>NC_041226.1:11022747-11075638 GCF_002837175.3 Physeter macrocephalus | reverse complement strand
CAATGCTATGAGATTAGAAATCAATTACAGGGAAAAAAAAACGTAAAAAACACAAACAAATGGAGGCTAAACAATATGTTACTAAACAACCAAGAGATCGCTGAAGAAATCAAAGAAGAAATAAAAAAATACCTAGAGACAAATGACAATGAAAACATGATGATCCAAAACCTATGGGATGCAGAAAAAGGAGTTCGAAGAGGGAAGTTGATAGTAATACAATCCTACCTCAGGAAACAAGAAAAATCTCAAATAAACAATCTAACTTTACACCTAAAGGAACGAGAGAAAGAAGAACAAACAAAACCCAAAGTTAGTAGAAGGAGAGAAATCATAAAGATCAGAGCAGAAATAAATGAAATAGAAACAAAGGAAACAATAGCAAGGATCAATAAAACTAAAAGCTGGTTCTCTGAGAAGTTAAACAAAATTGATAAACCATTAGCCAGACTCATCAAGAAAAAGAGGGAGAGGACTCAAATCAATAAAATTAGAAATGAAAAAGGAGAAGTTACAACGGACACCACAGTTACAACAGACAAAGAAAGCATCCTAAGAGACATAAAATGGACAACCTGGAAGAAATGGACAAATTCTTAGAAAGGTATAACCTTCCAATACTGAACCAGGAGGAAACAGAAAATATGAACAGACCAATCACAAGTAATGAAATTGAAACTGTGATTAAAAATCTTCCAATAAACAAAAGTCCAAGACCAATATCACTGATGAATATAGATGCAAAAATCCTCAACAAAATACAAGCAAACAGAATCCAACAACACATTAAAAGGATCATACACTATGATCAAGTGGGATTTATCCCAGGGATGCAAGGATTCTTCAATATATGCAAATCAATCAATGTAATACACCATATTAACAAATGAAGAATAAAAAACATATGATCATCTCATTAGATGCAGAAAAAGCTTTTGACAAATTTCAATACCCATTTTTGATTAAAAAAAAACTCTCCAGAAAGTGGGCATAGAGGGAACCTACCTCAACATAATGAAGGCCATATAAACAACCCCACAGCAAACATCATTCTCAATGGTGAAAAACTGAAAGCATTTCTTCTAAGATCAGGAACAAGACAAGGATGTTCACTCTTGCCACTATTATTCAACATAGTTTTGGAAGTCCTAGCCATGGCAATCAGAGAAGAAAGAAATAAAAGGAACACTAATTGGAAAAGAAGAAGTAAAACTGTCACTGTTTGCTGATGACATGACACTACACATAGAGAATCCTAAAGATGCCACCAGAAAACTACTAGAACTAATCAATGAATTTGGTAGAGTTGCAGGATACAAAATTAATGCACAGAAATCTCTTGCATTCCTATACATTAACAATGAAAGAGCAGAAAAAGAAATTAAGGAAACAATCACATTCACCATTGCAATAAAAAGAATAAAGTACCTAGGAATAAACTTACCTAAGGAGGTAAAAGACCTGTACTCAGAAAACTATAAGACACTGACGAAAGAAATCAAAGATGACAACAGATGGAGAGATATACTATGTTCTTGGACTGGAAGAATAAATATTGTGAAAATGACTATACTACCCAAAGTAATCTACAGATTCAGTGCAATCCTTATCAAATTACCAATGGCAATTTTTACAGAACTAGAACAAAAAAATCTTAAAATTTGTCTGGAGACACAAAAGACCCCGAATAGCCAAAGCAATCTTGAGGGAAAAAAACAGATCGGGAGCAATCAGACTCCCTGACTTCAGACTATACTACAAAGCTACAGTAATCAAGGCATATGGTACTGGCACAAAAGCAGAAATATAGATCAGTGGAACAGGATAGAAAACCCAGAGATAAACTCACGCACCTATGGTCAACTAATCTAAGACAAGGGAGGCAAGGATATACAATGCAGAAAAGACAGTCTCTTCAATAAGTGGTGCTGGGAAAACTGGAAAGCTACATGTAAAAGAATGAAATTAGAACACTCCCTAACACCATACACAAAAATAAACTCCAAATGGATTAAAGACAATGTAAGACCAGACACTATAAAATTCTTAGAGGAAAACATAGGAAGAACACTCTTTGACATAAATCACAGCAAGATCTTTTCTGACCTACCTCCTAGAATAATGGAAATGAAAACAAAAATAAACAAATGAGACATAATGAAACTTAAAAGCTTTTGTACCGCAAAGGAAACTATAAACAAGACAAAAAGACAACCCTCAGAATGGGAGGAAATATTTGCAAACGAATCAATGGAGAAAGGATTAATCTCCAAAATATATAATCAGCTCATAGAGCTCAATATTAAAAAACAAATATTAAAAAACAAACAATCCAATCAAAAAATGAATATGCGTACAGCTATAACTATAAGGCTGTTCATGCATAGGGGAAGAGAAAATATTTCTGGGTAGTGAGATTTTGAGTGATTTAACCTTACTTTAAATTTTTTCTATTGTATTTGAATGTTTTTAAATGAGAGGTATTGATTACTGTAGTTTTGTCGCATAGTCTGAGGTCAGGGAGTGGGATTCTTCCAGCTCTGTTCTTTCTCAAGATTGTCTTGGTTATTTGAGGTCTTTTATGTTTCCATACAAATTTTAATTTATTCTAGTTCTATGAAAAATGCCATTGGTATTTCGATAGGGATCACATTGAATCTGTGGATTGCCTTGAGTAGTATGGTCATTTTAACAATACTGATTTTTCCAATCCAAGAACACGGTATATCTTTCCATCTGTTTGTGTCATCTTCAATTTCTTTCATCAATGTCTTATAGTTTTACAAATATAGGTCTTTTGCCTTCTTTGGTAGGTTTATTCCTAGGTATTTTATTCCTTTTTAATGCAATAGTAACTGGGATTGTTTCCTTAATTTCTCTTTCTGATAGTTAATTGTTAGTGTACAGAAATGCAACAGACTTCTGTATATTAATTTTGTATCCTGCAACTGTAAAAGACAGACACATGTATCAATGGAACAGGATAGAAAGCCTAGAAATAAACCCATGAGCTTATGGTCAATTAATCTACAACAACGGAGGCAAGAATATTCAACGGAGAAAAGACAGTCTCTTCAATAAGTTGTGCTGGGAAAACCGGACAGCTACATGTAAAAGAATGAAATTAGAACATTCTCTAACACCTTATACAAAAGTAAACTCGTAATGGATTAAAGACCTAAATGTAAGACGAGATACTATAAAACTCCTAAAGGAAAACATAGGCAGAACACTCTGATGTAAATTGCAGCAATATTTTTTTGGAAACCTACCCTAAAGTAAAGGGAATAAAAGCAAAAATAAACAAATGGGACCTAATTAAACGTAAAAGCTTTTGCACAACAAAGGAAACCATCAACAAAACAAAAATACAACCTACTGAAAAGGAGAAAGTATTTGCAAATGATATGACTGATAAGGGATTAATGTCCAACATATATAAACAGCTCATACAACTCAACGTCAAAAAAACAACCCAATTAAAAAATGGGCAGAAGAACTGAATAGATCTTTTTTCAAAGAGGAAATTCAGATAGCCGACAGGCACATGAAAAGATGCTCAACATCACTAATCATCAGGGAAATGCAAATCAAAACCACAGTGAGATATCACCTCACACCTGTCAGAATGGCTCTTATCAAAAAGAATGCAAATAACAAATGTTGATGAGGATGTGGAGAAAAGGGAACCCTCATACACTGTTGGTGAGAATGTAAATTGGTGCAGCCACTGTGGAAAACAATATGGAGGTTTCTCAGAAAACTAAAAATAGAGGTACCATATGACCCAGCCATTCCACTCCACTTTGGGTATATATCTAAAATAACCAAAAACACTAATTCGAAAAGATACATGCACCCCAATGTTCATAGCAGCATTATTTACAATAGCCAAGATATGGAAACAATCTAAATGTCCATTGACAGAGGAATGGATATATACGTATATACACACAGACACACACACATACACACACACACACAATGGAATTCTACTCAGCCATAAGAAGAATGAAATTTTGCCATTTGCAGCAACATGGATGGACTTGGAGGGCATTATGCTAAGTGAAATACATCAGACAAAGAAAGACAAACACTGTATGATATAATTTATTTGTAGAATCTAAAAAATACAACAAACTAGTGAATATAACAAAGAAGAAGCAGACTCACAGATACAGGGAACAAACTAGTGGTTCCCAGTGGTGGGGCAGGGGGTAAATAGGGGTGGGGGAGTACAAACTACTGGGTGTAAGACAGGCTACAGGGATGTATTGTACAACATGGAGAATAGAGCCAGTATTTTGTAATAACTGTAAATGGAGTGTAACCTTAAAAAATTGTATAAAAATTTTAATAAATAAATATAACATGAACCTCTACTTAAAAAAATAACAAAAAAATAGAAAAAAGCAAACAAAAAATGTACATTTGCAAAAATATCTTTACATCTGAAAACAATTTGTAGGTTAGATTTTTCTCACTTATCCTGGGTATGCATAATGATTGCTAAGAAATCGAAATCATTCATGAATTTAATGTGTAACCCAGGCCAAATAATGAAATATTGAAAGCAAAATGAATAAACGTCCTTAAAATAAAAAAAAAAAAAACATAAAAATAAATAAAATGAAAGGTAGTATTTTACAACACTGTTTCAAGAATGAAATCACAACAAAGAATGAAAGAGTGAAAGGGAGGAAAGAAGACAGAAAGAAAGGAAGGAGGAAGGAAGGGAGGAGGGACGGAGGGAGGGAGAGAGAAATCAGTAGGGAGTGTCGGGGATACTGGGTCTGCTGATCTCTGCTCTGATCACTGGGACTGGCTCACTGCCCTCCTCTTTGCTCTGCCTCCCTACCCACTGCTATCAGATCCATCCAGGCTGGCCTTCCCTCAGTCCCACTCCTTAGTCCATCACAGTTAGCTGGCTAACCTTGTAGTTGCCATTCCACAGTTGGGTCTGAGACAATCTCTGGCCGCCCAGACCCAGCTTCCTCCCCAGGCCTCGGACCCCAGTGAGACCCCCAACTTTACTTCCCAAGAACTAACAGGACATGTGCCAGGCACCTGGGAAGTGTGAGTTGAGGAGATGGCAGAAGGACTTGCGGTTCCCTTAAAAACAGGCGAATTGATGAAAGTATAGAACTTCTGTGAAGTGCCTGGAACCATGTCTGCAGGGAGATGCCTAATTGGAACACACCGTGTGTCGCCTGAGCTTGTGTCACCTGAGCTTGTATCACCTGGGCTGGCCTCTCCTTGATGAATTGCTTCTTCCAATTTTCACTGACACCTGTATTTTATCCATCTCTCACGTGGTTTCTACTATGTTCCAGGATCAGGAACTTTTTAAAAATTTCAGACTTACAGGAAAGTTGCAAGAATAGTACAAAGAGTTCCTGGATATCCCACACCCAGATTTCCCAAATGTTACCATTTTATTATATTTGTTTTATTCTCTTTGTCTCTCCTTCTCAGCAGACAGAATGCTTCTTTATCCCTAACTATTTTCATGCATATTTCCTAAAAAGATATGCACTTACATAATCACAGTACAATTCTCAAAATCAGGAAATGAATATTATTACAATATTTTTATCCAGTGTACAGACCTTATTTAGTTATTACCAATTATCACAATAATGCCTTTAATAGCAAAAGAAAACCAAGAACATCTATTGCATTCAATTGTTATGTCGCTTTAGTTTTCTTTAAGCTAGAATATTTTCCAAATCTTCCTTTTTTATTTCATGCCATAACCTTTATGAAGAGTCCACACCAGGTATTTTGTAGGATTTCTCTGATATTTTCTCATGATTAGATTCAAGCTATGCGTTTTTGTGCCAGATACATTTAATTCTCATTTTATTTACTCCTCATAATAACTATTGTTATCATTTTACAGATGAGGAAACTGAGGAACAGAATGGCAGATTGCCTAAGGTCACACAACTTGTAAGAGGCAGAACCAAGATTCACACCGTGGGTATCAGCCCCAGAGTCTGGGTCTTGACCCTTTATCCTTAGCATCTTGCTTGGGAAGGACATTGGAATTAATGTGTAATTATGTGCCAGAATCTCTCTGTGTGCCTTTCACATTTGGTGTATTATCTAACCTGAAGACAACTTCACAAGAAAGGTATTATCCATTATGTTTACGAAAAAGGAGATTAAGATTTAGAGCAATTGCATAACTCACCCAAGGTCGGGCATCTAGTTTCTTTGACTCTTTAATCCACTACACAGGCTGTACAATAGACTCACCCAAAGATTTTAAAACACACTTATGGCCAAGCTCCACCTCAGGCCAATTAAATAAAAATCCCTGAGGATGACTCCTAGTGTCTGAATCCCACTTGTCCTTTTTTTTTTTTTTTTTTTTTTCACTGCTGTGGCCTCTCCCGTTGTGGAGCACAGGCTCCGGACACGCAGGCTCAGCGGCCATGGCTCACGGGCCCAGCTGCTCCGCGGCATGTGGGACCTTCCCGGACCGGGGCACGAACCCGCGTCCCCTGCATCGGCAGGCGTACTCTCAACCACTGCACCATCAGAGAGGCCCCCACTTGTCCTTTTAAGCACCGAGGTAAGTCTAATATGTATCAAGGTTTTGAATCACGGTAATGAAATTTTAAACTTTCTGTGGTTCCAAGTAACTAGAGGGACTTCTTAGGAAGTTGGCCCAAGAAATGGATTATTATTGTCGTCTTCCCTTTCAGGAAATGACCATCTAGGATGGGGTTTTAAATCTGCCCCTCCAGGTCACAGCACTAAAATTCCATTTCTAAATGCAACCTACACTCAAACCAAACCCCCAGCATCACCAGCCCTTCTTTCACTCCCAGAATTTCCTGGGCAGAGATTTTTTTCCACTTCTAGATTGTGAGCCTCTGTGAGGTCAGACACCATATCTTATTCATCTCTAAGTGCCCCCAAATCATCAATCACAATACTTCGTACATAGTAGGCAGTCAATAATAAATGTTTGCTAAATATTGGGTTGGCAAAAAAATTCGTTCGGGTTTTTCCGTAAGATGTTATGGAAAAACCCGAATGAACTTTCTGGCCAACCCAATAATTTTGTTTCCTCTTTGCACACTCAAAGCCTTGCGAAATTTTCTTGTACATTACCTTGAACTCAGCATTTCAGCCTGAATTATTAGTATCAAATGTAAGGCTGAAGACTTAGTTGTGCGCTCTCTTTCCTTCCTTATCATTTAGAGCCTTAGAAAACGTGATCTGTCTTGCATGAATCCCTGGGGTGCCCCTCTATCAACGAATCTGCCTCGTAAGAAATATCTGTTTATCTCTCATCTTTGTTTTATTTCTAAACCAGCTCTTATACTTTTAAAGAGCAAATTTAAGGACCTTTTGGTGCACAACCTAGTAAAAGGATTTTAATGGAATTTAAAAACTTCTGTCAGGTCCTTTTGTCCACATATTAATCTACCTCTCCATCTCCATAACACTCTAAGGGTTTGACCAGTCATCATTTCTACTTAAATCATTTTGTCTTTTTTCCTCCCCATCTTAGACAGGCTATTGGCTCGCTAGTGTAGAACATATCTTGTGATGAAACTCATGCTAGCTAATCCCCCACCCTGCAATGCAGAGAGAGGTGTACACATTTGCTTGTGGACCACACTTTTCCCTGGAGTGCCTTCCAGTTCATGAGAGGCAGCTACTGCCCTGGTGATTTATTTATACCTAGTTTGTCAATCAGGTCTAGAGTATCCTGTTTCTTTGCCATTTTTTGATCTGATTACTTCTGACTTCTCTATTTTGAAAGACAACTTTGTAGTAGGAATCTCCCCAAAGTTCCAGAGTAGAAAGCAAATAATGCATTAACCTGCCTCATCACTTTTTTCCCTGGAATTTACTTCTTTAACAGCAAGCATCAAGAGGTGGCCTTGACTCTCTAGCCAGTGCTGCCATTGATTACCATAGCAATTTGTTAATTTTTGAAGTTTAGAAATTTCTTAAAGGTATTTTAAAAATTATTTTTGGCTGATGTGCTGTCTTTAGACATGGCTTACTTCAGGGGCCACCCTCTTCGTTTTTCTAATCATGCCTTGTTCTCTGTGGTAACCTCCTTATTCTCCCAGTTAATATAGGAAAACATTTCCAGAACAGGGATGTTTATAGGTATTTCATTAAAAAAAAATTCAACATTCAAATAGTCTTGAGAAATCTTTTGGGCTAAGCAAACAAAGTTTCTTGAGAGGGTGCTTCATAAAGCCTAGAGATGCTAACATGCTTTGTGAGTCTCTGAGAAAGAGAAATCATTTCATGTTTCCCAAATTTATTTACCTTGGGACTCTTCTCCCTCCTGACTTGCTCCACCACAAATCAGGGGTAAGGAACACGGCATAGGGAACTACCTTTGAGAAACACCAACAATAGAATTTTAGTTAGAGCTCATGGATCCTTTGATGTTGGCATTTACTTATCTGAGATTCCCTATGAGACATTTATAAGAAGTTGCTAAGATTTGTGCTTATTATTGGCTCCTAAAAATATTTTTACATTTTTAACCTAATAATACTAAGAAATTTGGTATAAATTGTAGGCAAAATAATACCCCCATCCCTCACTCCCCTAAAAATATGTCCATGTCCTAATCCCTGGAACCTGTGAATATGTTAGTTAAGTGGAAAAGAAGAATTAAGGCTGTGGATAGAATTAAGGTTGCCAAACAGGTGACCTTAAAATAAGATTATCTTGGATTATTCAGGTACACCCAGTGTAATCACAAGGGTTCTTAAAAGTGGAAGAGGAAGGCAGAACAGTGTCAGAGGGAGACATGACTAGAGAATAATAGTCAGGGAGAGATCATGTTGATGGCTTTAAGGATGGAAGCGGCCAAGAACCAAGGGATCTGGGCACCCTGTAGAGGCTGGAAAAGGTGAGGAACTGGATTCTCCCCAAGAGCCTCCAGAAAGGAATTCAGCTCTGCTGACATCTTGATTTTATCTTAGTAAGACCCATTTCAGACTTCTGACCTCCAGAATTTTCAGCTAATAAATGTGCATTGTTTAAGCCACCAAGTTTATGGCAATTTTTTACAACAGTCATAGAAAACTAGTACAGTACCAAACATGAGTTGCTACCTGACAAACATTCTATCACCAGAAAATTAAAATTAATATTGTCATTTTAATATTCTTCTTTGGTACAACCTACACAGCCCTATGAGTTGGAATGTTACTTAAACTTTCTGAGCCTTAGGGTTTTTTGTTGTTGTTAAATAAAATGAGAATGATAGTTACTCCTTGATAGTGTATGGATTAAGTAAGTTCATCTCTGCACCAAGATGAAGAAACTTTATTTCTTGGCAGCTAGTAAAATAATCCCTATTAGGGAGAGACCCTCCTTGTTTTGGAAGTGCCTTTATTAGGAAGAGAAAGGAAAAGGAATCCAGGAGCGTGGGGGTAAAGACAGAAATGGGAGGGAAGAAAGATAAAGGATGCTGTGTTCTGGGTAAAACACAAATCCTCAGTAAAGTTTACAGAATCCCAAGATGCTTCATGAGATTGGATGTCTTGTGAAAAGTGGTAAATGGGTCAATTTCTGTGTCTTGGTTGATCTTGAGGGGTTTGGTGAACCAAAGACAGCACACATACCTGAAGGGGTGTGGAGCTATAGGGTCCCTGAGACTGCAGGGCCACAGGAGTTCCCCAAAATCTTGGGAGGACATTAGCTATGCTTAGGTCATGGGGCTTAAAGTGGACAACAGGGTGCCAGAGAAATTTCAACTAGACTAGGGAGCAGGCTGAGCGCCCAGCCTACATCTGAGTGAAGCGCGTGAAGTTCTTAGTTCGGTGTCAGCCACAAATGCTCACTGTTAGTGGGTTCGCTGTCACAGTGCAGTCCGTTTGCATATATCTCTGCAGCAGACAGCATGGCCAGTCCACTCCTCAGCATTGCATCCAACAGATTTCCTTTCCCAGGGAGCTCCGAAGTCACTTTAACAGGAAGGAGTCCTATGTGAAACCCATTTATGTAAAGCCCGTCTGATGTACCTTCACATCCCCTTTGGATGATTGAAAGCCCTGTTATCACTAACAGACAAAGCTGGCGTTTTTGAAAAGTAATGAACTTCATTCCACTGACATGAAGCCTTGAGGAGAAGGTCCTGGGAGATGAAACTCTCTGGAACCTGGACAGGTTATGAGCAGTTTCTGCTTCTGTGGCTGCAGCCTGGCTCTAATGATGGGAGAGCAGCTGTGGAGTCGCTTAATGGCCACGTCAGGCTGGGCCTGCCCGGAGCGCTCTCTGAGCCTCCCTCCATCTCTAATGAACAACGCTGCGGGCAGGCAGTGATTCATTGGGCTCCTGCCTCATTAGAATGTCAAGCAAGGTTCAGCTGCCTCAAATCCTTTGTGCAAACGAGGCAGGTTGAAATTATAAATAAATACAATAGCAAAAGGTTAGTGTATATGAAGGAACTCTTCTCCTTTCTCTGAACTGACTTGGCTTTACTCTTTCTGGTATATGTCATTTAGTACCAAGTTCAAGTGTACAGGAAACTAACCTAATCAACTTATAACAGAAGTTAATTTGTATTTCGAGCCTACATTCTTTCAAGGTCCCCCACTAACATTTTTCTCTGGATCGGCATCTAGAGGATTCTGTACCTGTAACAGTGAGACATGGGAAGGAGTGTCTACTTATCAGGTGTTGTCACCACTCCACCCTGACAACCTCTGAGGGGTCTTCATTCTTGTCTGTGAATGTCTGGCTTCATAAAATATTCTACTGCTCCCCAAACACTCATGCTAGGAATCTCAGGCTGTTTCAGGCCCATCTGCCTTGGCCTCTCATGCTGCAGGCATCCTTCGGCCTGCCCAAAATAGTTTGTGTTATAGATAAAATAATAGAAACTGATTCCGGCTATTTAAACAGAAAAAGGAATGTATCAGAAGTTTAACAGGTGGCTCACAGAATTAATGGTAAACTTGGAGAATTACACGCAGGAAAATTAGCCAAAACCAGCAAAGACACGGCAGCAGGAACCACAATGATGGACTCTCCCTGTGGAAGCACCCGACTGGCCAAGGCTGGGTCATGTGCTCTTGTACTGGCTGCAGTACTTTCATCTTCCGTAAAAGAATGTACACACAGTGGGGGAGTTCCCTAAAATCAGAAGAGGGTTTAGATGCTAGACTGCTAAGATATGGTCAATTCAATAAATAATGTCCTTTCAATAGACCATGCTAGTCGGATAGTTCAGGGCCTCAAATGATACTACTCAAGTGTTAAACCCTGGGCTCTGGGCTCTTGGACTAGACGTAAGGGCAGCAGAAGAAACATCTGTGTGCTGAGCTTGGGCCATAATCCCGAGATGGCCTTGAAGACCCTACACAAACCCTTATGTAATGTGAGGGGCATCACGACCAGTTCTTGGTATAACCAAGAACTGTGTGGATATGCCAGAGAGCTGGCGGCCATCTGGAGGCCTTCAATGGGACAAGGAGGCACTACTAGTGTCTGTACAGATGCACTGTGAGAAATGGATAAGAATGCAGACATCATGCCACAAGCCAGTAATGATATGGGACACTGACCAGAGGCCTTCCCTACCCTGGGACTTCAGAACCACTGAAGTCCCATCCTGGGTACCTAGAAGCAACACCAAGTAAAAGAGAGAGACCCTAGAATGGCTGAGATGTTTCTGCTCCTTATTGGAATAGGACACCAAAATACAAAATAAAAATGGTCTAGTTAAAAAAAAGAAAAGAAAAAAATTTGAACTATTTTGCCTACCAGAATTTATGAACAGGTCATAATTATTTTATATCAAATCATTAACTACTTGTAAGAATTTGAAAGGCAACTGCCCAAAGGAAAATGAATTCTTGAAATGAAAAGCAACAATTCTATCTACTATTGGCTAGGAAAGGAGAAAATGTAAGCTATGGGATATAATTGCTGGTGGAACTCTGTGGGAAGACAGACCTAGGAGAGGAAAGGTGGATTTTCACTCTGTGACAGTGGGAGGCCAGCTCTGAGCAGGGAAGAGGGTTTAACCGACACGGATGTGTTAAAATGCAGATGATACAGGCCAAGCACTTCATCAAATCCAGAGCTGTGAATTAACCTTTACAAAATGAATGGCTTTTTCAGTGCTGAATAAAAGTCCCAGTGAAACAGAGGAGGAAAATGCTGGAACCATGCTCTAAATCTGAGTAAGATGGTGACCTTTGCATTCTAATTGCTTGCAGCTATCTTAATATGACGTTTGGCATTTTTAACCTTGCACATGATAAAATAACAAATTTTAGAAAAAAATGCTGAGGTTAATAAGCTTCTCCCCAACAAAACCAGATTCCCTCTAGCTGGATAGTATAACAATAAAGACTGCATTTTGACTACTTGACTTTTACCGTGGTGTAGATATTTAATTGGTGAATGGTCCCACACTATGAAAAATGGTTTATTGAAAGGGCATCTATTGCCATTCCTTCGCTGAAGAGACCAGAGTTTTGTGGTAAGTTAGTTTACTAGCTTTTTGTCATCATTTGAAGATTTAAACAAGAGACTATGAGAAGCAGTGAGATGTATGAGAAGAAGCACTTGACTTTGGCTCAGACCTCCCAGAGTCCTGGGCTGAATATGCTATTTAGTATCAGTGTGGCCTTAACCTCTCCTTCTCTAAAATAAAATAATAATACTTGTCCAAATTATCTCACAGGATTGTTTCTGCAGATCCATTGGACAGTGCTTATTACATGCTTGTGGCATTAGCTACGCATAGGGATTAAACTCAGAATAACTTGAATTCATGGTTTAGCAAGAAAAGCAAAGATTTAAGTCCCAGCTCTGCACCTTACTGGCTGTGTGGCCCCTCTGCATCTTGACTTCCTCATTATAGAATGGGGATCTTAATTGCTACGTTTTAGAGCTATTGGTGAATATTAGAAATATAGAGAAGATCGTACAGAAGGATCACAAGCACACATTTACCAAAAAATGCATAAATATTCTAAGATTGACCACATACTATTTTTTCTGTTGTATTTGAGGTATTCCTTCCTATGCATAATTATGTGCTCAGGGCTTGCCCTGGGGGAGACCAAATTCTCAGGCAACACTCTGGAATAGGCATGACAAGTCCCTTTACAAGGATGGCCCTGTGGGCTAAGAGGGTGATGGGTGACCTTTGCACTCTTCATGATACTTTGCTTGTATTGTAGGGGAAGAGCTTACAGTAGAAACATTCTTTCCATTCTAAAACCCCTGGTCTGGGGAACTAATGTGCTCTTTTCTTAATTTATCTGTTCACTCATTTAATTCATGCATTAATCCACTCATTCATTCCTTATTCATTTAAAAATGTATTGCAAGCCTTTGTCTTTTATATGAGAAATATTCTCCTATATCTCCCAGGAGATTGTGAGTATAAGAAAATATTAGGCTAACAGCTAGAACAAGCCAGTTAATTTATAAAATCAGAGCTTTTTAAAAATCATCAGATGGCTGAATATGAAAAAGAAAAAAAAATAAAAACCTAAATGAACTACATTCCATAAGGTGACAAACTCTTTGTAGAGACGAGATCCGTAGTTGCTTTCCTTGTTGGCAAAGAGATGTGAAGAGGAAGAATCCCTCATAGAAGGAGATGCAGGGAAGCCAGGCGGAACTTTGACAAACCTTTAATGGTTGCATGTGGGCTGGCATCGGGATTAAAATTCCAAGGAGTCCTAGCCACAGATGAGGTTTTAACACATACCCAAATGGGTGACTGGGGGTATTTGCCAAGGGTGCAGGGCAGGCCAGGGCTGGGCAGGAGACAAGCCCTCTCAGGCATTCCAGATCTTCACTAAGCACACTGCAGTGGCCTTCCAAAGGCAAGAGCAGGACAGCAAGGTAGGGAGAGGTCTCAAAGTGTAGAAAACTGGAGAGAAAAGAGAGTTACTAGAAACCCAAAAAGCTGACAGTTGGGCTGGAAAGCAAAAAATGACCACCAGAATCCTGCCAGTGCTCAGATCCCAAGACTTTCTGAAGCAGAACTCGTGATCCTCCCTTCAAAAGATTGGAAAATGTGGTAAGTTGCATTCAACTAAAGCTGAAGCAGAAGCCAGACCTGGCCATTAAATTGGCCTTGCACAACCCCCTTCTAACACATACTAGTAGCTTGTCAAGACTTTTTCTGTTCTTTTTCTGGGGGTAAATGTGATTTTACAACTTTCATACACAATGCTAGGTATTCAATAAAAATATTATAATACACAAATAGGAGCAAGAAAGTGAGAATCATGGTCAGAAGAGGAAATAGTTAATAGAAGTAGACCTGAGATGGCCAATTATCAGATAGGACTTCAAAATAACTATAATAAAATTGTTAAGATGTAGTGGAAAAAGGGAACATGCTGAACTGAGGGGAATTTCAGCAGAGAGGAAGAATTAAAAAAGAGTTAATGAAAATGCTAGAAAAATATATCATAAATGTAGAATTCATTTAACGGGCTTCATAACACACTGGTCAAGCAAAGGTCAATTTTAGTAACTTGAAGAATGGAAATTATCCAAACTGAAAAACACAGAGGCAAAAGAATAAGAAGAAAGAGCATAGCATCTGAGATACATGGAATAATAGTAAATGGTCTATCACACGAGTAATTTGCATCCCAGAAGCAGATGAGAGAGAAAATTGGGTGAAACAATTTTGAACAGATAATGACCAAGAATTTTCCCAAATTGCTAAAAGACATAACCCACAGATCCGAGAAGTTCAGTGAACCTCAAGCAAAAAAAAAAAAAAAAAAAAAAAAACCACACCCTAGCACATCATAGTTAAAATGCTGAAAATCAAAGATAAATAAAATATCTTAAGAACAGTCAGAAAAAGAAGACACACCAACTTCAAAGGAACAAAAATAAGTTTTAGAACTGACTTCTTGGAAATAATGGAGGACTGAAGATAGCGGAACATCTCTACAATGCTGAAAGAAAAAAAAATGTCAACCTAGAATTCTATATCAATGAAATTATATTTAAAAGTTAAATCAAAATAAACACATTTTCATTTATATAAACAATGGAAAAAGGCATTGCCAGAAAAACTGTCCTAAAGAAATATCTAAGGAAGTTTTTCAGAGAAAGCAAAAATGATACCAAAAGAATGTCCAAATCTATATTAAGAAATGCAGAGCACCAAAATGGGCAACTATGAGGAAAATCATGAAAAATTATGTTTAAATTGTTATATAAGAATTATTGAAATATTTGAAAGACTTTATACACATGCCACACTTATATATACATAGATACATATTTTAAGAGGTTATTAACTTTAAAGCAAAACTAATAAAGTATCTTTAGTTTTATAGTGTGTATAGAAGTAAAATTATAAAACAAGAAAAGCAAAAAGAGCAGAAAGAAAATGGAATTAAACTGTTGTAAGAGTCTACATTGTTTATGACATAGTTTAATATTTGAAAATAGACTGTAAAAAGCTAAAGTTGAATACTGTAGTCTCTAGAACAAGCAGTAAAAAATAAACGCAAAGGGTTTTATTTAGAAATTCCATAGAAGAGGTAAAATAGAATACTAAAAAATATTTGATTGACCCAAAAGAAGGCAGAAAAGAGGGAATCAAAGAACAAAAAACATATGGAACAAATAGAAATCAAATATATAATTATATCAACAATTACATTAAATGTGAATGGATTATACTGTAAAGCATTATGCAAATCAAACTTCAGTAATGATAAAAATAGCTGCTAATTTTATTGAATGTTTATCACATGTCAGACATTCTGCTAACCCATTTGTGCTTTATCTTGTTTACTCCTTACAATGGCCTAGGTATTATTTGCATCAACATTTCATGCATGTGAAAACTCAGATTGAGTATCGTCATTGTGCACTGTTACATAGCCCTAAGAGGCAGAGCCAGTATTCAAACCCAGGATGTATGACTTCTGAACTTACACCACTTAGTTATTCTGAATGTGATATCGATAATGGATGCTGATGATTAAGAAAAGAATAGTTACTGCCAAGTCATACCTGTGGTGCTTGACATCCCGTGAGAGGGAATATGCTGGCCATGATGATCATTATTCCAGGGACAAGATTTAGCTTGGAAGCCCATAATAAAAATATAAATTGTTAAGTATATATATTTCAGAATGCAGTATACACCGGCACTTATATTCATGGTAACATGAATTTAAATTCAGCCAATCCTGTGGCACTGTCCCCTAACACATAGCTCATATGTGACATCAAAGCTTTATTAATCTTAATTCTACCTGTTCAGAATCTGCTGTGGCTAAGATATAATGTCATATACCCTTGTAATAATTGTAAGAACGGTTATGCTAGAGAAATTAGCAAACGGGTCAGAGAGGCCCTTTGGTTTCCCTTTGCTGGGGCGTAGACACATCATTGCCCACATACTAGAATCACTCACTCTGGGCTCTGCCCCTGTTCCCTGCGGTTTAACTTCAATTCTGTTGTAGCCTTCAAGTCACTGCTGGGCTGTGCAACCTCCCCTCCTGGGATCAACAAGACTTTGGGCTCTAGCCAGAGTGTCATCTCAGAAGCAGAGAAGCAGGCTTGGGTGTGTGGCTATGAGCACTCTCGTGCAGATGAGGGCCGAATGGGCTGCAAGGGCAAGTTACGAGTGTGTTGTCCAAGGGAGAAAGGGCAGAAAGAAGTGTGAGCAACAGAACATCTGCAGAATGCAGGGAGGAAGTGAGGGAGCTCAGAAGTCAGATTCCTCTGAGGCAAAGGAGGATATTAGCCAGGCTTCTTCAGAGAAACAGAACCAACAGGATGTGGTGCGTGCATATATAAGTACACATATATACATAAAATATGTACTGTATATTGTGTACAAATGGTGTATATATATTGTATATACATATATACATGAAAAAACGTATATGGATTTATCATAAGCACATGGCTCACATGACGGTATGGAGGCTGAGAAGCCCTGAGTTCTGCAGTCGGTAAGCTGGAGACCCAGGAGAGCTAATGGCATGGTTCTCATAGTTCTGGTCTGAAGGCTCGAGACCCAAAAAGAGCCCATGTTTCAGTTCAAGTCCAAAGGCAGGAAAAGACCGATGTCCCAGCTCAACAGTCACACAGGGGGAGCTCCCTTTTACTCAGCCATTCTATTCAGGTCTTCAATGGATCGGATGAGGTCGCCCACATTAGGGAGGACAATCTGCTCTACTCAGTCTACAAATGAAATGTTCATCTCATCCAGAAACGTGCTCACAGACACACCAAAGTAATGTTTGACCAAATGTCTGGCCGCCCTGTGGCCCAGTCAAGTTTGACACATAAGATTAACCAGAGGACGGAAAACTTTTCTGGGGCTCTTGTGCCCTTGTTCTCAAGTAAGAAGGGAAAGAATATTTGAGGTCATGTCTCCTCGCCCTACATGGTTCCCTTATTATTTTTATAGGAACTATTTGATACATACAGATGAAAATATTTAACACATATAAATCATGAAGTACGCTTAGAAAATGAATCACCCCATCCCCAACAAATAACAAGTGTAAATGTCTCCTCAATTCTAGAGATGCATAACTAAGCCCCTAATGTCATGTTATGGGGGAAGAGAAACAGCACAGGTAATTTTCACATGAAGCTTTGAAAGCCACAAAAATGTGGCTGCTTTGAATTAGGCTTCAGGGTCAGACTTCCCCAGAAGATAATGGAATATTTGTTTAGACATCTTAAGATACACTCGGGGCAGCTTCCTGGGGACCAGCAGTTAGAGCATCACTCATCTTTCTCCAAGGTTACTCCGTGGGCAGCCCTGTGATACCACATGGGCCTCCTCCCTGCAGTACTGCGTGGTGTGTGCCCTCGCAGGGCTTTATTGATCAAAGGTACCTCAGTGATCAGTTAAGAGGTATAAAGTGTTCTAACAGTGCAATGCCATGTGGTAAATGCTCTCTAAATGCTTACTCATACTATCGTTATTATTTCACGTGAATACCGATACATTAGCAGAGGAAAAGGCCGTGGCCAGGGTCCCTTATCCAGGATCTTGTGTTCCCTAGTGCAGTCCTCCCTAGAAAGGACCATCAGAAAACGTGGAAAATGCCCTTATTTTAGGTAATTACGAAGTCGAGGTGCTGGGAAGTTGTTTGTCAGCAGCAGCAAACAGTTTTCTAACTAATAGCTGTTTTCTCGGCCCATCCTGTGAAGTTACTGCAGGCTTTTCAAAGGAGCACAGAACCTGGCAGAGACCAGAGGCTCACAAAATATTTGCTGAGCAGATAAATGAGTTGAATGAACGAATCCTAAAGTGCAAATAACAAATATTATGTTTTTCTTGCTTTCATTCACACTTACCACCTCAACTCAAACTTAAAACACTGGGAACATGAGAAAAGATCCAGGAATTTGAAATGGAGTGCCTTTAAACATTATAGTCAGGAGACAAGAGAGTCAGGGCTGATTATCCTGCAACAGGGAAAATGTCCGTGCCATCACATTTGTGATCCACTTAGCTGCAGTATTTCAAGATTCTCTGGTTTCAAAATGTCGCTGTGCTTCAGTGATGCCACTTTCTTTTAGCACTGCTATTTTAAGTCTTTTCCCCACCCCCATCTCACCTCACAGATATCTCTGAAAGTCACAGGGAGAGACTATTCTGGAAAATGCCCTTATCAAATGATGATAATATACTAGGTTGCCCTATTTTTTAACTTCTTTCTTATTTTAGAACAGAATTTTTCAACTGGAATCTTGAAAACCCTCATGAAACACTGAATTGGAATGATTCCTGAAATGGGCAGATAAGTCAAGCATTAGAGCATTTATCAGTTTTCTTTTGCTGTGTAACAAACCATTCCCAAACTTCATGCAGGTCAGTGCTTTGGGCTGGGTTCAGCTGGGCACTTCTGGTCTAGGTCAGGCTTGACTCTTCTTAACTGGACTTACTGATGTGTCTGATGGGCCAGCTGAGGCTGGTTAGTTTACAGTGGCCTGGGATGGGACAGCTGGGTTGATGAGGGGCCTGTCTCCATGTGTAGTTTATTCCAGGCCTTTTCACATGACAGTCTTGGGGCTCCAAGAGCAGTAAGAGGGCACGACCCAAAGCACAAGCACTTCTCAAGTCTCTGCTTATGTCCTATTTGCTACCATCCCCTGGTCCAGGTCAGAGATAGCATGGGAGGGATTACCCAAGGGCAAGGATATGCGGAACCATTACTGCAACGATCTGTGTTTTAAAATATAGTCTAAGATGCATGGGGATCCAGAAGGCCCAGATTTGTCACTGCGAAGCCATCTCATCAGAAACAGAAATATGACTCCGGAGCCTGTCCTGGGCATTCAGATGCTCCTGTTTCTTCATTTCCTCCCGCACACCTCCGTTCCGCCCCTTCCTCCTGACTGTATTCTGTGGCTTCATCACTCTCTGCTTCCCGATATTTTTCTATTCAGGCAGCCCTGCAAGCGCCTGGCAGGGATGATAAATGAGCCTGACTTCCTGGGCGACATGACTGTCCAGAAACACAGCCTGGAGCATGCACAATGCAGCAGCTTCTGTGCACTATGCAAATGCCGGAATGTGCTGTGGGGTTGGACAGAGGTCACTGCTGCAGAAACAGAGCCCCGTTTGAGACTAGCCTTCTAGGCTATAGCCAGCTTTGCTTAATTAGAGGTATAAGCAAATAGGTACCCTGGGGTAGCTTCTGGATTGTCTCAACAGACTAAAATGTGTAAGTGAAAAGGCTGCATGCAATTAAGCAAAATTCACTGTGATCTGGCTGTCTGGGTTAGTTCACTCAAATTATATTTAAAGAATCAAAGAACCATAAGGAGAAGCAGAAGTACTGGCTGCCATTATAAATCTGATAAGTGTCTTTGATCACAGAAAACTTTCTTACCAAACAGGCTCTGAGCATCTGATTACCTATGGATTTATTTACAAAGAGAAATGAGCTCTCAGTAGTCTTCATTACTAGCATGCTCGTTAAAAAGATCAACAAATCAATGGCGAATGCTGGTTTCACATGGTACAGTACAGATAAATTAGAACAATATAGACCCTGCCCTTGCAGAGCTGACATGGTAGCAGATCACACTGGTATAAAGTGAGCAGACAGATACGATACCAAGAACAACAATAATAAATACAATGTTCAACATCAGCTAGGTACTAGGGCTGTACTGGGTTCTTTACCTATATCATTGAGTCTAATCTTTAAAACTAATGATGAGGTGGCCATTACCATCTCAAATTGCCAAGGAAGAAAACCAGGTCTCTGAGGCGACATGCAAATACACAAGGTCACAAAGCTGGAAAAGTGAGTCCTAAACTCAAACTCAGGCCCGAGTTTGACTCCAATTCTTCCACAATACACTATCTCTTGTGATAATACATGGTCAGAGAAGGCAATGCAAATGTTTCCGTGACACTCACTAAACCACTGATTGAGGGCCAGACTTGAGCCAGGCAAGGATGCTGGAGGTTTGAATAGAGAGCCAGTCCTTAAGAAGCGCAAGCTTGGTGAGAGGGACAGTCAGAAATGCAATACTGTCTGTCTATAATCAGTGCAAACCCGAGTCTGTGGTTGTGGAAGACGTTAGAGCAGAAACAAAGCACAGACCAAAGAGTTTGTTTTTCCTTCTGATTTCCTCCAGCCTTTCTCTAGTACAGATATAGTATTTCCTTCCAGGGAAAGCCTTGGGATTGTCAACTGTGTTACAAATGTATTAAACTAGACTAACCCCATAGTTCTTGCAACTATTGAAATCAAGAGAAAAAAGCAAGAGAAACTAACACCAGCCACTGACTATTTTTAAGATATCTTCTGCCTCTAAATTTATTCTGTTTTTAAAAGAACTTTAATGGCTCTTACCCCATTTGACTCTTTTACTATCTCTGCAGTGTTATCAACATTTTGCAGACAACAAAACAGAGAGAGGTTAAAATTCTCAAGGTGACTGTTTTAGTTTGCTAGGGCTGCCATAATAAAACACCTCCAATTGGGAGACTTAAATAAGACATTTATTTTCTCACAGTTCTAGAGGCTGGAAGTCCCAGATCAAGGTGTGGGCAGGTTTGGCTTCTCCTGAGGCCTCTGTCCTTGGCTTACAGATGGTGTCTTCTTGCTGGGTCCTCAGTTGGGCTTTCTTTTGCTCTGTACATGTCTGTGTTCTAATCTCCCCTTCTCATAAGGACACCAAACATATTGGATTAGCATCCACTCTAACGATTCCATTTGAACTGAATTGCCTCTTTAAAGGCTCTATCTCCAAATACAGTCAAATTCTGAGGTACTGGGGTTAAGGGGCTTCATTATATGAATTGGGGGTGGGGCACAATTCAGCCCATAATAGTAACCCAGATGTGGAATGTTGGAGCCAACATGTTAAGACATTTCTGCTTCCATCTGAAGTCACTTGCTCATTTACAACTCAGGTATCTTCTCTTCCCTGAATAAGCTGACTCTTTTCCTCTAATCTTGGTTTATTTCATACTGTAGCTTATCTGAAAAGACTTAGACCATCCTTCCCTCCTATCTGCATGTAAAGATATACTCATTTCACAGCACAGTTGAAATCCCATTTTTTTCGTGAAGACACCTGATTCCACAGTTGGAAATAATTATTTCCTCACAGGAAACCCCACTGGCAATTCTATTCCCTTGCAAGACTTTCAACTTCCTACTTTGTAGAATAAATGTATGTTTATCTCTCTTGTTCTAAATATATAAGCTCTCAACTGTATCTTTCCATGTTTCTTTGAGAGCACACTCTGAATGAGACATAGGTGCTGTAGTGAACAAGACACATAAGATCCCTTCTTTTGGGAACTTTCATCTTAGTTTGGAAACAAATAATACACAAATAAATAAATAAATTAGACTATTTAAAATAGTGCCAACTCATAAGAAGAATAAAACAGGAAACAAATAAAGAATGACTGCAGGTGGGGTGGGGAGTCCAGTTCCATTGCGTTTAACAAGCAAGAGCTCTCTGGAGAGATGTTTTAAGCTGAATCTAAATGATAAGAAGATGTCAGCCAAGTGAAGACTGAGAAGAGGGCTCCAGGCAAAGAAGGAGCAAGTATGAATATTCTTAAGTGGGAAAAAAACTGGTATATTTAAGGACAGAAGTCATGTGACTGCAACAGAGCAAGTGAGAGATTCGGGGATAAAATTCAGCAGGCACCAGACACGTCTGTCCCTGTGGTCCCAGCAAGGAAGCTGAATAGTGTTCTTCATGTAATGAGAAGTGCAATAGTCCCTCCCTTGTCCACAGTTTCAGTTACCTGCGGTCAACTTTGGGTCCAGAAATATTAAATGGAAAATTCCAGAGATAAACAATTCATATGCGCACCATTCTGAGGAGCATGATGAAATCTCCCACCATCCTGCTCCATCCCACATGGACGTGAATCATCCCTTTGTCCGGTGCAACCCACCCACTGGTCACTTAGTACACATCTTGGTTATCAGAGTGACTGTCCCAGTATTGCGGTGCTTGTGTTCAAGTAACCCTTATTTTACTTCATAATGGCCGGAAACAGCAAGAGTAGTGATGCTGGCAATTCAGATAGTCTCTTACTGTACCTAATTTAGAAATTAAACTTTATCATAGGTATGTATGTATAGGAAAAAACATAGTATATATAGGAACCAGTACTATGTGCAGTTTCAGGCATCCTCTGGGGGTCTTGGAACGTATGCCCCATGGATAAGGGGGGACCACTGTACCTCTTGGATGGAGTAGATGTTTAACAAATGTCTTCAAATGCTAATTAAATTAAGCCTGCCCAGGATTTGATTGTTCTGGTAACCTGGGTGAACTAGTCTACATAAAAATAAGGAAATTATGGTCAATAGCTCTATGTGGCCTGTGTTCCAGTTACAGACTTTAGATTTTTATCAGTTGTCAGGACCTAGATCAAATAATTCCCTGTATCTTCCACAGGGAGTCTGATTTTTCATTAGTGTTAAGTAATTTAATATTGTTACATTTTCATTAATTAGCTGAAGATTTTAAGATAGCAAGATCTTAAGATATTAATCCTCCAAGATAGCAATAAAATATTTCCTAAATGCCTGATGGCAAATATTAGGTTTCTTCTCCAGTTCAAGATGCAAGTGCATGATTTCATGCAAAACTTTTTCATAGTTGAAATAACTGTTGTGATTATCCATCTTTAGAACTGAAATATCTTTGATTCTTGATGTGACCTTCATTTCTGGCTGGGCTGAAATTCTGTTAGGGAGAGGGATATGAATGCAAAAGTACTATTTTCAGGAATAAATAGTAGCATCTTTTCTATTCTCTTAAACACAAGATAAAATGTAGTGTGCTGCAGGTGTAGAGCTCTCTTCATAGTACAAGAAAGCTGGAGAAAAATCATTTCCACATTAGAATTGAGAATCTGATTCATCATTTTTCTCTTCCATGAATCTCATAGAAATATTTTTGCCCTGAATATCTTCTCTAAGCAAAGTTGCAAGGTTTGTAACTACTAAGAGTCTTGGAAAAGAAACACATTTATTCTGAAAATTAGAAACATATATTCATCCATTCTCATCCCCTAAAAGAAGAAAATATGCAAATTATCTCTACTTTATTGTCCTTAGCACAGAAGTCTTTTTTTTTTTTAACCCAGCAAATAAAATTGAATAGAGAGGCAAAAATGTGAATTTGAAAGGACATTTGGTTTTAGAATTTCACTTGAGTTCTTTAAAAACATAGATACTGAAGTATATTAAATAAAATAGTGCACCCTTTACATTCCTTAATCCAACTGCTTCTACAATTTAACAGTTATATTTGGGTAGAACAGAGGAGGAGTAAGGTGATCTTTTATTATGGGTGATGCTGAAGGAACCAAATTAATGCATCACCCTTTAGGTCTGCAGGGGCTCTTTCAGCAAGTAAAGATTGCTTCCTATAAAAAAGAAACAAAAGGGAAATTAAAATATCCAATCAGATCTACAAATTAAGGGCACATATGAGTAATGGCTACAAATTGTTCTATCTTTGGTTGCTGTTTCAAACATCTTGCTATATTTAATGAATCTGGTCACTTCCCTTCATTTTCTCAATACCTCTCCCATGTACAAGCCAACTTTTTTGTTGGGACTGCTTGACCTTAATTCGCCAACATCTACTAATGCCCAGTTATCTACCACTGTATGAGTCCTTCGAATTGCGGCAGTACTTTGGCCCATGTATGTGATCTTGAAAGCTACAAACACATCACAAGGTATCAAGGTGAGAACAAGAAAAAGGAAAAGTGAAGCTTGCTGCTTCCCAAGCCTATTAATCCTGAAGATACAATCCTGCACCTTATGTGATTTTGACACCAGGTCAGTACATTTAGTGTGTTGTTTAGTCTGCACAGGGGCACATCATCTTACTGCACCCAGAGCAGGTTAATTGAAAAGAGAATCTAAAAGTCATTTAAGTGATATTTTGCATTTCTATTGGAAATAGAAATCTAAATCTAAATCTAAAAAATAGAAAAATAGAAATAGATTTCTATCTAAATAGAAATCTAAAATCTACCAGCTGATCCTGTCCCCATGAGTTGTAAAATAGCCTACCCAGTAGAAAGCCAAGCCCAGAAAGAATATCCAGTGATTTCTTTGTCAATATCTAAGCTTCAGATAAGTTTTTTTAGACACTGTAAAGTAAGATCATCCGGGATACCTCTCTTATCTCTTAAAGCAGACATTGTGAAGAATCATTGCCTATTCTCACAAAACACCTCTTGGGGCCACTTTTACTCGATGGGACTTGTCACTACTCTTGGCCAAAATGGTTTTTGCTATGATTGTAGAAATGAACTCGCTTAATGGTTCCCAAGCTGAAGGAAGACATCTGGTAAGGATTACTTTGATTAGTTGTCTCTCTTTTACCATTTTAATAACATTGACTTGACAGGAGTGGGGTGCCATTGGAAACTTAAAAGTCAATCCTTTAAAATTCAGCAAAATGTAATTCATCTGGAAACAAGTATTAAAGTAAAAACAGGGATATTGAATTAAAATAATTTGGACCTTTTTATTGTATTTTAACACAAACTGGAAAAAAAAATTAGGAGAAAATAAAGACAAAGATGGGATTAAAGATTTTGAAAAGCTACCAGAAAGCATAAGAACAAAATTTCTTTCACTCTCTACAGGTCTGATAGTATAAAAAGCTGGGACTCATGACTGTTACAGTGATAATAAATTTTATTTATGTTTAAAATAAAAAATAAGCAAGCCTGTAATTTAAGTTGTGCAGAGATGCATAAAGAATGTTATGCTCACTGAGACATTCAAGGAAAGGAAGACTGACAGGTAATAAAACTATATCTGTTGGGGTTTTAAAATTAATTCTCTATTACATAAAACAGGCTAATTTAAAGTGCTTACTTTTCTGGGATCACACAGAATTCCTGGAAAAATTAATTTACAGTGGAGAGAAATAGGCTTTTTTTTTTCCAAAAAAAATAGCTTAAATTGACACTTGCCTTCTTCACTTAAAGGAGTTATTGAAATGGTTAGAAATGGAAAACTTTCAAGTGATTAAAACCTCTCCATCTTTGTCACTCTGTGCCAGCCAGTGGCCGGTGCGGCTGACAGAATTCGGAAGGAGAGAGAACAGCATATGGCAGAATGAGTCTTGAGCCCCACAGAAATCTCCCTCGGTTCCCACTCCATCTGTGCTTGTGTGGTACCTCTCCCCACAGTACAGAGATGCTGAGTTCAAGACAAGAGAAATGTATGACGGGAAAATTTAGAAACAGCTTTGTGTCCTGCTAAGCATTAACAAAACACTTCTGTTCCAAAGCACACATCTTAAACCATGAGGATCCCAAGTTTACCTGAGGGTTCTTAGAGAGATTCTTCGAGTTCAGTGTACAAAGAAAGCTTCCTACGTGAAGGCAATGTGAAATGATTGCTGGAATATGTCAGTGTTTGGCTTTGGGGTCTGGGGAAGGACGTGTTGTGCAAATCATTGGCCTGCTGGGAAACATCAGACATACATTTGGGCAGCCAGGGAGTCCTGAGGGGTCTCAAGGCAGGCAAACCCTTGGTTGGAGTAGTTCTCACGCGCACCTTCAACCCAAACAATTTTGCTAACGGAGGCTGAAAGAAAGAAAAATGGAGCCAGAGATTTGTGTTTTCTTATGCTAAGCGTGCAGTTAGTGGACTTTTTATTAGTCAGGAGTCATTGTTTCTCCAAAATGCTAGGGAAACACATGAAAATATTTTATCTTTGTGGTTTGCTCTCTCTGATTCTCTCTTCTTTCCTCAAGCCGTGTTGAGGACCCTCATTCTCTCCCATCTTGACTGCTGAACCCCAGGCTACCATCCTGCTCCTGGCTCCCAGCATGAAAAGACATGGCAAGAGGGCAGAGAGCAAGGGGACAAGAGGCAGGGTCTGGGGGCATCAACCCCATCACAGCATTGCTCCGCATCCATGTCTCCTCTACACACACACACACACCCCACAGACACTGGAAAGCATTCTTCAGTTACTGACTTAGGACTATGTACTGCTGGCTCCATCAGGATCAACCCTCAAAGCTGAGAGGTATGGTTCAATTCCAAACTGTCAGAGAATTCTTGCTTGGTATCCAAGCTAGAAGTCCTGAGTTTAGTTAGAGCTTAGTTAACACTAACTTAACTCATTCCTTTTTACTCTTACGTTAGAGAAACTTTGGGAGTTTCAGTGAATGCAGGCTACACAGAACACAACTGAGGAAGGGCCTGGTTCCTGTCCCCTACATCAGCCACATTGTATTCAAAGTAACTAAACCTTTTTATTTGCCTTATTTTTTTTTCAAAAATGTTCAGTAGTTTCTTCCTATATGTCTCTGAAGAATTTCAGAGAAATAAACTTGTAAAAACATGATCAAAATAATTTTCATATATTTGGGACATATTTCATACATATTCAAAATATATTTGCCTATACTTACATTTTGAATTCCTAGCTTGGGCTATAATTTTATGCATGTAAAATTAGGTGATGAGGAAAATCCCTTGAGTTGTGGTCAAAGCCAATATTCAGGGCATGAGGCACAGAGAATCCTTGGGTGATCGGGGCTAAGGGCGATCTGTGTTCTCGGACCACGTCCCTGCCACATACTTGCCTGCCTCTATCCCAAGCTGTGACACAGTAATTGGAGCTGGAATTTCAACCTTACACTTTCATGCAGGCCACTTGAAACATACAGAGGTGGAAGAAAAGGTATACAGTTGACCCTTGAAGAGGGTGGGGATTGGGGTGCTGACCTGCTGCACAGTTAAAAATCCAAGTATAACTTATAGATGGACCTCTGAATCTGCAGTTGCTCTCTATCTCTGATCCCTTTGTATCCACGATTCCTTCCTACCCGCAGTTCCACACCCCTGTATTCAACAAGCTGCTGATCATGTAGTACTGTAGTATTTACTATTGAAAAAAAAATCCTTGTCTAAGTGGACCTGTGCAGTTCAAACCCACATTGTTTAAGGGTCAACTGTATTTCTTGCTTTAATGAGGTAACCCAGCCAGGCCTGGAAAGGAAGTCAAGGCCTGTGCACGTGGTGGGTGCTAATGGGCAGTCCCCCTAGTCACCCTACGTGACAGGTCATCAGCAGCATCAATCCACCCTGAAGCCCTTGCAGGCAAGTCACCAGGATGACTACTCTTCTTAGAGACCATAAGTGCAGTTGAAAGACCAGGGACTTTAGAATCAGGTAAATCCAGGTTGAAATTTCAGCTCTGCTACTGACAATCTGACTGAATTTGTACTAGCTTAAGCCTCTCTGATTTCATTGTATTTGGGGGTAAAAGGTCCTTTATCCCATGAAAGGATGAAAGGGAGAGAAGAAAACTAGGCAGCTCACTAAGTGAGCTGGACATCTTTCACTGAACAGAAAAATGGGATGACGTCCTAGAGCAAGTATGAAGACACCTTGTTGCTAAACATGCCCTCGTATGAGCAGGTCCCTCCAGGAATCCAGGTTTCAATGTCACCGCCTTTAAAACAAAGTAAATGGACCCCAGGTTCCTTTCAGTCCTCTGCTCCTGTGCATACAGCTCCTCATGTCACAATAGGTTGTGTACAGTTAGTGGAAGAAAGGTCTCTGGGTGTGAAAAGAGCTAAGATCCCACATGCCTCACAGCCAAAAAACCAAACATAAACAGAAGCAATATTGTAGCAAATTCAATAAAGACTTTAAAAATGGTCCACATCAAAAAAAAAAAAATCTTAAAAAAAAAAAGAATGAAAAGGTGTTCTAGTGTCCACATTTTCTTTTGGTCTTCTCTCACATTGGTATGAGCCTGGCCAAAGGAATAAAGACTAATGTAGAAAGAAGGTTTTTGTTTGTTTGTTTGTTTTAATATATGTATAAAAAAGCAAAGTAGCTTTCTATTTGGCAAAAGTGGAGATGTGTAGCTAAGCCATGATGTCAGGTCATTCCTGGCCTCTCAGATTTTGGGACCTTTGCTCACTGGAGCCCCATAAGGCAGCCCAGTATCACTTTGCTGCATGATCAGTGTGTAATGATCAGTGACGCCACTTCCAGCATCTCTAGCCTTGAGGACTTTTGATAGGAGAACTCTCATAGAATGTCACAGCTGGTATTTTTTTGTGTGTGTGGTATGCGGGCCTCACACTGTTGTGGCCTCTCCCGTTGCGGAGCACAGGCTCCGGACGCGCAGGCTCAGCGGCCATGGCTCACGGGCCCAGCCGCTCCGCCGCATGTGGGATCCTCCCAGACCGGGGCGCGAACCCGGTTCTCCTGCATCGGCAGGCGGACGCGCAACCACTGCGCCACCAGGGAAGCCCGCAGCTGGTATTTTTTGTTAATGAAATTTCCCCTGTGAAGCTTGGATAATGTATATGGTTATGAAAGAATCAGTGGAAGCAAAAGGCTGGTAAGCCAATAACTATCCTTTAAGCACGTACCATGTGAATCAGCAGAAAGATATTAGGAGCAGTGTTCTTTCTGTGGAAGTTGTTTGTTTTTCCTTGATCACTGTACTCTATTAAATCAGAACACTGCACTTTATTAAACCAGAACTCAAGGGTGTAGTAATCCTTCAAAGAAAAGGATCTTTCACAAACTATAGTCAGGTCCTACTTTAGTACATATCTCATTTGTAAAAATAAGTATTAAAGTTGAGTATAAAAAGTAGAGATTTTCATGTTATGAGTGAGGTTTCCATACCGATGGTGCTAAAAATAAAACCCCCAAGCAGTTCAGTGAAAATTGTCTCTGTACCTGGATCATGGACATTTTTTGGCTTGGTCTTTATCATTTTTATGATATTTGATAGTATATTCCTAAAATTGCATATCTGTCCTTTAGGTTTTGTTCTTTTCCTTCATCAGTGAACAACCAGTCAACAAGTTCAATTCCAATCAACATTCATTTGAGACCAAATATGGGCTACTTTCTATATGCCCTAGTGATTCCTTCTCTTGCTGAACTGCACATGCTAGAGCCAGCCTGTACCAACTTGAAAGCACCGATTGTTAAATTTTCAGGAATTTTGTGAACTGATTGACATCATGCTGACAGCTTAAAATCAGGTATTGTGGGAATATCTATACCTAAGGAAATAACAGAGGCTGCAATCATGGTTTCCTTCCTATCCCCAGAGAGCTGTCTATTGAACATTTACGAGCACATCACTGGTGGGCCCATTATTCAGACACAATTAAGATTAGTGTTTGGTCTTTTAATTAAAAAATTGACTAAAATGAGAAAAAATAACTTGAAGACATTCATTTATACATTAACCATACATTTACTTGTATATCTTTTGGTATCAAGTCAAGGCCTTTTACTGAATCTGAATCCACTTTCTTCCTGAACCATATCCATATTTCCCCACCTACAATTTCCAGTTTCAGGTTCCTTAAACTGCAGCAAGAACTTAAAAATGCCTGTCATGTGCCCTGAATTCAAAATCCTTCTAGATTATTTTCCCAGTTCTTTTTATAGTTCTTTCACCTTCCCTTAATTTGACATCATTTTATTTCAATAACATGTTTGTATTGTCTTTCCAAAACTTTCCATTTGTCATATAAACTATACTTTTTAATACTCATATTCTGCCAATTCAAATAATATCTAATTAAATTAGGTAATTAATTGAAATGTTTATTTAAATTAGGTAATTATAATGCTAAGTAACGTTGACATAAACAGGTCTGTGAACGAACACGACTGATTCTTGGTGTGCAGAATGCTAAGCTCCAGCCCTGAGCACTCAGTGGGTCACAAGCATCAGTCAGTACGATCCCCAGACAGCACAGAGAGTGATCATCAACCCCATAAACTAAGTAAGTGCAGGGCAGTTATTGATAAAGTTTCTACTGTATCATCATTATTTTTATTTTTCTGATGTTTAATCACTTTTAGAAAATAACAATGGGAAACTACATAATGTTATTCAAATAACGTATCTAGAATACCTCATACAAACAGATGTATTCAAAAATTCTTATACAAACACCAGTAAAATCAAGTTGAATAGAAGGCCACAGGTGAACGTGAAGTTTGTTACTTGATTCAAGAAAGACAGAATATGGCATAAGGAAGGCCAGAAATTGGCATAGGAAAGGCGAAGTTTGAGTGTTGAGGTAGCATCATCATCATCATCATCATCACCACCACCGCCATCACAGAAACAATAACAACAACTACTATTTGTTGAGCTCTTCCTAGGTGTCAGTACTATTATTCTACTGTGCTTTATGTACATTGTTTCCTTCAAAGGCTGAGTGAGGAAACTGAGGTGCAGAAAGATGATGGAAGTTGCCTAGGGCCCCACAGCTGGTAGGGGTTGGGCTGGGTTTTGAACTAAGGTAGCTCTGACTCCAGAGCCCATGATCTTAAAATACTATGCAATACACTGGTACCAATGGGTATCAGTGACCCTGTACTCCCTACTCTGTTTATCTGAAGATTCTTCTCGGCCCCCACTCGAGCTAAAAGTATCCCAGTTCACCTGCAGCTGAAGGAGGGTGGCAGCGAAGCAGGAAAGAAGGAAGCAAAAGGCTCTCTTTTTTTTTTTTTAGCTTCTCTCATTCATGATATTCACATTTCCGTTGTCCTTACTGTTCTAGTTATCTTTAGCTGCATTACAAATTACCTCAAAACTCAATGGTATAATTCAGTTTGTGTAAACAATTTTTTTTTTTTTTTTTTTTTTTTTTGTGTGGTACGCGGGCCTCTCACCGTTGTGGCCTCTCCCGTTGCAGAGCACAGGCTCCGGACGCGCAGGCTCAGCGGCCATGGCTCACGGGCCCAGCCGCTCCGCGGCACGTGGGATCCTCCCGGACCGGGGCACGAACCCGTATCCCCCGCATCGGCAGGCGGACTCTCAACCACTGCGCCACCAGGGAAGCCCATGTGTAAACAATTATTAATGGTGCTAACAATTATTCTCTCTTACTGTTTTGTGAGAAGATGGGGCTCAGCTGGGCAGTTTTTGCTTGGTGTCCTTCATGTCCTTTTCATCAGATGGTGGCTGGAGCTGGATCATCTGAAGACTTGATTGGGCTGGATATCCAAGAGGATACACTCACATATCAGGCAACCGATTCTGGCTGTTGGTGTGAGTTCACCTGTCCACAAGAGCACCCACGTGTGGCCTCTTCATGTGGCTTGCACTTCTCACAGAAAGACAGCTTCGGCATAACCAGTCTTCCTTCACAGTAGCCCAGGGTTCTGAGAAGGCGAGCTGGAGGCTGCCGGTTCTCTTAAAGCCTAGCCTCAGAACTAACACAGCAGCATTTCCTCCATGCTTATCGATCAAGCAAGTCAAAGGTTAGTCCATATTCTGATGGAGGAGAATTAGACTCCTCCTCTCAGTGGGAGAAGGAGCAAATCATAGCAAATAACCTGCAGCCGTCTTTACTCTGCCACGTCTACCAATGCCTGCCAATCTTCAGTACCAAGGACCCCAGAAGTGCCAAGTCCTGCCCAACAGGCTTAAGAGTCTAACTTAATGACTTACACCATGAGGGAAACCGCTTCTGAGGACTAAGAAAATCTGTTGTAGTGCACCTGGCTGTACTTTGCCCTAATATTTAAAATATGTCGGAAACCCTCTTCTTTTCACTGCAATTTACATAGTTTTACTGTAAAATGATGAAAATGCACATTTTGAAGAAAATGTGTTTCTAATTTTAAAAAAGCAAAATTAGAAAAAAAAAATTTCCAGTAAACGCACATTTTGTTTCCTGAAAAAGTCCTTTGGCTGTAAGTTACCTTAGACACACAGTGGACTACCAGGGTTTGGATCCCTAGATCACCTTTAAGCACTCAAATGCCACCTGCAAATTGGTGCTTGTCAAAGACGTTCCCACCCTTCCCAACATGAGAATCCCTGGCATTTTAACAAGGCACAACTTCCTTTTCACATGTGAAAAAAATACTTCTCTACAATGCATCCATCTCTCAGTTAAGCATGGCTATTATGCTTATTTTAATTCTCTTTACAAAAACTCAGTCTTTAATGTCCTGGGACATTTTAATGTTGTGTATTGAGCTAATGTGCAAAATACATCTCCATTATTACCTATTTACTTGGGTTATTTTTCTGGCGAAGGTGTAATTTTCCACCAGACCTTTGTTTAGAAATTTGACAGCACACAGAGAACATTTCCATACTTAAAAAGCATCCAGAATTTAGGATGCCATCCAATGATATTAAGCAAGTGTAGATAATGCTCTCCAACTTCATCAAATATTCATGGTTAATTATAGTCATAATATTTATGTTGCTGTGAAAATTAAGGTTGTGAGCTTCTTGTACACAGGCTAAAAATACAAGCTTACAGACTGCGCTATTGCTTCCCCTTTTCATTACTGGAATTTCTCATTGTCATTGAATAGAATGGCAAGCACAGTGTTCTTTGGCTCCCTAATTCTCATTGCAAATCTGATATCTCCCTTGATAGGAAAGAGCTAAAGAACCATCAGAGCATCTCCCATAAGACGAGAAGGATGTGATCAGAGGCCTAGCGGCTACATTTTCTGGAACAAAAATCAGGACACATGGACTGACAAGTCCGAGAATACTTTGAGCAGCCACAAGATAGATGATTTGAAATTCAGTCTTAGAAAGTGGGACATATGGTCATCACATCTGAAAGGAATAGGATCACATGGTCCAGAAGAAGGAAGGGTTTGAATTATGTAGTCGTATCTATTTTCTACTGAACTATTGTTGGAGTAAAAATGCAATTATAAATTTAAAAAACAGGTATGGAAAAAAATCTTTCCAAAATGAGTATCTAGTTTAATGCCTGTCTCACGACTATCAATCAGAAGTCAAATTCAAAATTCCCAGATGAACTTTCCTTACTTTCTTGCCTCATCTTCTACTTCCCTTTCCATGCCTCTGACATGCCAGATCACGGCATTTGTAATTCTCAGTCTGTCACACGTCTGGGCCTTTTCTTATTCTGTCTCTTCTTTTAGGAATATTCATTTCAACATGGTCTCTCAGGGAAAGTTCATCTCATGTTTAATACTCAACATCAGTATCATCTGGTTTCTTAACCTTCCAGAATCTAGATAAATTGAGCCAGTTGTATGTTCTCCTAAGTTCCTCTTATACCCTATACATATCTTCACTAATATATTTATCCCATCTCAATCTAATTATGGGTTTACATGTATCCCTTACAAAATTGCATAAAAACACTCACTAAATTGCACATGATGCAAATTTCAGAAAGTTAGTGAGTGCAAAGGATGATAAAATAAAGTTTCAAAAAGATTTCACCATACTGAAATGATGGACCAGGACATGAATGATGAAATCCACTGGAGTAAATGTAAGCTTTTTCATTGGATTTTAGAATAGCAACTGCAAAGTTGTAGTGGTGACCTAGCTGAATAGCAGAATGAGAGACATAACTCTATTTTTTAGTTCATTGTAAGAATGATATACAGTCGTCCCTTGGTATCCATGGGCAACTCGTTCCAGGATCTGTTGTGTATTTCAAAATCTACAGATGCTCAAGTCCCATAGTCAGCCCTTCGTATCAGAAGATACAGAAGGCCAGCTGTAAATACCTAATAGTGATGTAGCACATAAAAAAATAGGGCCAGTCTCCAGCTAGCTTAATAAATTTATATACACATATAGAGAGAGGTTATGGTCATTCAATACTCTGCTGGGCTCAACATTCTAGGATATATTGTCTGGTATAGGAACCTTTCTTTTAAGAAGGTCATTAACAAAGTTATGTTCATTGACATACACTACTAGTTGCCTACCAATATCAATATTTGTTCTTCCTTTTCCCTTATAATTTTTTTCAAAGAGAAAATGTGTCCAGCTGAATTGTTATGCATCCCATCATCACTTGCTACTATGTGATATAGTTAGGGTCAGTCAGACTTTTGCGAAACTATGATCCTCCTGAGAAGGGCCTGTTAAGAGCACATATTCCACACTCACATTCCTTTTACTTTTTGCCCTTTCTCTTCTGGTTTTGAATAGAGACTCTCTCCTGAAGGTGGAGCAGCTATGGAGTAACCATGTGACAGCATCAAGAATGAGGACAAAACACACATGCTAAGGATGACTAGAGGAGCCTGAGTCTCTCTGACGGCACTGTGGCGACTGCCTACCTCCGAGTTTTTCACATGACAAAAAAATAAGCAGCTATTTTGCGTATGCCACTTTTGTCACGTTTTCTGTTACTGGCAGCTTATACAATGCTGACCAATACAGATGGTGAGCTGGGTGTGGAAAGTTGAGAAAGAATGTCAACAAGAAATGGGCAAGTGAAGTACATCGAGCCTGCCGATGAGGGGGCTAAGAGGAGACCGGCTTGTCCTAACTGAAACAGTGACATAGGAGAAGACAGACCGTATGCCATGGTTCCAGAAGGCAGGACTGAGACTTGTGGTAGAAGTTAAGGGAAGGAGACTGGATCCATCAAAGAAAGACTTTTTGGAGCTATAAAGCCACCTAAAAAAAGAAGTGGTTAAAACTCATAGAAAAAGAAATCACTTGTAGTTACTAGAGGCAGGGGATGGGAGGAAAGGAAGGGAGAATTGGATGAAAGTGGTCAAAAGGTAAAAACTTCCAGTTGTAAGATAAATAAGTACCATAATGTACAACATGGTGACTATAGTCAACACTGCTTATGGTATATTTGAAAGTTGTTAAGAGAATAGGTCCTAAGAGTTTCCATCACAAGGAAAAAAAACTTGTATCTATATAAGATGATGAATGTTAACTAAACTTATTGTGATAATCATTTCATAATACATATAAGTCAAATCATTATACTGTACACCTTGAACATATACAGTGTTGTATTCAATTATATATCAATAAAGCTGAAAAAAATAAATAAGTGAAAAAAATAAAGAGGCAAAAAAAGTGGCTAGAACACCACCCATATAGAGGGGGTGATAGTGTCAGACTGAAGTTTACATCATACGGAAACATTTACCCGCCCTAAGATTTCTATTTGTATTTCAAAACTTATCCTTACTTTGGCAAACTTTTCTTGAGCACCTACTCTATTCATATCTTCTGTGAATTTCTAGCACAATGTAAGGATTTTTAAAAAGTAAGATCCATGAGGATCTTACTCTCTAGTAGCTGACAAATATGTATAAAAAGATCTTTTCAATAAAACTTTAAACACTAAGATACAGGTGAACACAGAGTAGAGAGGGGATGTTTCCTTAAAACTGAGGTTTCAACGTTGAGCAGAAGTAGTCTGACGAAAAGAAAGGAAAATTTCGGGCAGAGATCTGCAATCAATCCCATCTACTTCTCCATTTGTCAGCTTTGCTTTTATTTTGAACCTCTGGAGATTTCCCTCACCTACTTGGGAGCTCTACTATGCATTTGAGAGGATGTTTGTTATGTTTCGCCATGTAACAAGAGTTTTCCTCAAATTATTTCTCATATATTAACTGTCTCAGGACTACATATAAGCTAATCATTTCCCTTTGGGTATTTAATATCTCATTTCTCGTGTAGTACACTTTTATATATACTAAGGTCTGTTTCTAAACTACTCTTTACTTCCACTTCTCTGTCTGTCTATTCTGGAATAAGTGCCACAGTAACAATTTTTAATTGGTAGCTTTAGAGTACATTTCAATAACTAGTGGGACAATTTCATTGTCGTTACTCTTTTAATAGGTGGTTATTCCAGATAAATCATCTCTCAACAATATCTTAGTAAAACACTAGGGTGATAATTAGTTATGCTGCATGAAAAGTCACATACGTTTGATTTGTTAAAATCTACATTTATGTACAGACTAAATTTTTAAAAGAATTTCCATCAATCCACCAAGCTCTCTGACATCACTTTCCAGTGTTCCTTCTTTTTTGTGAATCCCTGTCCCCAAATAAAATGTTCTTGCAATCTCACTCTCTTTAACAAAATTCGCCATTAAGAAAGGATTGGACATGAATAATTCATAATAGCCACATGTTTTCTCTCCCAGTCGTATCTGTGAGATACTCCAACTCTACAATTGGAGCCTTAGCTCCAATTGTAGAATTAAAAGATCTATCTTCAAATATTAGTCAGCAAGTAAGAGAGGTCCTTTTTGTGTTCCTGAATTCCTGGAATCTTAGCTCCACCCTCCTGGTACATAAAATACATCCTAACAGAATGTACATCCCAGCTTTATTAGCACAGCCATAAACATTTATTGTTATTATTCATCTGCTTATTTCTTCCCTTTGCCATCTGGAGATTTGACTTTAAAACTTCAGCAGAAAGAAAACTCTCCTCTGTATCCCTCTAGGATTCACCTTGAAGCCAGGCCTGCTCCACACAGGGTCACATCTTACAGCTGTGGATGTGCAGAACCAAGGCTCTACACCCACATCCAGCTAAGCCTGCACAAGCCAGGTAAGCCCCTCCTCTCCCTCAGTGCCCACCTGGGACACAATCAAAAGAGAAACTAGCTGGTAGTCTTCCTACTCCCTTTTTTCTTCTATTATAGAGAGTTGCAAAGCCAATAACATAATTTATTCCCATATATTTGAGAAGGAAGGAAGGAAGGAAGGAAGGGAGGGAGAGAGGGGAGGAAGGGGAGGAAGGAAGGGAGGAAGGGAGGAAGGGAGAAGGGAGGAAGGGAGGGAGGGAGGAAGGGAGGAAGGAAGGAAGGGAGGGAGGGAGGGAGGAAGGAAGGAAGGAAGGAAGGGAGGGAGAGGAAGGAAGAAAAAAAAGGAAGGAAGAAAGTGGGAGGGGGGAATCTTTCCATAAGAGAGCTACTGAGAAAGATTCAATGAGGATACCACAGACTAAATGGCTTTGGCTTTCTGAGCAGTTATATCTAGAATTAGCTTGGATGTTCACTGGGCAGAGACAATAACTGACTCTCTACTGCAGCATCCTACTAATGCTTAAGAAATGATGTGAATGAGTTCTTCTTGTCAACTTTGGAAGTCAAAGAAAAGGATTGCAGAAGCGTCAATATTTTGCAGACATCCAGAAATAATTCACTCTGTGGATGGGTGCTTCTCTACACCTAGACTGGCCAGCATTTGATAGGCTGCCCTGGCGTCCATTCAAAGAGGACTTATGTTTATTAAATGGGGTAGTAGTCACAGGGTTCTAACTCTTTGACCTCGTATTTTCTTCCCAGCAAAATAACCACCACGTTTTCAAAAAGACAGCCTTCTATCCCATCACTTTTTCTTTACCCACTTTTAATATCTATGAAAGGAAAAACAAACTTTACATTTGAACAACTTCCACATCCCTTTAAATGATACAGTATATCAAAAGAGATCATTTTAAGCAAATTCAAACTATGTATTATATAGCTAAGAATGCAGAAAAAATGTAACTCGTTCAATGGCACAGAGTAGAGCTTTAACTTGATATATCCAGTCCTATCTATGCTATCCTACGCTGTCCCTGTTAATGTTTTCTTTGGTGGTTTCCATGGGAGCTACTTAATTAACTGACTTTCTATTTTCCTTTAAAATCCTTGTATTTTGTGATTATCTTAAAATAATACATTTGAGAGAATGCTTTCCACCTACAAAAATATATAAATATTTTTCAAATCAGACACCAAAATATGAATATTCAAATCAGCACATTCCCATGTGGTTTTGCTCTTCAAGGTGTTTTTACAGATAATTGAAATTGTATCAGTTTTTTTCTGACTATTAAGTGATAATTTAGAAATAGCAATTTTAGTAGCAGAACCCAAGCCTTAGGGAGAATGATTATAAGGTTGTATAATAAATATCTGGAGAAGATTTGGGATCAAACAATAAAATGTTGATTAAGTAAAGGATACATACAATTTCCTGTAACAGAAAGCTCCAGAAACGTAATTCATAGAGAAGAAAAACATTTCTCTTCTCATTGACAGATTAGTTGATGAGAGATGGTGAGGAAAAGAGTTGGCCTTTGTCCTAACTGTATCTTAATATAGTAAATGAATGAAAAGTGTCAAGACACATTCATTCTTTTGGAGACTTTTTCACAGTTGATGGAGATTCCGGTGCAGTCGATAGCCACAGCAATCATGAAACTAGATAAATTTGCCACTTTGCTAAGAAGGTTTGGTTAATTTAAAGTCCAGTGGTAATCTTATTACAAATATTACTTAACAATGGGTTAATGAGATAAATGCTTATGGTCGTTTATTTTGGCAAATTACTGCTCCCATGCAGATTCTTGATATTTAAATTACTTATTCATTTATCTGAATAACTAGTACATCTCTATTTGATACTGTGTTGACAAACCCTTATTCCATATGATCATTTATTATGAGTCTTGGAGATACAAAATATGGTACTCTTACTTCATTAGATATAGCCTGATGCTAAAAAAGGTGAGTCAGCTAAATATCAGCTAACTACACCATATCAGATCTAGTGATAAGGCAATTCTTTGTCTTAGGTAACAATCTTGTTGACAGCCATCATGTAAGCTCAGATAGTGTTTAGGTATTGAAAATTTGGGGGGAATATGAATATATCTAATTCAGCTTTACTTCTATAACTACTGCAATATAGCCCGTGTCTGTCAAAGCACATGAATTCCAGGAAAAGTCACCAAGGGAAGCAAAAACCTCTCAGCATGAGGGTGTTTTAATTAACGTTCTAAGCCAAAAAAAAAAAAAAAAAAAAAAGAAAAGTGGCCAATTGAAAACTAAATGTCTAGGAGGTATGTAGACTAACTTAAAAAATTTTGTTTAATAATCTGATGAACATTATGTCTCTCTAAAATTGAAACATCAAAACATTATATGCCCATGCATAATTTAAATACTAATTTATTTTCTTTTTGAAGGCAATTCTAGGGTAGGAAATTATAATGAGAGTGCAGCTTCAGCAACATAACACTCTCTGATGAGATAAAACTTTTATGCTCTTTCTAGTAGGGTAATTTATTAATGGACAAACTCATAATGTTTATTATACCAAAAATTATTTCTACAGAGTCAAACAACAACAATGTTGGTGCTTGGGTTGGAATAAATTGTGATTTTCAAGCAATAAATTGTATGCTTTTTAATACAAAGTATCTCATTTGAGAAAGAACAACCAGGGAGTTGAGTAAATATCATCAGTTTGAAGGGGCACACATAGGTGTTTCAGAGTCATGCTGCACTAGGAGTGGCAAAAAAATCAAAATATTTTAAAGGCAAGAAGAATATTTTTAAGTCTGTATGCATAGAGTCTTACACACACAAAAAAGTGATTGATTCATGTTTACCGAACTGGTTCAAAATGAAATGAATTAATTCAAGGAAAAAAGTGTTCCTTTTCTAGTCTTGAGTGCTTTTATAACCAAGTTGGTGAGAACAAATAAGAGTTCTTAAAATACATTCCCATTAATGGGTCAAGAAGAACCACAGAGGCCTAATTTCCTACTACTCATCAGAAGAGCCGAAATGCTATTTTTTTTTCATTACAAGCATTTAAAGCTTAATGATTTAAAGTCACATACTTAAGAGTGAAAGTCACATCTCTGGTGCATGTTCATACTTGTTTAGTGGCTTCTAAATCTGTGCTTGTAAACAAAATTATTCTTAGTCCTTTGACAACTGCTATTTGTCCTGTAGGAAAATTACTCCCTAAGGAGATGCAAATTGTTTGGTAGTACTTGATGGCTTTGTAGTAATTACCATGCTATCAGACAGCTCAGAATTAAGATAGGCCTTGGCATCAAAATTCCATATGGTTGATTCTAAAATAAGATGCTTAGATAGGCAGAATACTAAATGACATGCATTGAATAAGTAAAATCCTGGGCCAGGTTCATCTCAAACCTGGAGCTATCACAAGTTGTATCTGAGATCAAAGGTCATTTGAATGCCTCAACATTTAATAAATAGTTGAAAAAGTTGTAATTTCAAGGAAGTGTAGGTCAATAACATTAATTGATGTACATTTAACTGTTACTAAAATTAATCTACAAGCATACTAATCACAATTTATTACTGTAGGAAAAGATGAGAGGATGGAGAGTAAAAATAAACATTTTTCTAATCAATGATGGAAACAACAATGCTAAATCAGCCTTTCTTTATACTTGTCCTCATGTACAGAGATCATTGATTCCCATGTACTCTACCACCATTTTTATGGAGGGTATTCCTAATCCTGACCCTTTAGACTTGATCGTTTGCTTGATAGTAATCTTTTATTCTTTAAAGAAGTATTTAAATAGAGTACATGTCAAGCCCTGCTCTAGCTACTTGGGTTATATTGACAAGCAAGAGGAAAAAAATCCCTATTTAAAAAAAAGCTTATTTTCAAATAATTTCAGAATTACAGGAAAGTTGGAAAGTTAGTACAAAGAATTCACTTGTATACTTTTCAACCAGATTAATAAAGTGTTAGTATTTATCACATATGTATCATCATTCTCTCTTTCTCTCTATATATAAATATAATATATAAATATTTTATATAAATATTTACATAAAACTTATTTTATGTAAATATTTATTTGAATATATATAAATATACATCTATATAAGGAATGTATATTAACATATATACATATAGAGAGGTAGAATGATAATGCATTTATCATTATGTTTTACAGAGAAAATACTTGTGCTAGATGAAAGTTATTTAGGCAGGAGGTATACTGCTATTGGCATTATTCAATGTTAATGAATCAATAAAAATATGTAGATATTATTATATATTTACTATATTATATAATACATATTATGTATAGTACACTGCATATATTATATATAGCATACCATATATACTACATTATATATAGCATATATAACATATATAGTATATACAGTATATATTAAACAAAGTATCTTTAAACAGAAACTGACATAAAACAAGAATATGTACTGACTAGTTGATGAAAATGTGATTGGAGGCTTGCAGGAACCTAACCCACTAATTCCTCTAGGAGCAATGCTAAGTATTTACCAATTCAGTGTTTATGAAAACTTCATAGTACATAACTACCGTGAATAACAAGAGGCAACTGTAATTTACAGTCATAATAACCATTTACTTTTAAATACTTCAGTGTGCATTTCCTAATATTATGGACACTTTCTTATACACTCACAGAAAAATTATCAAAATCAAATCATTACAATTGATAGAGTGTTAGTATATAATCCACTGACTTTATTCAGATTTCTCCAGTTGTCTCACTGATGTCCATTATAGCAAAATAAAAATACATCCTTTTTTTTATTGGTGGTCTATTTCATAATCACATTGCATTTTTTAATCCAGTTTTTTTTTAGTTTTCTTTAATCTAGGATGGTTTCTTTATCTTTCATAACATTTACATTTTTAGAGTTTTAGCCACTTAGTTTATAGAATATCCCTTTATTTGGATTCGTTTGATGTTTCCTAATAATTAGATTCAGGATGTTTTGCTAAGAATAATACAGGAATGATACAGTATCCTTGATGCATAATATTAGGATCTATATGATATATCTGTTGTCCTAATACTTGGTTACTTGGATAATGTAATGTTTGTTAGTTTATCCACTGAAAAGTTACTATATTCCATGTGTAATTAAGTAAATGTCTTCTGAGAAAATTCTCCTATAATCATGAAATTAATATCATAGGAAAGGGAAAGATGAAAAACGAAAAATCATAATTTTAGGCACTGATAGTCTATGAAGAAAATAAAATAAGGTAATAGGATAGAAAGTGTATGTATTCAAGGGTGGATGACTCCTTTATCTTGTTTATAAGTAGTTTAACATAAATTTTATTTTATGTTTACATGGTTTAAAATTCAAAATCTAATTTGGAATATTAGAAGAGATGGCAGCAATAGCATGGTTTTTTAATCTCTTCAAATCTCCCCTAAAAATAGAGAACTAGAATAACAAAACCCAAAATCTATAGCCAATATCTACAAAAATCTAGGTGACAAAGTGTACTTACGAAACCCAGAAGATGAGCAGGTGGGGACCAGCCACTGACAGATACATACTTGTATGATACCAGCATCTGCACAGAAGAAAACAAAAGAAATCAATAGAGCACCTGATGGACTTAAGAACACCAAGATAAGTAACAGGTCCTTACTGCAAAGTTCAGGGAGCCATTTGAGAACAGCTGAAACTGACAGGGATTTCACACACTTCAATAGTGGATAATGCAATATGTCTACAGTAAGATGATGAAACTTGTGATCTAGTTGGGGAGATGTCTTCAACACTTGTTCTCTGATGGTACAGAAAGAGGTCTAGGGACGAGGCCCAAGGCTAAGATCTTGTTCCTTCTAGTTTTGAGTCTCAGTAGGTAGCTTGATTGGGAAAGAACATCCTGATTAAAATAAATGAATATAAGGGAGGAGAAGTGATGCCCTGCAAGAATAGATATTACTATGGAGGGAAAATAAAAGGAGTATGGAGCTGCAGACATGTCCTCATAGGACAACAGAAGTAGCTGCCTTGGGCCCAGAACTTGAGGATGGGAACAGAGGGGGCATTGCATTTACTCTTCTTTTTGAGGCATCATTAAGATCCAACTGTGAAATTAATGTCTTTAATATCCCAAGTGGCCACGGATTTATGGATTGGAGAGATTCTTGTCCTGGGGACAGAGACATAATCAGAATCCATGTGAAGGACTGGGCCTCCTTTTTTTTCCTCCCTGTTTTTTCCTCTACCTTCTACTTTGGTATAACTTCATATCTACCCACCCCCACTCTTTATCCCCCCTTTTAAGACAACTTCATGAGGGACCTCTGGACATAGATTGGGGCTCAGTCCTGATTATGGGCAAAATTGAAGTGACTGATATACATAAGAAAAGATGTCAAACTTCACAAATAACCTGAGAAATTGGAATTTAAATAATGAAATAACTTAAATAGGTTTTAAGCATGATCACTGATATCATGATGCTTTTAAAATCAGTTCCTCTTTGTTTCAAAATTTAATGCAGCATATAGCTCTATGAGCACATTTTAATGAATAACTCAGATTTTAAAAATACCAAAATAATGGCATAAAAACAACAAAAATATCAATATTTCGGTACCAAAGTTAGCACAATATGCCAGAATATTGATAACTGCAATCACAACCACAAGTAAGGAGTGCATCACTGATTTTATAATTATCTGCATTGATGTGAAGTGAACTGTAAAATTAGAGAAATGTTGAGAGAAAACATAAGTTGTCTAAGGAAAGAATCATTTACCATTTATTTGGTATGTGACCCAGGAAGAAATATTCCATGAGACTCAAGAAGGATATAGAGTATACTGTGGCATAGAAACAAAACAAGATGAAAACGATAAAATGGAAATAAAAGTCAACAATATCACATATTCAGAGTTCACAGAGAAGGAGGACTGGAAAGAGGACTTAGAATTGGATAAGTCAGAGGTTACTAGTGAGAGATGAACAAGTATTTTCAATATGGGGGTGGGTAGCTTCTACATAACAGAATTAAAAATTGATTGAATGGTGCAAATATAATGGCAATACCTGAGGAACAATCTTCCATCATATCTGAGAACACAAGTAAAGAGGAAAATGGAATGGTGCCATGGGAGAAAGGATTATGAGATGATGTTTTTGATGTTGAGGAGAGATGAGCCCATTCTAGATTGAAGGGGAGCAGCTTGCAGAGAACGAGTTTCAGTAGTTGAGAGGGGTCTAACACTGATGGATCAAAGTCCCTGGGGAAGCAGGAGGCAATAGGTGGAAAGCAGAAATGAAGGATTGGCCTTGGGGTCAATGTCCCCACTTCCAGGTTGGGTATCGACTTTAAAAATATCCTTGAAAACATAGAAGCACTTGATGTCATGTTCCCACTTGGCAGCACAGTAGTGCTGTCCCTGGTGCCGTGATGGTCATTAAAAGTATCTGACATGACCCTGACCTCTAAGCATTTAGAATCTAGATGGGAGAAAGCATAACAAATAATAATAATAATAATGACAGTTAATAGTGCGTAAGTTCCTACCATATGTCAGACATTCAGCGAAATTCTTAACATACAGTATTTCACGAAATGTGTACCTTCCCTTATAATGTTGACCAGAGATATAAAGTTTGAGAAACGCATTCAAAGTCACACACAAATTGATACAAATAAAATTCAAATCCAGTTCTGTCTCACTCCAAAGCCAGCTCTTGTGGCTAGATAGAATATGATTAAAAGTCAAATTATATCTGATAGGTTTTATTTGTGCTCTAGGGTTCATAGAATAAAGATTATTATGGACAGGTTTTCAGCAAAAACTTGTAAAGCCATGGATTATTGTTTTCTCAATTGACAGCCTTTGGTAACTAGTGTGGACAGGTTTGGAGTAGTGCCTTGGCTGGACATGTAGCTGTGACCATGAACATATGACAGAAGTTTGCCTGAAGCAGTATGCGAAATGTGTTTATAAGTCAGAGTTCTGTAGGTGAGAAACTCCAATTTTGGACAGTTCTCTTACTGAATGTATTGCTGGCTCTGCATCTCCAAAGGAGCCCATGTGTGGGCACGCACTGAGGTCTTAGATCCTAGGCCACACCAGTGCTGGAGACAGTGTGAGGAGAAGAGCAGTCAAGATCAGGGTACCCAGCAGAGTACTTACAAAATGTAGGTCTTCTCAAGACAACAAAACTGGGAAGATGAATTGTGCAGCCACAGCCCAGTGATATCTGACAGCAGACCCAAAGACCTCCACTTGCTGGGTTTCCCCACAGTGGCCATTAAATTTTCTCCACTGGTGCCAAATACCTTGCTTCTCTGTTTTTCCTTTATATGGCAGGTGCTTCTTCCACCACTTATAATAGCAGAGGTCTATCTAATTTCATTGTCTAACAGTTAAATTTGTTCATCCCCAATGTGATATGGGAAGGTTCTCCACCCATATTTATCTTTACATCTCTTTTATTTAGCTTCATAAAACAAAGCCTGACATCTCAACTTCCTTATCATTTCCAATTTCTTTGTTTAGCAACTTGGAACATGATCTATTAGAGCCTAGGCAGAGGAGTTGAAGTAACATGCCCTCCACTCTTATCTAGAGGTTAATTTCCCCACTCACTCAGGATGCTCCTTGAGAGTTGGGATTAGTAACCATCCTCTGTTTGACTAAGATTCTTAATCCTGGGAGTGAAGTCAACAGATAGTAAAATAGGAAATCCCAGCCATCTTTCTCCCACAGAAACACTGATTTAACGAGGGTATATGGACAAAGTGCCTTTATGAAAAGTCCAGAATCCAGTTAAGAAGTCACAGTACTTCAGATGTGCACAATACAGAAACCAGCTGCATCAAAATGGGTAAGAAGAAAACTTTCACTTTGTCTGCATCAGTTCTTCCACAATCCAGCTCAGCTCAGTATTGAGGGAGTTTGCCTGGGCACGTTAATTCTCCCTCAGGGACAAGAGAGAGGGGAGCATGCCTCAAATGTCCCTGGCCTTTCACTGTGCTGCCCAAGGGGTCAGTTTTTGTCTCATCACACCTGGAGTACTAACAGAACTCACAGTTTGGTGGGGGTAGCTAACAACAAATGAAAAGAGGTGGGTTATCTGCTGCACTCAGCACAGTTCAGAGAGATTGTGAGAAAGTGCAGAACTCAAGGCTTCTCCACGGGAAGAAAGGAAGGAATGGCACATGCCTCCAATGTCCCAGCCCATAGTACAGCAGTCAGACACCAGAGCAAGAGGTTATGGGATCCTGAAAAATGAGAAACTGGTAAATCCCCTCTAATTAGGAATCTACATGCAAAAGTCCAGAGAAGATACAGTTGTAGAAAAGGATTGAGATGCTCTGGGAATCCCTAGCCAGGCTGATTGGTGAGGTCTTTCCCAGTTACAATCAGTTTGTAGAGATTAGGAGAAGTGGCTGTTTCTTCAAATACACAGACAGTAATTCAAAGCTACATGGAACATGGGAACATGGAACAAAATAAATCTCAAGTAACCAACTCTAAAGAAATGAAGATTTATGAATTGCCTGACAAAGAATTTTTAACAATTGTCTTAAATAAGTTACAAAAGACACAGAAAGACAGCTAAATAAAATAAGGAAAATGGCACATGAACAAAATGAGGCTCTCAGAAAAGAGGTAGAAACTATAAAAAAGAACCAAACAGAAATTTTGGAGTTGAAGAACACAATAACTGAATTGAAAAATTCACTATAAGGATTCAACAGCAGACATAATAAAGCAGAGGAAAGTTATCAAACTAAAGGCTGGTCATTTGGCATTATACTGTCAGAGGTACAAAAAAAAAGAGAAAGAAAAAGAATGAAGAAAGCCTAAGGGACTTATGGGACACCATCAAATAAATTAATATATGCATTATGGAAGTCATAGAAAGAGAAGAGACAGATAAAGACGTCAGAAAACTTACTTAAAAAAATAATGGCTGAAAACCTCACAAATTTGGGAAGGGACACAGACATTCAGATTTATGAAACCAAAGAACCCCAAATAAGGTCTATGGAGACACATGATAATCAAATTGTCAAAAGTCAAAGACAAACGATGGATTTTGAAAGCAGCAATATAAAAGTGACTCATCACATACAAGGAGCTTCCATAATACTATCAGCTGATTTCTCAGTAGAAACCTTGCAGGCCAGTAGGGTATACAGTAATATATAAAAAGTGCTGAAAGAAAAAACTATCAACCAAGAATCGTAATAAACTTTCCTTCAAAAACGATGGAGAGGTAAAGTCTTTCCATGACAAAAAAAAAAAAAAAAAAATTGGGGGAGTTTATCATCTCTAGACCTACTTTATAAGAAATGCTAAAGGAAGTTCTTCAGCTGAAATACAAGGAAGCTAAAACAGCAACATGAAAGCATATAATTCACTAGAAAAGGTAAATATGTAGACAAATACAGTCATCCCTTGGTATCCAGAGGGGACTGGTTCCAGGACCCCCTGCAGATACCAAACTTTGCAGATGCTCAAGTCCTTTATAGAAACACTGTACTATTTTCGTATGACCTATGCATATCCTCCTGTCTACTTTAAATTACCTCTAGATTATTTATAATACTTAATACAATGTAAATGCTATGTAAATAGTTGCTGGCATGTGGCAAATTCAAGTTTTGGTTTTTGGAATTTTCTGGAATTTTTTTTTTCAGCTATTCATTTAGTTGAATCCATGAATGAGGAGCCCATAGATACAGAGGGCTGACTATACAGAATACTGTAACACTGTAATGGTGGTGTGTAAATCACTTTTAATTCTAGCATATAAGTTAAGAGACAAAAATATTAAGAATAACTAACTATAAACAATTGTTAATGGATACACAATATAAAAATAAGTGAACTGTGACATCAATAACAAAGTGTTGAAGGGGTAAAAGTGTAGCATTTTGGTATGTGATTTAAATTAATGTGTTAGCTTAAAATAGATATTTTAACTATAAGAAGCTTTATGTAATTTTTATGCTACCTCATGGTAACATAATAAGTTTATGTTATCTCATGGTAACAAAGTAAATACCTATGGAAGATACACAGAAGAAAAAAGAAAGAAGCAAAGCATATTACTACAAAAAAAAAATCACACAAAAAAAGACAGCAGGGCTTCCCTGGTGGCACAATGGTTGAGAGTTCGCCTGCCGATATAGGGGACACGGGTTGCTGCCCCGGTCCAGGAGGATCCCACATGCCGTGGAGCGGCTAGGCCTGTGAGCCATGGCCACTGAATCTCCGCGTCTGGAGCCTGTGCTCCACAATGGGAGAGGCCACAACAGTGAGAGGCCCGCGTACTGCAAAAAAAAAAAAAAAAAAAAAAAAAGACAGCAAAAGAGAAAAAGAGGGACAAACTACAATACAAAGAGAAAACAACAAAATGGCAATAGTAAGTCCTTAACTATCAATAATTACACTAAACATAAATAGATTAAACTTCCCAATCAAAAGATGTAGTGGCTAAAACAATTTTCAAAAAATAGATCCAACTATATGTTATCTATAAAAAAAAAAAAAACACCTCACTTTAGGTTTAAGGACACACATTGGCTGAAAATAAAGGGATGGAAAAAGATATTCCATGCAAATGGTAACAATTACAGATATACATGCACCCAACATCAGAGTACCCAAATATATAAAGCAAACACTGACAGATCTCAATGGGAAAGACAGCAATTTAATAACAATTGGAGGCTTCAATGTCTCACTTTCATATGTGGATATAATATCTAGACAGAAAATCAAAAAGAAACAGTGGAGTTGAACAACACTATAGACCAAATGGGACTAACAGACATTCTATATATGCAGAACATTCTACCCAACAGTAGCAGAATACACATATCAAGCGCATACTGAACATTCTCTAGGCTGGAGCACAAAACAAATCTCATCAAATTTAAGAAGACTGAAATCATACCAAGAATTATTTTCTGGGCACCATGGAGGGCAACTAGAAATGACTAAGAAATGAAAAACTGGAAAATTCACAAATATGTAGAAATTAAACAACATACTCTTGAACAACCAACAGATCAAAGAAATGAGAAGGGAAGTTTAAAAATATCTCAATACAAATGAAGCTGACAACAGAATATACCAAAACTCATGGGATGCAGCAAAGACACCATTAAGAGGGAAAAAGTGAAAATGCCTATATTAAAAAAGAAAACAGTTTTCAAGTAAACAATCTCACTGTACACCACAAAGAACTAGAAAAAGAAGAAAAAACTAAGGCCAAAGTTAGTAGAAGGAATAAAATTATGAAGATTAAAGGAGAAATAAATAAAATAGAGAATAGAAAAATAAAAGAGTTGTTTTTTGAAAAGATAAACAAAATTTACAAACTCTTAGCTAGACTGAGAAAAAGAAAAGACTCAGATAAATAAATTCAGAAATGAAAAAGGAGACCTTACAAATGATGCCACAGAACTATAAATAATCATACGAGACTACTGCAAACAATTATATGACAAAAAATTGGATAACCTAAGAGAAATGGATAAATTCCTAGAAACATACAACCTACCAAGACTGAATCATGAAGAAATAGAAAATCTGAACAGACTACTGATGAACAAGGAGACTGAATCAGTAATCAAAAACCTCCCAACAAAGAAAAGCCCAGAAACAAATGAATTCACTGATGAATTATCTCAACTGTTTAAAGAATTACCACTAATCCTTCTTAAATGCTTCCAAAAATTGAAGAAGAGGAATACTTTCAAATTAAGTCCTTAAATTTATAAGGCCATCATTATCCTGATACCAAAGCCAAAGACACTACAAGAAAAAAACAAAACAAACAAAAAACAACAGACTAATATACCTGATAAACATAGATGCAAAAATTATCAACAAAATACTAGCAAACCAAATTCAATAGCACATTAAAAGGATCCCATAGCAAGATCAATTGGAATTTATCACTCATATGCAAGGATAGCTCAACATACACAAATCAATTAACATGATGCACCACATTACAGAATGAAGTATAAAAATCACATGATCATTTCAATAGATGTAGAAAAAGCATTTGACAAAATTCAACACCCTGCCATGGTAAAAACTCTCAACAAACTAGGTATATAAGGAATGTACCTCAACATAATAAAAGCCATACATGAAAAGCCCACAGCTTATATCATACTCGGTGAAAACTGAAAGTTATTCCTCTAAGATCAGGAACAAGGCAAGAATGCCCACTTTCACTACTTCTATTCAACATAGCACTAGAAATCCTAGGCACAACAATTAGTGAAGAAAAATAAAAAGCATTGAAATTGGAAAGAAAGAATTAAAATAATTTGTGTTTGCAAATAACATGATCATATATGCAGAAAACCCTAAAGACTCAACCAAAAAAAACTGTTTACTAATAATTCACTGAAATTGTAGGATAAAAATCAATATATAAAAATCAACTGGGCTTCTATACTCTAATAATAAACTATCTGAAAAGGAAATTTTTAAAATTCCCATTTATGATAGCTTCAAAAATAACAAAATTCTTAAGAATAAATTTAATCAAGAATATAAAATACTTCTACATTAAAAACTATATAATATTAATGAAAGAAAGTAAAGAAGATACAAGTTAATGGAAAGGTGTTAGTGTTCATGGATTGGAAGAATTAATATTGTTAAAATGTCCATACTACCCATTCTACAAATTCAGTGCAATACTATCAAAATCTCAATAACATTTTTTACAGAAATAGAGAAAACAATCCTAAAATGTATATGAAATTACAAAAGACTCTGAATAGCCAAAGCAATCTTGAGCAAGAAGGATAAAGCTTGAGGCAGCACACTTCCTAATTTCAAAATATACTACAAAAATAAAGTAATTAAAACACTATGGTACTGGCATAAAAGCAGAAATATAGACCAATGGAAAAGAACAGAGAACCCAGAAATAAACCCACACGTATATGGTCAACTGATCTTCCACAAGAGTGCCATGAATACACAATGGGAAAAGGATAATCTCTTCAACAAATTATGTTGGGGAAACATATCCATCTGCAAAAGAATGAAATTACACCCTTATTTTATACTATACACAAAAAAGTCAATTCAAAATTGATTAAAGATTTAAACACAATTCCTGAATATCTAAAACTCTTAGAGAAAAACTTGGGGGAAAACCAGGACATTGGCTCAGGCAATAATTTCTTGGATATGACACCCAAAGCACAAGCAACAAATGCAAAAATAGACAAGTGAAACTACATCAAATTAAAAAGGTTCTGTATGGCAAAGGAAATAATAAAGTGAAAAATGCAACCTATGGAGTGGGAGAAAATATTTGCAAACCACTGATAAGAAGTTTATATCCAAAATAAATAAGGAACTCCTACAACTCATTAGCAAAACAAACAAATAACAAATAACCTGATTTAAAAATGGGCAAAGGGGAGGTGGCACGAGAAGATGGCGGAAGAGTAAGACGCGGAGATCACCTTCCTCCCCACAAATACATCAGAAATATATCTACACGTGGAACTGCTCCTATAGAACACCCACTGAACGCTGGCAGAAGACCTCAGACCTCCCAAAAGGCAAGAAACACCCCCACATACCTGGGTAGGGCACAAGAAAAAAGAATAAACAGAGACAAAAGAATAGGGACGGGACCTGCACCCGTGGGAGGGAGCTGTAAAGGAGGAAAGGTTTCCACACAGGAGGAAGCCCCTTCGCGGGCGGAGACTGTGGGTGGCTGACGGGGGGAGCTTCGGAGCCGCGGAGGAGAGCGCAGAAACAGGGTGCGGAGGGCAAATCGGAGAGATTGGCAAAGCGGAGAGATTCCCATAGAGGACCGGTGCCGACCAGCACTCACCAGCCTGAGAGGCTTGTCTGCTCTCCTGCCGGGAAGGGTGGGGCTGGGAGCTGAGGCTCGGGCTTCGGTCAGAAGCCGGGAGAGGACTGGGTTTGGCGGCGTGAACACAGCCTGAAGGGGTTAGTGCGCCACGGCTAGCCGGGAGGGAGTCCGGGAGAAGTCTGGAGCTGCCGAAGAGGCCAGAGACCTTTTCTTCCCTCTTTGCTTCCTGGGGCGCGAGGAGAGGGGATTAAGCGAGCCGCTTAAATAAGAGCTCCAGAAACGGGCGCAGTAACAGGATGCGGAGGGCAAAGCAGAGAGATTCCCGTAGAGGACCGGTGCCGACCAGCACTCACCAGCCTGAGAGGCTTGTCTGCTCTTCCGCCGGGAAGGGTGGGGGCTGGGAGCGGAGGCCCAGGCTTCGGTCGGAAGCCGGGAGAGGACTGGGGTTGGCGGCGTGAACACAGCCTGAAGGGGTTAGTGCGCCACGGCTAGCCGGGAGGGAGTCCGGGAGAAGTCTGGAGCTGCCGAAGAGGCCAGAGACCTTTTCTTCCCTCTTTGCTTCCTGGGGCGTGAGGAGAGGGGATTAAGCGAGCCGCTTAAAGGAGCTCCAGTAACGGGCGCGAGCCGCGGCTGTCGGCGCGGACACCAGAGACGGGCGTCGGATGCTAGGGCTGCTGCTGCCGCCTCCAAAAAGCCTGTGTGCGAGCACAGGTCACTCTCCACACCAACCCCTCCTGGGACCCTGTGCAGCCCGCCACTGCCGGGGTCCCGGGATCCAGAGACAGCTTCCCCGGGAGAACGTGTGGCGCGCCTCGGGCTGGTGCAACGTCATGACGTCCTCTGCTGCCGCAGGCTCGCCCCGCATCCATGCCCCTCCCGCCCCCTGGCCTGAGTGAGCCAGAGCCCCCCAATCAGCTGCTCCTTTAACCCCGTCCTGTCTGAGCGAAGAGCAGACGCCATCCGACGACCTACGCGCAGAGGCGGGGCCAAATCCAAAGCTGAACACCTGGAGCTGTGCGAAAGAGTAGAGGGGGAGGTCTCTCCAAGCAGCCTCAGGAGCAGCAGATTAAAACTCCACAATCAGCTTGAAGTGCCCTGCATCTGTGGAAAACCTGAATAGACAGCGAAATATCCCAAGTTGAGGAGGTGGACTTTGGGAGCAAGATATTCTATTATTTTCC
>NC_041226.1:11020634-11020921 GCF_002837175.3 Physeter macrocephalus | reverse complement strand
TATGCACCCAACATAGGAGCACCTCAATACATAAGGCAAATACTAACAGCCATAAAAGGGGAAATCGACAGTAACACAATCATAGTAGGGGACTTTAACACCCCACTTTCACCAATGGACTGATCATCCAAAATGGAAATAAATAAGGAAACACAAACTTTAAATGATACATTACAGAAGATGGACTTAATTGATATAAGACATTCCATCCAAAAACAACAGAATACACATTTTTCTTAAGTGCTCATGGAACATTCTCCAGGATAGATCATATCTTGGGTCACAAA
>NC_041226.1:11010491-11017593 GCF_002837175.3 Physeter macrocephalus | reverse complement strand
TGGACTTGAGGATATGGGGAGGGGGAATGGTAAGCTGTGACGAAGTGAGAGAGTGGCATGGACATATATACACTACCAAATGTAAAATAGATAGCTAGTGGGAAGTAGCCGCATAGCACAGGGAGATCAGCTCCGTGCTTTGTGACCACCTAGAGGGGTGGGATAGGGAGGGTGGAAGGGAGGGAGACCCAAGAGGGAAGAGATATGGGAACATATGTATATGTATAACTGATTCACTTTGTTGTAAAGCAGAAACTAACACACCATTGTAAAAGTTATACCCCAATAAAGATGTTAAAAAAAAAATGGGCAAAGGTATTGAATAGATATTTTTCCAAAGAAGACGTACAAATGGCCAGCAAGTATATGGAAAGACGGTCGATATCACTAATCATCTGAGAAGTGGAAGCCAAAATCACAATGTGGTATAACCTCGTAGCTGTTAGAATGGCTATTATCAAAACAAATAAAAAATAAGGGCTGGTGAGGATGTGGAGAAACTGGAACTCTGGTACTCTGTTCGTGGGAATGTAAAAGGGTGCCGCTGCTATGGGAAACATTATGGAGGTTCCTCAAAAAATTTAAAAAAGAACTACCTTTTCATCCAATCTCATTTCTGGGTATATATCCAAAGGAACTGAAATCATGATTTCAAAGGGATATTTGCCATCCCATATTTAGTGCAGCATTATTAACAATAACCAAGATAGGGAAACTACCTAAATGTCTAACAACAGATGATTGGATAAATAAAATGTGATGTATACAAACACAGATTATTAGTCAGCCTTGAAAAAGAAGAAAATCCTGACCTTTTTGACAACATGTATGGACCTGGATGGCATTATGATAAGTGAAATTAGCTAGTTACAGAAGGACGAATACTGTATGATTCCACTTATATGAGGTATCTAAAATGGTCACGCTCATAGAAACAGAGAGTAGAATGGTGGTTGTCAAGGGCCAGGGAGAAGGGAGAAATGGGAATTTGCTTTTTAATGGGTAAAGTTTCAATTATACACACTGAATGAGTTCTAGAGATCTGCCCTGCAACATTGTGCCTATAGCTAACAATACTATATTGTGCACTTAAAAATTTATTGAGAGTACAGATCTTATGTTAAGTGACTAAAAAAAAAAAATGCTGGTACTGATATCTGAGGACCTGAGTCTCAGTCTTAGGTTTTTTGTGTTCCCTTCTCCCAAGGAGCCTTGAGGTGAGAATGCAGAGAGAACCCTGGCAGAGTTCCCTAGGTGAAATGCAAATGGTGTCCTCCTCCCCACTCCAGGGCACTCTTGATTTAGCTCCTTGTAGCATCGCCCAACCTTCCCACCCAGACATGGAGGGTGCCCACTAAAGATGACGCTTCTTGGAGTGGCAGATGCATCAGGCTGTGCACCAGCAGTTTGGTTTTCCCAGCTCCACTTTAGGTAACTGCCCAGGATCAACAGTTCTCGCAGCCATTCCCCCCACCTTGGAGAAAAGAAATCTAGACAGAGTTGCAGCTCTGTAACTCCCCAACTGACTTGCCTCAGATCTCCCACCTGTAAACAGAAATAATAATCATATTTTTCTATTAGACTGTGTATGTAAAAATACTAGAGCCTCTATCCTTGGGGTAAGGCATGTCTCCACAGGTTTAACCATTAATAGATTGGCAGGGCACACAGACCCCAAACTCAACTTAATAAATGGAGTCACTGACCACATTGCTTTTCTCAGCAGAAGCTGAAGATAATATATACCATCTGTGTGAGGAAAATCAAATCAGTGCCCAGTGCAGGGGATGTATAAAGTGTGCTTGATAGTGCCTCAGTAGGAAGAACATTACTCATTGTGACAAACCTTCTTCTCCCTAAGAGGTGATAATGCAGCTGTTATTACTTTTTATAATTTAGCCAAGAACTGCTAACATAGAAATTTTTATTCAAGATTTTAACAAATTCAAAATAATGGAGCATACTAATAGACCATATTGTACACGCAGTCAATACAATCTTACCCAGAGAACTTGCATTATGTTTTTTGACGTTAGGTGATATATTGGGGTAATGAAATTTTTAGTCCTTGGTTTTCAATTTTAAGAATATTGTTATTTTGCATTCGTGGGATTCTGTACTCACTTAACAGGATCTGTGAGAATTATAAAAGGACTTTATGAATGCTGAGCCCTTGCTGGTATGATTTAAATTCAAATAAAAATACAGGGGGTCATTTTTATGAAACAAACTGACCATAACCAAGAGTTTCATTTTCCATTTCCCTTTAATATTTACTGCCCTAACCTTGCACAAACCCAGAAATGAGATGAGATACACCTGTAAACCTTAACCTCCATTAAAACTGGCAATGAGGCTGTGAAAAACTTCTTTCAGGTGTGTAGGGGGCAGGGGAAGGTTATTTATAGGTTTGTTTAAAATTTATACAAAAGAAGAAAAGTGGAAAACATACACAAAACCAGGGTAGCAATGTATCAGTCTAGAGGCAAGAACTTTTAATTTAGCACCATCACTAATAAATATTTAATGAATATACAGACACATACACCATTTAAATGTTATTTTGGTTTCAAATTGAAACCAAAATGTTACATATTTTAAAATGGAGATAAGTCTGCCTCAAGAAGCTTCAGATCTCATCAGCAGAAAACACCGTTATCTCCATTTATAAAATGGCTTTAACTTTTTCAAAGCATTTTTCAACCTATGCAATCGTATTTATTTCTACAACTCCCTGGCAGATAGGTAAAACAATATTATTAGCCACTTTTGCCCTTCATGGGACCAAGACACAGAAAACTAGTGTTTATTGAAGTACCAGTATTTTTATTAGCTGTAAATTGAATCTCTTTTAATTTGCAAAACTAGCTTGTAAAGTAGATATTATTATTTTTATTTTCAGCCAGGTAATCTGCGGCCTAGAAATCTTAAATTATTTACCCAATGTCACACAGCCAGTAGGTGCTGCAACCAAGATTTAAAACCCAGGTCAGTCTAATTCCAAAATCTATTATATCAGGCTGTTTGCGTTGAATGTTAAAAAACATGTTACAAAAAATGGGTCAAGCTACTTAGTTGAATAGCCTTAAAAGGATTCAAGTTTCCTGAATCCTAGTGCTGTGCAGAGGTAGAGAAAATAAAGACCCAATATGTGAAATGTTTAAGCAAAGATTATATGTCTCAGATTTAAACTACAATAACTGTCAAGTATCAAAGAAATTCAGTTGTAGTTATGAAAGTTTATGGAGTTTTGAGGTGTTTTATGTTTGAGTCTTAAAGAATGAGTGAGTGAGACTGATCAAAAGTTACAGAAGGACTATTGTAACTTCAATTCCACTTATTTCTAAACAGTGTTTCTCAAACTTTGGTGCACATCCGAATCATCTGGGGAGCTTGGTAAAAAATATAGATGCTACAAATCAACTTGCAGAAGTGTAGTCTAAAGTAGTATTTGCTGAACAATCTGAGGAACCGAAATATGATCTGAGAAAAGAGGTTTCCATGGACAAATAAATGGGGGAAATGTTGCTTTGTGTAAATCCTACAAGTTTATTTTATATACTAATGAGCTTCAAGCTTGTGCAGTCACTGGTGGGACTCTTTATACGAGATAGGGTCCTAGAGGTAGGATAGCCCCAGCAGGGGAGGATCTCAGATGTTTTAACGTCTCTGAGCTATGGAGAAAAGAAAGACCTGTAAGCAGCAAGCTGAAACAAGATCAGAGGCCAACAGAAATTGATTTGTGTAACAGACTGAAAGCCAGAGGCAAAAATAATGCTTTGGTCAAGAGATGGAGAGAAGAGAGGAGGTAGGGATGGGGTTCAGGAAGCTGAACAGTTCAGGCTCCTAATCCAGGAAATGGACTTTGCATGCTTTAATATGTGCTCAGGCTTCTTCCCAGTGAGTGGAGTAGGCAGTCAAGCAGGGTCACCCATAGTCGGCCATCCAGATACTACACATGCCTCAAGCTCTGGCCCAGAGTTTTGATGAGGGAAGCTTTCCCTGAATATCCTGACTACCCTTTCCCAGGCACTTCCTGTTTCTAAACAGTCTTTACTTTTTCCAATTTTCTCCTTCTCACTTGATCGTACGTTGTCTGTGATTGGTCAATAATTCTTTCATGTGTTCTTTTCTAGCTAATTATACTGTAAGTTTTTTGAGGGTGGAAATCGTATCTTATACTTCTCAGCGACCCCATAATGCCTAGGATGATGACAGCAGCTGTTCTGTTATCAAGTTTGTGTAATAAACCTCCTTGAAACCAGTGGCTTAAAGCACCAACTATTTGTTACTTCCCATGGTTCTGTGGGTTGATGGGTGGTTTTCCACCTGGACTCTGAGAGGACCAAAATGTCCCCACTCACAAGGCTGGCAGTTGGTGGCGGCAGGGCTGGCTTCACCAGACACATGTGTGATCTCCGCAGTCACAGAAGGGATCCATACTTGGGGTTTAATGCTCTGTGGTTACCATCTTGAAATTCTTAAAGATTTTTTCTTTCCATTTGTATCTGGTATGCAAAGAAAGAAGGGACAATGGAGTACATGTGCCCCAGGGATCGGAGCCTTGGTTCACGTGCAGTCTCATCTCTCACCGTCTCCCCGAAGCCCCAGGATGGTTTCTTGGCTGCCTGCCTGCTCCTGCTCCTGGGCTCCTCGGGCCCCACACTGTCTCCTCCTTCCCACACCTGCCCCCTGACTCCTCTTGCCCTCTTCCCTGTCACATCTGTGAGTAGAAGGCCAGGCTTCTGCTATTGCCCTCTGCTCCTGGCAGGAGCCTGGGAGCAGACTTGGGGGAGACCAAGGTGTTGTCACCTTGGGTCATGCAGCATCTTGGGGCACCCCAAGGAGGCTTCAGTCTCACCTGGGATGGCAGAACCGTGTAAAGTTCTGTAGACAACTCTTGACCACTGCTAGTCTAGGTTCTGAGCGTGTCCCATCATGAAGATGGCAATCCCTTGGGGTTACCTATCCACTGTGCATTAGGCCTAATGGGGTTCAGGACATGCTACCTCAAAATATGGCACCTTGGCATATTAAATATCTTAAACTGAAGGAACTTTTTAAAATGGTGGAAGCAGGAAGGTCACTCTGACCTACTCCCCCTCACCTTTCCCTGAAACAGGTCTTAAAACTCCCAAGTGAAAGATACCCTCCCTGGACCAGGAGGAAGTAAGATATTCTTATCACCAGAGATGGGCAATTGGGGGCCAAGAAATCTCTATAAACAAACCTTGTTACACAACCCTTATTTTCCGAGTTACTTCTTCACCATTTACTACCCTAGCTCTGAACCCTTTGTTTTGTCAATTCTTCACAAAGGTATTGTTTCTTTGTCTAAAAGGTATAAAAGCTTCCTGCTCTGGTCACTTCTTCAAGTCTTCATTCTCTTGTGAAGGCTCCCACGTACATATAAAAATTTAATACTATTTGTATGCTTTTCTCCTGTTAATCTGTCTTTATGAGCTTAATTTCCAGACCCAGCCAGGGACCCTAAGAGGGTTGAGGAAAGCTTTTTCCTCCTGTACAGGGTGCTGGACCTGAGGGAAGGGAGATTGACTTTGACCCTGACTGGGGACCACATTTTCATTTTGCACTGGACCCTGTCAGTCATGTGGCTGGACCTGGGTGCTGGTCTCCTTTCCTAGGATTGGGGGAATCTTTGTTCTCCTCCATGTAAGTCTTCTTACATTATGGCAACTGGATTTCAGGAGTTCCAACAAACCAAAGCAGAAGCTGGAGATCTCTTAAGGATCACTCTTGGAAGTTATGCAGAACTACTTTTACATATTTTACTTATCAAACAGTCACAGGACCAGCCCAGAATCAAGGGGAGAGGAAATATACTCTACCCTGCGAGGAGTATTGGCAAGGGCACAGGCAGAAGAGCTTGTGGGACGAGAGAGACTGTCAGACATTGTCTGCCGTTCAGCTGAAAGCATCAAAGTGTATAATGGTGAAGAACAGGCCTTGGACTCAGTCAGATGGGGGCTCAAATCTCTGTTCCACCACTGCCTGATGGCTAAACTTATTTAGTTCCTCTGAGCTTCAGTTTCCTTATCTGTAACATGAAGCTTGTTGTGAGGGTTAAATATGATAAACACAGTGCTTGGCACCTACTCAACATTCAACATATGGCAGCTACTGTCACAATGGAGTCACAGAAGTTCCTCCTACAGGGAGGATAATAGCTTCTACTGCAAAAAACTTTAACAATTGCAGACTTATCATTTATCCCTTTGGCTAATAAAATGTTTGATGGTGCTTGGAAGTCAAGTTGACTATGACTAGATATTTACTGAAGGGTATGTTCATTCGTGGATACCTGAGAAATGTTCGTATTATTGGAAAACACATAATTCTGATGGAGGCAACATTTTAACATAAAACCATTTTTTTTCAGAACTTGAGCAACAGTCAATTCTAATAGGAGAGAGAACGTGAAGATACTAAGCATCCTTCTCAGAAGTCCGTGCCCCACTGAAGGGGAAAAAGGAGAACCTGGGCACGGAAGACACATCTCTCTTCCTGAACATAAGTGGTGATGAAGCAGTAGGCATTTGGGTGACTGATCTTTAATTTGAAATAGTGCAGCAGAAACCCCCTCAGCAAATGTCAGAGAAATCTGATGTTTTATTACCTTCTATTTATGACATGATACGGAATGCAAACAATTGTTGCTAAACCTGAGAATCTCTGACCTTTAGTTTCTGCCCAAGCACTTCTCACTTAACGTAGTAACAAGAATATATACCTCCTCAGTGAACAACAAGAACGCTTTCTCCTCTAAGACTAACATTGTATTCCTGCTTTCATCTGGGTAAAAATCATCATTGTGATGATAATAAAATTAATACAACCTCACAGGAAATCTGTCATTGTTATAACTATGAACCAGTGAAGAAAAGGTGAAGAGAGACCATTCTGGCTAAACTGACTGAAACAGTCTGCAACAATGGAGAATAATAAAATACAATTAAGGGGGCTTCCCTGGTGGCGCAGTGGTTGGGGGCCCGCCTGCCGGTGCAGGGGGCGCGGGTTCGTGCCCGGGTCCGGGAGGATCCCGCGTGCCGCGGGGCGGCTGGGCCCGTGGGCCATGGCCGCT
>NC_041226.1:11003722-11010481 GCF_002837175.3 Physeter macrocephalus | reverse complement strand
CCGCAACGGGAGAGGCCACGACAGTGAGAGGCCCTCGTAAAGCAAAAAAAAAAAAAAAAAAAAAAAAAAAAAAAAAAATACAATTAAGACTGAAAGTGACCTGAGGCTTTAAGTGTCAGAGTACTTAATGGGACATGAAGACCACATAAAGGTCAGCAGCTCAGAAGTGACCTCTGGGCCGTAGTATTTAGGTTAAAAAAGAGTTCAAACCTCTTTAAATGTGTATAACTTAACATTTGTGAAATGTAAATTTTTGCTCAATTTGCATCAAAATAAAATAGTATTTTTCATTTATTAAACTGACAAAAATTTCTACAAGGTAAAGATCAATACTGGTAAGGGTGTGGTGAGAGAGGGAGTTCACATTTCTGAAAGGTAATTAGCCCAGAATCTATCAAGTAGCTCAGGAAAGTTCCAGACTTGGTAGCTAACAATTATACTGAAAAAACATATTGAAAAAAGTTTTAAAGCTTCAAAAAATAGATATGTGCAAAAAAAGCTCATTACAGCAAGATGTATATGTATGTATGTATATGTATACACACACACACACACACACACACACACACACACAAATAGGAGAATGGTTTAATTACAGTATATCCCAGGAAAGAAATATGCTGCCACTTAAAACTAGGTTTTAGAAGACACTTAATGATAGAGAAAAAAATCTCATAAAATGATATTTGGTTTAAAAAAAAAAGGCAGACATAAAATTACAGAGCATTACTCTTTCCATTAAGTGCCTTGAAATAAAACAAGTGGAAGATGAAGAGACATGGAGATTAGCTGGCAGAGAGCATGTAGATCCCTCCAGACAAAACCTCCACCCTAAGAACCTCCAGGTAATGGGACTCAGCTCCAAAGAGATGAGGTAGAGACAGTGGGGGCCAGAGCCCACCTCGGGAGCAGAACTGGCGTGAAGGGGCTCTTCAGTTGCCCATTGCCTGGGACTGAGAGCTAGTCACGTGGTAAAGAGGCAGGGCCTTGGACGGCAGAGCAGCTAGAAGGCATGCTGTAAACAAAGGGCCTCTAGCTAGGGCTGTTGCCAAGTGTGTCCTCCCTGAGGGGGACCGTGAAGTACCATCTTTAAAGAAAGCCGGCTGAAAATGTTGTAATTTAATAGCTGTTTCTACTGGAAATTCTGCTCGGTGATGCCCACTGATAGACATTATACTGAATGTAAATTTGCTCATCCAATTGTTGTTTTTCATTCCTTAAAAATGGTTTAGTGGTATCTGAAGAAAAAGTCAACAGATTTCATAGGAAGATTCCAGACCTCCTGATAGTGTGGTTTATTCTGAAATATTAACACTCCCCTTAGAACATCCAGTGAATGTTGAATATTGATCATGAGAGGCTAAACATGATTATAATCAACATGTTAATCTGATATTTTCCAATGCCTATTAGGAAACCTTGGATTTAAATGATAGGGTGCTGTCTGCTATCAATTCCACATGTATATTGTAGAAATACAGTGAAATGCAAATTCATGAACCCAGCATTTTTACCACAAAGACTTCAAAACTCTAATGAACATGTCACTTAGATTTTACATTGAAAAGATGAAGCCACTGAAATTCAAATAAACATCTTTACTTCTGAGGGGCATGGGCTGGAAGATGACTTACAAAATAACATAAGCAAATTGCATGCATTCCCTGAAGAAAAAAAAAAACAAAAAACTAGAGCATTGCTCAGTTAAATATTCATAAAATGATGTCTTAAAATGTTCATCTTTATATGCTGGCTTACATCCTGCAGATAAAGTGTTATAGTATATTTTAATCTCTAGTTTGGAAGTAAGTTAGGTGTAAATCTTAAATGGGTAATGCTATAGTCAAATAATATCATTGTGGTCTCCCATACAGCTAAGAGGTTATCCTCAGTTTTGCCCCAAACCTCTGTTCATGGGTGAACAATGCATTCATCCAGCAGTCAACAAATATTAATATTTATTGAGTGTCTACTATGTCCTGTGCATTGGGGAGTTGATGGTGAATAGGATGCACATGGTCCCTGGCCTCCTCTGGGTTACTCTCTAGTGGGGATGACAGACAAACACAAGCAAATGAATAAATAGAATAGTTACCAAAGATGATGAGAATGATGAAGAAACAGCTAGTTTAGACTCAGTATTCTGATATGGTATTAAGTATTGAACTGGGAATTTACATGTATTTTTAAAAAATAATCTTTGAAAAGTTTCACTGTGAGTATGGAAGATTCAGATCCCAGAGGGTATAGTCCCATATGTAGCTGAAGTTTTTGAATAATGGTTAGATTTGTTTAACAGCTAGTGGTCTAGGTTGAGACAAGTTAGATGTCTGGAAGATCTATGTTGAACTGCCGTGCAGGTCACAGTATCTTGGGAATGACATAGGTTCTAGTGATACCCTATGAGACTCTAACCCTTGGGTCTAACTGAGGCTAAAACCAGAATGAGGACTGGATCAGACTCTTGGGGACCAGACTGGATTTCTTTTCCAGTGTTTGCTGTTCAGTTTGTGCTACACATTATCAGATGGGGTTAGTTAGGCTCCGAAGGTTCTGTCTTCTCTACCTTCTTAGACCAGACCATGCCCAGCTGAGTCTGCAGATATGCCAGCTCTTTAGCTCTCTTTTCTCTTTTTCTCTTTTCTGTTACTTATGTTCTTGTTGCCCTTTTCTCTCCCTTATACCTTCTACCTCATCAAAATAATAGAAGTTGGCCATCTGAGATGGTCTTTCTGAAAGAGGAATTCTTGGCCTGAAATCCTAGAATGGTGGCTCTGAAGAGAGGGGAGAAAGGGGTGAAAAAGTGGTGAGTGGAACATACAGACTGGTTAAGGTCATCTGGGTAGAGGTGAGCATCAAATCTCAATGAGGAAGATCATGTATATTTATTTGTTCCTTTCTTCATGTCTCAGTATTTCAGTTAATGTAGACAAAGTGTCTACTATTTCTGCTAAATAATTCTGAACGATGTGTCTCTCCACCTCCTGACACAGGAGGACCAGAGCCCTGGTTCAAATAAAAAGTTCAAACATCACAGCTACTCCTTAAAGGCACAAACTTATACTAACCTAGAAGGGGTTTCCAAATAGGACAGTCTTAGAACTAACCAAGATATAACCTGTCTTGAGGATGCTTTGGCAACGTGTATCAAAAGACTTAAAAAATGTTCACGTTTTCTGACACAGTAATTCCCCATCTCGGCAAATGGCTACTCCCAGAACTTTGGTGTCATCCTGGACTCTTCTCTTTCCTTTAATTCATTTTCTGTCTACTGCAAATCCTAAGGCTCTACATCTGTAAGGATCCAACCACCTTTCAGCACCTTCCCTACTAACAGGCCATCATAATGTGACTGTGGACAACTGTAACAATCTTCTAAAGGATCTTTGTGTTTCCATCTTTGCTCTCACCTCTCTATTGGCCACACAGCAGCCACAGTGATCCTTTTATCTAAATCTAAGTGAGGTCTGCTCATTCCCTTAATATTGTCCCGTCTGTGGCGTACTGAACAGGTGTGATCTGGTCCTGGGCTTCCTCTCTGGGGGCTCTGAACTCAGCTTCCGTCACTCTGCCCCCATCACTGTTCTCCTTGCAGTTTAGTAAACAGGCCAAGAGCAATTCTGCCTCGGGGCCTTTGCATACATCATTCCTTCAGTTTTCAATGCACTTCCTTCAGGCATCCACATGACTAACATCACACAATTCAGAAAGGCCTTCAAACTCATCAAATGTCAACTTACCAGAAAAGCGTTTTGTGACCACCCTGGCCTCTATAACTCTCTTCCCTTTCACTCTGCTTATTGTGTTATTTTTCTCTGTAGACATGATCACCACCCAGCATCTGTATTTGTTTATTTCCTCTCTCTTCCCATTAGAACATCAGCACACAAGAGCAGGGGATTGATTTGTTTTGTTCTCTGCTGTGTGCTTAAGGCTAGAGGAGTGCCCGGCACATAGTAGGTCCTCACTAAATATTTACAGGAAATCCCCTACATATGAACAAGTTCCGTTCCGAGAGTGCGTTTGTCAGTCCAATTTGTTCATAAGTCCAGCAAAGTTAGCCTAGGTACCCAACTAACACAATCAGCTATATAGTACTGTACTGTAATAGGTTTATAATAATTTTCACACAAATAATACATAAAAAACAAACAAAAAATAAAGAAAACATTTAAAATTTTACAGTACAGTACCTTGAAAAGTACAGGAGTACCAGCTACATCGCTGCTGCTTTTATGCTTGCTTCCAGACATCCTGGGCTTGAAATAAAGATACTGTACTACCGTACTGTACAGTAAAGTACACAAAAGCACAACCACTTGTAGAGAATGCACACACATGACAATGTACGCCAGACACGTGAACTGACTTACGTGATTGGACATGCAAACGCACGTTTGCATCTTTGAAAGTTCACAACTTGAAGGTCCATATGTAGGGGACTTAACTTACTTACTGAATCAGTGAGTTGGGTTTGTAAATTTCCTTTGATTCCCATCACTTCCTTTTGCGTGCTTCTACAGCCCACCTATTAGATTGTAAATTGGGGGCATATTACACAGAGCTCTTGGCCAAGTTTTTGTCTAACAGTAATTATGAGGGTGCGGCTCTGTGGCTTTCTGAGAATAGGAGTTGAAACTGATCCCCGGGAATTCGTAAAATTAACACCCTCCAGCTTCCAGTCGTCTTCTTTCCATGTTACACCCCCAACACTTGTTAATGGCCTTGGGTATCAGTATGAAAGTCACTTCCCGCAAAAAGTTTCCCTGATCTCTACTTCCCACTACCAAATCCCCCAGTATATTATTTTCCTGCTGTGTGTTCCATAGTACACTATTTTTCCCCTAGTAAGGCACTTCCCACACTTATTTTTATTCATGTTTAACTGTGATTCTGTCTCACTGCTGGACTGTCAGTGTGATAAGGGTAGAGACCAAATCTATTCTGTTCATCGGTGTCTCTTTAGCACCAAACATGATGGAATTCATTCAGACCGTCATTGTCAAATGGATTAAAAGCTGAATGAATGAATGAATGAATGGACAATTGCTTTCCATCTCTAGGAACAGCATGCAATGCACAACCTTCCAGTGCCCTTGCATGATGGGTCACACTGTGTTATTGATTACTGCAGCCTCCTTTGGGGCATAGAAATGGAAGAAGGAGACCAAAATCTCTGTTATGAGACATGCAATAGAAGGCAGCAGAAGCTAACTCCGCATCCATCCCTGCTGCAGGTAGGCCCTGCTGCAGAGAAGGGGCTCAGGAAATACCTCGGGATGAACCCCTCTCAGATCATCTTCAATCCAGCCCAAATACATTTTACCTCAGAGAAATTTCTCCAAAGTATTTTGAAATCATTGATCAGTTTGCTTAGTGACTAATATCGTATAACTTCGGGGCTTTCTCTGTGCTTTCAAGGATATTTCAAAGCAAAGTTAAGGATGGGCCAGAGAAAAGGTGCAGAGAATCAGACGCAACCCTGAAAACCAGCATAACAATCCCTGCATGCCTTCTTTTAACTCAGGATCTAATAAAGATCACAGGAGAATTTGGTGAGACTTTGCAGAACTTATAATTTGAATGAACTGTGCAGACTTACTAAACAAAGGAAGCAAATGCTTGTGAGCATTTATGCATATTCTCATGTAAGCTTCTAATATTAACCCAATGCTCCTCCTAAGAAATTGGTGAAACACTTGGCCAAACATGGCTGATGGCAATTCCAGTCACTTTGGGTTCTCAGTTTTGAGTCCCTTGTCTTCTTCTATGGCATAAGCTGGTATGCTCTGAAATATTCTCTTCTTTCCATGCAGTGTAGGGAATTCTCTGTCTCTCTCCTAGGAGAGAAGTGTCTTCATCCATTCTATTTCTATGTCTCTAGCTTGTACTTCCTTTTGCTTCTAGTTGGCTACTGAATAGACTAATTTAACGCTAAGACATTCAGTGTGCCTGTTGCCTTTCAGCTGAAGAAGTCCTGTCTGTTCCTCTTTCTCTGCTTGCCTTATTCTGTGTGCTCTTTCAGCTGACGTAATGGTGAAAATTATGTAGGTCTCTCTGGTTTTTTGCCTAGAATAAAACAATTTTCAGATTGAATTCTCTTGGGAAAAAGTCTCCTTATCTGCACAGAAGTTATTGACTGTCCTACTGTACTTCCTGGGACGAATGATCAAAATGTCCCAGTGGCTGCAGTGGCCTTGGGCTCTGCTGTTTAACCCTATCATGCCCAGCATGTGGATTGTATACACTCATTAATGGTGACTAATCCTAAACTTCATTCTGAATAGTGTTAAGGAAGGTTTTAATGTTCACTTACTATTGAGTATATATTACTACTCACCAGGCACTAAATGCTAGAGATACAAAGACCAATAAGAAAGAAATTACAGGCTAATGCTGGAGAGGTAAAAGAAAACAACCAGTTGAAATGCAGGGTGATAAGTGCTGTAATTGAGATCATTACAGGGCTTCGGGCACTTAATCCAGACTGGACATATCTCTAAAGAGTATTGTGAGGCTTTTGTCTTGTTCTGTTATATTTTTACCATCTTAACCATTTTAAGATACAATTCAGTAGTGTTAAGTATATTCCCATTAAAGAATATCATTCTGGGCTTCCCTGGTGGCGCAGTGGTTGCGCGTCCGCCTGCCGATGCAGGAGAACCGGGTTCGCGCCCCGGTCTGGGAGGATCCCACATGCCGCGGAGCGGCTGGGCCCGTGAGCCATAGCCGCTGAGCCTGCGCGTCCGGAGCCTGTGC
>NC_041226.1:10943271-11003515 GCF_002837175.3 Physeter macrocephalus | reverse complement strand
AAAAAAAAAAAAAAAAAAAAAAAAGAATATCATTCTAAGAAAAGGATAAGAGGCATTATTTGATACCTTTTTTGATATTATGGTGGCACCAACTTTGGTAATTGGGCATATGTGCTTTGAGTGATGCTATCTCCCTGACTCTCTGATGTTTGTCCCTCCTGGCATTTTGTGCTGTTGAAACAAATAACTATGCTGATACAGTCAAAAAGATTCATTTATTAAGCTCCAAACACATTTAACATTCTCACTCCTATGTTTTTGATCATGCCTTTCCCCTTTTCTGAAATGCCACCCCCTTTGTTTCCACATGTCCACAGCTTTGGTCTATCCGCTCCTCAAAGCCCAAGATAAACCCCACCTGAAATCTATTTTCTTCAATCACTCACTTCAGGAAATCACCCCATCCTTTATGACTGTACCAACTTATTTGGAACTTAGTATACGTTACCTTGGAATGTTACTTTGACATTAATGTATAAATCCTATCTCACCAACTAAGGTAGAAATCCCTCGAGGGAAAGGACCAGGTTTAACAATAAATCACATGTGCTTAGACCCTTAAGCATGCATTTAAAATGTATTAATAATTTACTATGTACAGAGACTATATTCAACATGAGGACATGATGATGCAGTTCCTGTCACAGAGAACCTCACTACCTAGTGCTTTCATTTACACGATCCTACTTCCTCTTTCAAAAAAAAAAATCTGTGCAATAGTTAGGGAAGACATTATTATCTTAATTTTATGATAAGGTTAATGAGACTGGAGAGACTAAGTGGTCCGCTGATGGCATCGCCTGCTCTTTTCCAGGGCGATGCAACATACATAGTGAAGAGAACATGGGCTCTTGAAGAGACGGTGCTTTGGATTCCCACTCTGGTAATGGCCATCTGAGTGGATTTGGAGAAGTTATTTAATGTCCCAGAGCTTCGGTTACCTCATCCCTGAAATCTGGTTGATAACACCTACTTTATAGAGTTGTTGGAAAGATTAAATCAAATCATTATGAGTAGTGTCCAGTGCCTAGTAAGCCCCCAACAAATGATAGTTATTACTACTACTGCTGCAACTATTACTACTGCTATACTCTTATTACAGCCTCTATGTCTATAATGCATCCCCAGAGTCTAGCACATGGTAGGTACTCATTAACAGTGTTGCTCTGGTATCTGCACACTCACCCACAAGCAGGGCTGAGACCTGGGCAGTGCATGTGAACACAAGTACCAGTTCTTTACAGCCGGTGTACATTCTGACTGGGCCAGTGTCCATTTTGATTGGTTGGTGCCTTTGATAGCTTAGTTGTGAAATATTTTGTACAACACTCCCGCCCATAAATGTTGTAGGACTACTGTTCTATGCATTTTATGTAGTGTAGGTAACCACCCATAACTAATGGCTCTGCTTTTCTCCATCAGCAAACACCTGCCACAAAGAAACATCCCACTCAAAGACTTACTAGACTAACACCGTTTTGGAGAATATTCACAATACCTGGCACACTACCCATTGAGAGCCGATCTTGCGTAGGGATTCTCTGTAAATACTATACCAGGCAGCTGGATATCAGGGAAATAACTTGAAGTTGGGTTTAATGAACTAGCAGCCATGGAATTGATTTCCGTATCGCTCTGGTTCAGGAATTTCCATTTAGCTATAGTTCTGACAGGTCAGACATTTCCTACATGTGATTTAATTTAATTTAATTTATGATCCTTACTCAATAATCATGACTCCAAGCTAATAGATGCTTTGAAAATAATAACAGTGTAGCAAGTGGGCCTTTCAGATGTCTCAGGTCTCAGGGCATTTTCCACTATACCCTCGGCCTTAATACAACGAGGAGAGATGGTCAGAAGAGGCACCTCGTTAAACATGTGGGGGCAATGGAACCACAAAACCAACGAGCCGGATGGGACCGTAATCTGCATTAACACTGCTCTTTTGAGTAAGACCATGTGTGCCGATGGCACAGTGTAAATGCACACAGGTTTTTCAAATGGCCTCTGCCTCTGGTGCCGGGGAACAGGTTCCTGGCAATAGCAGCTTCTCTGACTCTCTTTGTGGTATTCCTCTGACAAAGAAAGTATTGTCAAAACCCAAGCTGGGAGCATGTGCTGCTTGGGGGAGCAGTAACAGAGATTAAGGGCATGCAATGCAAGCGTGCACTTGTAATGAAATTGCCCTTACTTACCGCCTGGTTAAAACTCATGATTGCCACGGTATGCCTCTGTGATAAGGCATACCACATATCACAGAAAAATAGCAGCAAAGCTTAGCTTTTCAGATGCTAAGGAGTAGATAGAAGTGTTTATATCAGGAGTAGATAGAAGTGTTTTCAAGGCTGAGATGGTAATGAAGAGGAATCCATGATGCAGAGAATAGCAATTGGTGCTTACTCATGGATAAAGGAGGGGTTCTCTGGGTGACAGATATATTAGCTGGAGGACTTCCTACACACAGGTCTTAGTGATTTAATGTCTCTGTCCAAATGTCAACATCACACTGTGTTTCTGACTATCCCATCTTCCTAAGAGATTGTATCATTTACTTCAAGAAGTAATATAGTTTTACTTATAGCAGGTGGGAGTCAAGAAAGGTACAACTTTTCTGGAATAGAATTTGACTACACACACACACACACACACACACACACACACACACACACTAGAAACAGGGATTCCACTTCTGGGTATTTAGGTATTTATCCTAAGGAAATACTCATGTAGGTTGCAAAGGTTTAGGGATTCCACTTCTGGGTATTTAGGTATTTATCCTAAGGAAATACTCATGTAGGTTGCAAAGGTTTAATTTTACAGCTGTTCATTGCAATACTTTCTATATTTTAAGAGAAAAACCATAAATCGTCCAGATATCTAACAATAAGAAATAGGTTACAAAATCATGGCACTACTATATAATAGAATATCATGTAGCAAAAGAAATACTTGTAGAGAAAGTTTAAGGACAGGGAAAATGTTTGTAATATATTAAATATATACATATATACGCACACACACTGTAGGTAATAAGAATATATAGAGAATGTGAACAGTGATTATTTTTGGTAGCAGGTTTTGGTTGCTTGTTTTATTCTTTTCGCTTAATGATTCAATATAAGAAAAGGCATTACTTTTATAATAAGAGAACTGTTTTTTCTTTCTTTAAAGAAAAAAGAGAAAAAAAAACTACAAAAATAGGTGCGTGAGTCAGTAGTGGACATACATAATTATTGACTACTAGAGCTAAATACTTATCTATATCTGTAACTATGATTCCATATCAACATGTGGTATAGGTTTAAGTTTTCATTTTATCTGCAGTTATTGTTCTTCTTGGCTGTGCACAGAAAATATTTGACAGAGGTACATAAGGATGCTGTCCATTCAGGGGGTTCTTTATCATCATTTGTGTTCCCACCATAATGGATATACACCCCATATTTTTCCATATAGCTGTTCCCTCCCCTTGGAATACCTTTTCTTACCCATCCTTAGAAAGCCTACCATTCACCAAGACCCAATTCAAATCCTACTTTTGAGGATTGCTGTAATTCTACTCATTCAGAAGAAAATTCGAATTCTTCATCTTTCTAGACTTTTGACATTTTGCATTGAGTTTTGTGCATATTTTCTCTCCTCTAATAGATTGTAAGCTGATGGAGGGCACAGTCTTTACTCATCATTCTGTATTCTAAAAATGGGAGGCATCGACGGGATAGGTACTTAAGTATTCACTGAATGTGTAAATGAAGTAACTGTTTTCAGAATACAGAGATACACAAAAGTCTGATTGTTTGCTTGAAAGTCTGACCCATCACTGATCTGAATGTGAAACCAAAATAAGTGTAGATCCCTGGCTATTTTGTGATTTTTTAAAAAATAGTTTCAAGTTTAAGTAGTACTCACTTTTTGAAGCTGGTCCTACTATAATAACTCAATGAGTATTTGTGTAAAACAATCACTGCAAGGGAGGAACTCTGAAGTGTAATAACAACCTCAGTTTATGATCCTTTCCAGGAAAATCTTAGCCCTTGGGACTCACTAGTGCAAAGGTTAGGAATATGGTAGCTAGAAACAGTAGTCTTCTGACACTGGCTGCTCACCCATCTTTCCATGGCCCCCAAGGTGGTTTTGTTAAGATCCAAGCTGAGTGCTTCTGAAATGACATCTTGGGTTGGAAGCACTTTGCAAACCATAAAGGGCAGGGGAAATGTTAGTTGTAATTATTACTCTTCAGAGAAATCTTTTGCGAAATGCTTGGGGCATGAACCTTCCCATTTGAGAAGGTGAGTTTGGTACGCCTGAGTTGATGCTGCACTGGTTGTTTCCCTTTCTCTTCTAGAACACACTTCGGGGGCTTGCCCTCTCTGGAAAATGACTCATTTTGTAAGTGTCAATGATTCAAAAACATTTCTAAGGGGGATTCCCACCACATACAAATCAGAGGCTCAGTCAGAATTCTCTGATACTTGAGGCCAACACTCATGTTCATTCCCACAGTAGGACTTTCCCTCTGACCTTACATTCCAAGGAGTGCTTCCCAGTGATTACCCAACACCTCCTATGAAGTCCTCTTTTGCCCCTCAGTATAAAGGACACTCTGATTAGAGCCTGCAATTGGCAAACTTTTTAGTAGCTATGTTTACATTTGTTCTTACTATTGTTCATAGAATGGATTCAAATGTGATTCCACTTACAGACAGTTCATAAATAGTTGGTTCTAAGTTTAGCCTTAATTCCTTTGGGAATGAGTTCCTTTTATGGTTCACAATGTGACTTGCTAGTTTGAAAAAGAAAAAATAAGCAAATCCTCTAAGACTTGGAGAAAAGCACTTTCTATTTCATGAGCTTTCTTAAAAATTCTGGGAACATGATTAAGCTGCCTGCTTCCCAGCATGACGTCACAAAGGAGAAGGCAGAGGTGATAGAACTTGAGGCAAGAGAGGAAAGAAAAAGATTCTTACAACTGTCAGACTCTACAGAAACAGACAAACAAAATAATAAGTTCAGAGTATTTTAAAAACAAAATCTAAAGCAAATTCAGTCAGACATTCATTCAACTTGTCTAGCTTCAGAAATAATGAATACAGAATGGTATAGCCATAAGATACTAATACCTTGTATTACTTTCACTCCTTTTCTGCCCTCTCTGTTCCAGACATACTCACAACATTATTATGGGTTTTTACTTTGAGGTGTTAAACAAGAAAACACAAAATCCCCACTGTTTTAAAAAGTGAAGCTGTCCAACCCTTTGACTACCACCCACAATGAGAAGGTACTAGGACCAATGGAATCAAGAGCCTGACCAAATCCATCGAGACAGATGGATCAGGGATCCCATCAAAGAGACAGCCTGACGGTACCACGGCTGCTCCAGACTCTACCTATTTCACCACTCCCATTTTCCACTTGTGGCCACAGCCTCAATCACTTAGATTTAAAGTACTAATTAAATTGTTGTTAATCCTCCACAGTGTAGCTTTACCTCAAAGAAATCCTTTTGTTGTCTATTTTAAGTGGGTTTACGTGAATAATAATGAAGTTACAGAGATTTCCAGATAGGGTAACTACATAGCATGTTTTCCAAAACCAGGACATTTTTTAGAGTAAAAAACTTGCTATTAATAATTTCTCCAAGAGAGCAGGCATAAACCAAAACTGCCTAAGAAATTTCCCTTTTTTTCTCTCTCTCTTTCTTCTTACCCATGAAAGAAAAAAAAATATATATATGAAAGACTGTGAAATGAACCAGAAAGATTATTGTGTATCTTCAATGGAGAACTAAGTGTTTTCTTGGAAGATGAGGGAGTGTGGATTATGATGAATGAACTTGGACTGTAAGTAGAGGACCACTTTAAAGGAAGAGCTGACAGGATTTACTGATGGAGTTGATGTGAGGTAAAAATGAAAGAGAGAAGCCAAGGAAATCCCTAGGCTTTGGCATGATTAATGAGGTAATTGGTGGTGCCAATTTCTAGAGATTGGACAGACAAGGGATGGGGTTGAACTGAAACAAACACTCACTCCCCCAGCTGACTGGTTTCAGCTGAACAAGCTCCCCCCCTCTTCTTTATCCAGTGACTGATTGACACAGGGATAAGGCCTGACCCCATTGGCCCAATCTGATTCAACTCTGAATGGCCATCCTAGCTCTGGGGGTCCCTCGGGGATAAACTGAGGCCTTTATCATGATGGCAGCAGCACTTCTCCCTCTGCCTAATCCCTCACAGGCATGGATCCTAAACACAAGCCCCCCAAACTTCCTGCCCGCGGGTCTCCATCTCTGAAGCTGCTTCCTGGGACCAACCTACAACAGGGAGCTAGAGTTCAAGGATCAGGAGTCCTCTCACACATCATCTTCCACACACCTATAAAAGGTTATTGAAAATGGATATTTGATGCTAGACACTTATTGTTTATCCTCCCCTCACCCCAAAAAAGAAAAAAAAAAACTTGATGGCTCTCTATTGCCCACTGCCAGCCTCCTTCAGGACATGTCACAACCTGGCCTCTATATTTTCAGCCTCTTCTCTCATCACCTTGCTGTAACCTCCCTCCCCAACCCATGTTTTTAATTGCAGTCACTATTCAATGTTTCCTGGAAACAACAAATAGCTCCAATTTATGATGGTTGACTTACTATTTTTCAACTTTATGTTGGTGCTAGAAACCGTACTTCGACCACACAACCGTTCTGTTTTTCACTTTCAGTACAGTATTCAATAGATTACATGTGACATTCAACACTTTATTATAAAATAGGATTTGGATTAGATTATTTTGCCCAACTGTAGGCTGATTTAAGTGTTCTGAGTACATTTAAGATAGGCTGGGCTAAGCTAAGGTGTCTGGTATGTTAGGTGTATTAAATGCATTTTTGACTTTGGATATTTTCAATTTACGATGGGTCAGTCAAGACATAACCCCATCGTAAGTCAAGGAAGATCTGTACGCATGTTTTCCCAACTCTGTCCTTTTATCAGAGAGACTGGTACTCTCCATCCATCTCACGTTCTTCTCTCAATGGTAAAACTATTCATACTCTAGCACCTAGTTCAACACCACACTCCAAAATCTATCAATCTTTCATGAAATTTTCCCCAATTTTCTCCAAAAGGACATGTCATCTTTTTCTGTTCCCATAGCACTCTGCATTCTTTCTATTGTTTATAGAATCTACAGCATGATTAAGACCCCACCATCCTGATCTTCCAATTAACCCTGTTAAGTCATCCATTCTCTATCCATATATTTCTAACAGAAATAAAATGTAAGTTCTTTTGTTCTAGACTTGGTCTTTTCCTCTCAATTGTTTCATCTTTCCCTCCTCTGGACTGGGCAGAAGAATGCCAAAATGAACATCCAGTGTGTTCTCCTCCTCTTTATCCCTATCCCTGAAAGCCTAGATCTAGCTCTGATAAACTCCAATAATTTTATTCCTTTCTCCTGGTCCCACAAGGGCCCTTTTTATTTCTCAACAAAACCACATCTAGCACCAAACATTGTTAAATGAAATGTAATTTTAAAGTATAAGTGTGCTGAAGAAATGTTCTTGAGTCTCCTCTGCCTGGTTCCCTCACACCCTGCCATATCCCCAAGAGTAAACACCCTCTTTGCATCTTGTAAATGTATGATCCTTCAGCTCCTGGGTTGGTGGCACTTGTAAAAAGATGAAGAATAGAAAAAAAAAAAAAAAAAAGATGAAGAATAGGACTTCATCTCTCTCCACTCCCCTCTTCTCTCCTACTCATTTGTAAGGATCCTCTCTGTCTTGACTCTTTGGTAGGAACTTGTGATCCCATTTTTATTCATATCTTCCAAAGAAACCTGGAGTAAATGTAGAAATCTAAATATTTGGTCAACTCTGGAGTTCAAAACTGCTTATTAATGGGAGGAAGGGAGCAAGGAATAAAGGAAGAGAGGGAGGGAGTAACAATCCAATTCAAAGTTCCATTCCTGCTGCTTCCCAGGCCAATAGAAGGTGCAAGAACATCCTTGGCACACATCATAGGCTTGTTCAACAAGGGGTAGTTTCTGAGGAAAATGCAGAGAAATGAATATAAGAAGTTAGTACCTTAGATTCTCATTCATACAGCATATCAAGTCATATTTAAAACGTGGCCCCAGGAAAAAAAAATTACTTTTTTCTCAGAAATGTATTTTAAGGTGATCGGGTTACTTTAGACTTTCTTAAAACTTCTGAATCCATGAAAGGTTGATTTTGATGGTAGAATTAAATACTTCCTTTGCAAAGACCTAAGTCTATTGAACTTAAGGTTAAATGGAAAATTAGTTCCTCATAATTTTCCTATCCTTTAAAAATACACAGTGTTTCCAAGCCATTTTGATGGAAAGTGTCAGTGGTGTAAAAAATTAAGGGAACAAAATACCTAATAACAGCTCATTAAAATTTAAAATCCACTAGTTCAGAATTTATGATAATCTTAACGCTCACTAGGTTGATGCTTTCCTTTCTATTGCCTATGATAAATTATTTTGAAGTTATTAACATGTACAAGTAGATATTCGGGGGAAATAGTTCACTCTTCAAGGGAAGAAACTTCTGCAGTATTCTGGCAGCATCTCTTTACTGGCAAACAGTAGTATAATTATTTTTAAATTTGCTCTTCCAATGAATCAAGTTGGATGAGGACCTCTACACTGGTTTATGAGGCTAATTTAGATTCTGAGCAGCCTGGTGGAGTGGAAAAGTCTCCCTCAGGTGCTATCTGTGTGATGTAGGAGATGGGTTTCACTTTGGGTCGATCTGCCCTCCCACTATCTTAGCTGCTATGAGAAGTAGAAGAGCCGCTCTCTGTGAAGGTCACCCCTTCCACCCTCACCAGACCCGCTAGCTCTGCGAGAGGAGGGACTGGGTTTGTTCATCTTGTTTTCAGTGTCTGTCACGTAGTAAGTATTAGACACGTGAGCCATAACTATGAATGATATGCCGTAGACTTGCGTTTCCTTTTGGAATATCTTTCATTTATTTCTATTTATTTATTCCTGCATCCTTCCCCCATGCCCCCAGCCCAGTCATTCCAAATGTGTCTGGTGTTCAGCACAGCTCTGTGGCCTATTGAGCGTGAATAGGAGCATGAATAAGAGCATGAATCGATTGCCTATTGCGGGCAGACAAAAGATTTCATTTCTAGCAGGTGTGTGTCTGTGAATAACCTTAGAAATATTTCTTTTTCTGTGTTCTCTCTCTAATGCCATTTCAAGACATGAAGCCTTTCCTGGGAAGCCCCCAGCCACCAAGTCCACATGTGGGGGTCACTAGGTAACAGGATCCACCGCCACAGAAGCACAGTGTCCTTGCAGCCTGCTGCCCAGTGCTCAGCGGTCTCCTTAGAAACCAGCAAAGGCTGCCGGGAATCAGGGCAGCGGCAGGAGCAGGGCGGTGAGTCACATCAGGAAAGGGCCCGTTCCCTACGCCTCTGATTCATCCCCACCTACTCCCATCTCTGTCTGTGCAGGGTTCGCTCCTCTCACCTCGTAGTGAATGCTTACCGAGGCCCCAGAGTAATGCCGGACACGGTACACCTGCTTCTGGGAAGAAACACTCTAAGGAGGAACTGTCAGCCCTGTGTTTTCCCCAATTTTCAAGTTAACAGCCTTAATGAGCTTCAGGCTGAGGATCATTTTCTGACAAGCCCCTCCCTTCTCTGTCCTCTGATTATTTTGTCTACAGCGGACAAATGTGCAGTGGCTCTCAGCACATTAAAAACAATGCGATCACTAGTTAAATTTCCTTGCTTGACTGGGGAAAGGGATCCAGGGTCCTGTCCTTCCATTTTTCAACCCAGAGTTGAAGAATAACCCTGTTAACAGGGAGAGGCTGAGGAGAAGGGAAAAAATGGAAAGTTAAATGCAGCCATGAACACTGTGGAGAATCAATAAATATTGACAGGCGAGGGGGGCAGAGAGAGGGAGGTTTTGCCAACCTCAACTAATATCTGCTAATATGAAACCGCAATTTGTCACCAGCCTGTAGGCTCCAGCCTTCCATCCCCCAGGGAAATCCCAGAGGCCCCTCCCAGCAGCCCTTGGAGAAGCAGCACGGAGTTCTAGGTTGCTGGGAGAGGATAAAGTGCATGGAGGGTCAGAACACCTGAGATTTACTGCTGACAATTACACTTACTTATGTTTTCCTTAGGTGCAGACTTGTGTTATAAACAGAGTAATCTCCAGTTACCTAGCAGGGCTCACTAAGGCTATGGTCACATATCCCTAGACAGCACGTGTGCATGCAAAACACGTTGACGTGAGAGATCATTTGAGTCCTTGGTCTGGTTCACAAGTCTTTCTAAGATGTTTATGCTGAAACTAGATGAATCCAATGAGATGGGAGTTTGGAAATTGCTAGCATGTTTGAAGGAGGATTAACAGAACACAAGGACCTTGGTAAGCTTATCTTATGTTTCCTGCTAAATTGCCCAGTAGATTCTTTCATACCTTGAGGAAGAGGTTAGAGAAACATAAATCAGAATGTTATCACCATGTGCTGAATTACAGCTCTGAGGTCTTTTTCTATGGCCTGAGGCAAGTTTAAAAATCCCTGTTTGTGTGTGGCTGGAATATGATTCATACCTGACCCTCAGGACACATCCCGTCTCATCCTTTGATCTGTGACTCTAAATCATATCAAAACTTTTCTCCAGATACCATAGAAAATACTCCATATTCCAAGTCCTATGTTTTTCTAATTTTTAAACATTAGTCTAGCTTGTATATGAACAAATCAAAGAACCAAATATTAACTGAGCTTATCCCAATTGTGTGCAATTCACAGGGCTAAACCCTGTGAAAAAAATGAGAAAGAAACAAGTTTTGTAAGACACTGGCTCTTCTTCCAGGCAGAAGGTCACAAGCTACTAATATTAGGTACCATTTATTGCAGTCTGCTATAAACGAGGCATTTCACATTTATTATCTCATTTAATCATTTAATCTTTACAGGAAACTGGTACACTGTGTGCGTGTGTATGATTTATATTATTTTATTGTGTTAAAAAATCACAGTCAGTGCTTCTGATCTTGCTGAAATATATTCATGCAGCTTGGATGTATTTCATACTTTAAATACGATCCCAGATTTTTAAATTAGGTTGTTAAAATAAGTGCGAATTAAAATGTGGGTTTCTTGCAATGTAACAGGGCTGATTTCATCTGCATTTTACAGCTGTGGAAACTGAGGCTCAGAAGACTCACATAAAATGACAGAACCTCAGTCAGAACCTGGGACTTTCTAAGTCTGAGTGTTTTCCTTTATCCCACATTGCTTCCTCATTCTACTTTGGGAACAACATAAATTCCTGAGAAATTAAATAAAAATACAAAATTTAACTTTATATCAAGTCAATTCAAGACATGCTACACAACAGCAGAAAATGAATTTTCAAGTGTTTAGGTCAGATGATGCATCCCTTTTGAGAGGGAGCCTAGTAACCTTGAAGCAGGCCTTGAAAGAGGGGTAAAATTTGAATACTTGGAATGCAGTGGTGGAAGACAATATTTTTCAACGTTTCCTTTCTGTTTTTTAAAAAGTAATTTGATCCATTTTATGCATAGCAAATATTTATGAGTGGAATGAGATGTCTGGGATCTGCTTATAATACTCAAGCAAAAACAAGTAAATCAATAAGTTAGGGGACTAGATCAAGCAGTGTTGGCAAAATGTTATTAGAGGTTGAGTCATGCAGCAGATAACAGGGAGATCATTGCTCGAGCCTCTCTTCCTATGTGAATGTTTGAAAAGCTCCTTACGAAAACCTCCACAAAAAGTATAATGGCTGCACCAGTTTTGGCACAAGCGAAGAAGCCCCTTTCTAAGAACTATGATGACAACCTCACCCTGAACTCTGAAACAAGTAAGTTCATTTAAGATGATAATCACCAGCCACAGGAAAACAGGAACAGCCTCATGTAATGAGATGAAGTTTAACTACAGCATGGTGATTTGAGTGAAGATAAACCTGAGAAGGAAGACAATTCAGACACCAAAAGATTGACTGCACTGCTCAAAAGCATAAGTCATGCTTTGGAGGCAGACGATTCTGACTGAAACATAAGTCTCAATTATTTCTCTATTTATCTAGCCCTCCTCTGCTGCTGCTATTCTCCTTCTGTGCCAAGTGGGCTGCTTATCCTGTTCCATCATCTCATTCTGACTCTCATCTGAGAACATAATCCTTATTTCAGTTTTAAGAAAATTACGTTTTTATTTCCATTCATAACAAAGTATTTCACAGTGTTAGGAGCATTATTATTTTCTTACTTACTTTATTCCTCTTTAACTGGAAGTTTCAAATGATTTAACCTATTGTTAGTGTGTCGGCTATAACACACACCATCAAATATTCCTTTTGCCTCTCCTGCAGCTGAGCTGCCAAAGGGGCTTGCATCAGAATTGGCCTCTCGGGGAAAGTCTTCAATTAGTTCATTATTCCAACCTTTTACAAAGCGGAAGCTATGAAAATTCACAGGCCAAATTGTATCAGCTTATCTGTGTACTGAGGAAGGCACTGAAGTTATTACATTAATTGATAGATTAACATATACTTGAGTGAAAAAAAAAATACACTAGACCTTTAGGGCTTAAGACTAGCTCGTTATTTTGACATGACATTATGTGCCCAAATGCTACAAATCAGTTTAGGAACAGTATCTCATTTTGCCCAATCCATTCCCTTATCTAGGGAGTTTCTTAGTGGGTTTATTTAGCTATAAAGGACAGACTCTCTCCCAAGTTACCTTAAGGGAGAGGGCATCTATATAAGGGATGCACGTGATTTGAAATTGAAACTAAATTAGTATCAGGCCTGGTTCCGGCCTCTCTCTCTTGGCGTTTCAGTTTCTCTCTACGCGTCTGTTTGCTCCACATGCCTCTCTCTGCCAAAAGGCAATTTCTGGCCATGTTGCCAACATCAAGATACAAAAGTAGTAATAGTTAATCCTTATTGAGTATATCCTGGGGGGGGCACTAGTCTCAGTATTTCACATGCATTAATTTATTTGATCCTTGCAATAACTGCCACTGAATTTTGACTTACACATGAACTGGTCTCACTAGGATCCAGACTAAAACATAAAGCATATTTCCATCTTTAATTCCATTTGTCCAGCCTCTCCATTTCCCAGCTCATTTTTTGAGCCATACTGCACAAGTCAACCTGTGGTTGGCTTCCCTTCCATCAACTGCACAGCTCTGAACCCTTCCACTGCGAACCACAGGCAGGGTTGCTTAGTTTAGGACATAGGAGTGAAGTGAGCTATGCCTATGAGTGGGACAGCTTCTTTCTAAGGAGTTGTAGGAGGGGCAGATCATACTGACATCTCTAGTACCAGGGGAAGAAGCAGGGTTTCCCATGTCTAAGGAATTTGCCTATGATCTGGGAAGCCTTCTCTGGCTGTTCACATGTGAATGGTGTGTGTTGGAACCCACTCATATCTGGGCTGAGAGATGCATGAATGTAATAACTAAACAGCCCTCAGAGAGTCTATGCCAAAGCCTGCCCATTATGGAGGTTAGAACAAAGGGTCACTTACATACTGGGGAATGGAGGGGCCACAAAAGATTCACTTCTCTCAAAATTTGTCTCCTACTAGGTCTTTCATCCACCATTAAAAGAGTTCCTTTTGTTAATGCAGGTGATAAGGAAAGCCCGTTTGTGTCTGCTCTCACCACTCTGCCCTCCCCATTCCGCTTTCCAGCAACATCGAATTTCTTGGCTCCTGCCCTGCACTGTGCTCCCTTTTATTCACTCAGAACCACTCTCTCCTCTGAGGCCCCTCCTGTGCTTGACTAAGTGCCCACTCTTCAGGTCTCAGAAGATATTATCTCTGGGAAGCCCTCTTGACTCCACAAGTCTGGGTCCACTAGTTGTATACTCTGGCCAATGTCCCTCATCAGAGATCTTATCACACTGTCTGTATTTCATGTTTCCAGTTCACTCTTGACTTCAGATCCGTGAGGTCAGGGTCCATATCTTCCTGGTTATTGTTATACACTCAAATTTAACACAGTGTCTGATACACGTTAGGTGCCAATAAATATTTGTTTAAATGAATCAAGTTAAAATAAAACTGTGTTACTTTCAAGGGGTAACTCATTGACTATTGTTAGTTCACAGACTCAGTTGACTTCATAGAGTCCCAGTAAGGCCCCTGAGACACTGTTCATAGGTCAAATAAATTTGGATTGATAAGAGGAGCAGGAGATTACCTAGAAAAGTTCAAACCGGAGAAGATAAAGCCTAGAGAAGGACACCCTGGATCTGTAAAATGGGGAGGAGGAAGGCACCTAGAGACAAGGGTTGATGCCAAACAATTCTGCCCCTGTCTAACTTAGTTCCAGTTCTCACAGGCTCCTTCTAGGTGTTGTACAACTACTGGAGCAACCCCTGTTGGTGGGTTGGTTCTGTTGGTGGAAGACATCACATGATGGAAACTAGATTGGGGTACAGAACCAGGATTGGGACTCATTCTACATGCAAAGCCTGTAGAATTTGGGACTCATTCTACATGGAAAGTAAAAGAAATGAGTGACAGTCTCTGGTGGGCAGGCTCCCATTTCCATTTTCCTAGTAGACAATTCATCTGCAGCGTAAAGACACTGACTACTTGATGGACAGCCAGGAAACTTCTCAGGAAACTTTTCTCTTTTTCTCTAGCCAGGAAGTACCCATTTATTAACCAAATAAAACAGAAAAGAATGTTTTTCAGGGAAAATATATGGGAATACTATAGCAAGGAAACTCAGTTCTTCATAAGACACACCAGACTTTGAAACACAGAGAAATGTTTGATGAAACATAACCACTCCCTCGTCTTAAACTTTGTTGTACATCCTTGTTTTGCCAAGCTTTTCTACAGGTTGTGTAAGTGGTGGCTTAAACTTTTAAAGTTTGACCTACATTGATGATTTAATCTTTTAAAAAAATTGTCCTAACAAGAGACTACTCTGATTCATCCAGTCTTACAATTATATTATTGTAAAATTATATTTGAAGAAGCATAATTTAATGGCCACTTATGACAGATTTGGTGCTGTATGTCATTCATCCTTTAAAAAATGTTTTTATTAATAATGTTCTTGCAGAATGTGATCAAGTAGAAAGGGGAGGGGAATATATATGGAAAGGAAACAAGACAGAGATAAAAATTAAGGGGGGAGAAATGAAAAGGAGGAGGAGGAAAATGTTCCTGACTTTTCTCTCTCCTCCCCAAGGAAGAGGGTTTGCAGTTGCATCCTGATACTCAAGGGAAACTGTCCCATCTCTCCCAGAGATGGGACATCCACTCCAAATTCTACAAATTTAAGACGATCTTCCACTCCAAATTCTACAAATTTAAGATTTTAAGATTAAAAAACAAAATTTAACTAGATTCCCCAGAAATATATTCAGCAGTTTAAAGTTAGAATGGGGAAAAAACGTATTTCTAAGAGAAATGCCTCACTAACTGATCTTAAAGAATATAATTTTGCTTTTTAAATCTCATTTTACTGATGGACTAGAAAGGGAAAATAACTGTAACCCTAGGGAACAGGATTTTCATCACTTCCACATTTTAGAAAGTTGCAGAAACAATTAGAAAAAGAGAGGTGAGAGAAAGACATATCAATAAAGAAAATTCTTTTAGCTTGGGGAAAAGTCTTTATGGACAATAGAGTTGAAATCCAGGTACTGGGGGACAGCCTTGCAGGTATTGGGGGAGGCTGTCCTTTGAATCTACATTTTGGCAAGCATGACTGGAGCCCCTGAGGATGAGAATTCAGACTTTTGTTCATGCTGTCTCTTGTAAAAGGTATTTAGGCAAGGTACCATTAGCATTCCCTGAACCATGTTCACCCAGAAACGAGTAATTGAAGGGATTCATAGCCCTCCACCTTCTCCTCTTTAGAATTAGCACGCAGGTCTCTGAATAGGAGAGGAGATGAGTCTGACTTCAATAATGGATTCTGAGACTAGCTGAACAGCGTGGGTCTGCTGACAGCTCCCCCCATCCCTGGTAGATTGCTTCTGAAAAGGACAAGGGGAGAGAAAGTCAGAAATACACTTGTGTGTGCCACAGAGAGGTGTGGAATCGGATACAGCTCATGAAGAATTGCTTTCCACCCGAAGTATATTATCATGCAACCTCTGCTTCATTGGAGGAAGCAATTGCACATAAAGATGGATGTTAGTGATCTGATTTCAAGTGCCAAGTGGTACTGTACCTGGGGGGTCACCTGGGAGAGTAAGACTTGGGGAGGATATTGGGCAGAGACAATAAAAGGAAAAGCGCTGTTTAATTTTATCTAGAAGTTATCTTTTATCTAACTTTGTAACTTTCACCTGCATTGATGCCATGTTTCCTGCAGAAATTAAGAACATATTTTATTGGGGTCAGGCAAATTTGGGATGTTATCCCACCTCTACGTCTTACAGGGTGTATGACTTTGGGTAAAGTTATTACTTAACCTCTCAGAGACTCAGCTTAAAATAGAAATACTAATATTACCTGCTTTGCAGGGCTATTGTGAAGATTAAATAATGCCTGTGACATCAATAGCCCTAAATATGGCTTTCCCTAAACCCTGCAGAAACTCTGACACTACAACTGCTGTGGTGGCTGCTGCTCTGTGCCTGGGGGCCCTTCTTACGTGTGGAGGAGAAGAAACACACATACAAGATGGGATGTCAGCACCAGAATAGTGTACTCAATGCATGTCTGTCTATAATGAAAATGAAAACATACAGTGAATTAAGGAAAGAATCTAAGCATTGATGCTGTTTACAAAGGCCAGGAAACTAAAGAGATTAAAGCAAAAACCCTGGGAAATATTGGCTACGTTTTGTGAAAGTAGAGGAAATAGTGTCAGTCAGCCAGCAGCCATTTCTAACCAGCCATATGCCCCACCAATCTCCACAGCAGGGCAGTGATGTTTCTGCATATCATTAATACATGGCACATTCATTTTGTTGTAAATTTAATGTGACCACTTCACTAAATTCTGTTATTAATACTCAGCCTTCTGCTGCTCGTGCAGCATGGCCAGCTGTTCGTGATTTTTAAAAACCAAGGGACATGTTTGTTCTATATCCACCCATCAGGAAGGAACATGATATCTCCCAGAGTTGGGAGGAGAATGGGCCCCTGTAGGGTAAAGTGAAGCAGGTGCAGTGGGAGCTGGTGTGGGAATGAGATGTGACCCCTACCATCCACTTCCCACCAATATAAGGGGTCTATCCCAGAATATCCCCAGATACATTTCACAGTATCCAGTCAGAACAAAAAATCCTCTCCAGGTCCTTCAACAAAGGGAATTGAATACAAGAATTGGTTACAAAGGTGATGAAAAGTTGAGAAGGCAAACGGGAGACTGTGATAAAACTTGCAATAGCAGCATCAAGAAACCACTGTGACCCTGAAGCCTAGTGTGACAATAGGCAGGGGTGGTGTTCCCAGAGTCCAGTAGCAGGCTACCTACAGGAAACAGAACTGTAGGTGAGGGTGGCATTTGAGAGCTTAGAGAGAGGTACTCCTGGCAGGAGTTGGAGCTGTGAGGGAGATGCAGCTGCTGCCAGCTCTGGAGACCCACCCAGGGAAGAAGGAAATGGGAAGAATACTCTCACTTTCCCCCTCCTTCCACCTTCCAGACTTCTCCAGTGCCTCTCGTTGGCCAAAACTACCTGGAAGCCAGTTGCATGGGAGTCTGGGAAACGTCGTTTCCTACAATATTGAGCAGAACAGGGCCAAAGGAGAGAAGGAACTAACTAAGAGCAAACAGGCCAGCAGCGCACCAGGTTCTACTGAACTGACCAACGGCCGGATGTGAGTTAAGCTGAAATCCCTCCATGGGAAGACCCCCAGAGAACAGGCAACCTCAGGGTGAGGAAGCTGGAAGGCACCTCTGGGCAAAGATGGGGAGCTTCAGCTGAGGAGACATCATCTCTCTGCTCACTGTTCTCTGTTGCCTCCTGTCTGGAAACAACTGTATGTTAATTGGTGGTTAGCGGAGTTTAAAAAGGTAATAATATATGAATATAATGCAGTCTAATTTCCTTACTCTGTTAACTAATAGTCTTTTGTTTTGGATTATCCATTTGAACCTTTTTCTCATCATTCTGGATAATTGAAAGTTGCATCTTATTGTTCTCAGAATAATTAACTTTTTGCATTTTTGACTCCATGAATAATCCAGCTTTATAATAAGAAGATGTTAAATTTGTGATGATCTTTACAGCTTATGGCCCACATTCACATACTTTATCCCATTTTCTTTTATGACCTGACAGTCTGAAGTGAAGGGGAAAGAACTAGTATTTATTGAAAATATATGATATGCCGGGCACTGTGCCAGCAACATTACAAAAATCAATTCAGTTACTTTACAACAACCCAATGAGTCAGATATTTTTATCCCCATTTTACAGATGAGGAAACTCACTTGAAGAGAATGAACTGTCCTGTTCAAGATTATACAGACAAGCCCAGAGGCCCTATCATGCCGAAAATTTACACCACACACACTTCTTGTTATAGATATGATATATATGGATATTAAAAATTTTATATATAATATACATTTATACGTAAACTTTACTCCATAAATGCTGTGATTTTTACAAAAGCCTTATTTACAATTTGTTTATTTAGAAAACCTTAATATCAGAACCGTTCATTTGAGGCCCCATGTGCTGCTTAGGAATCAGAGGTGAAAGCAACAAGGCCTCAGTACACGGCAATCACACTGGCTCCAGTTTTGCATATTCAAAGTTAAGTCCACTCTGAGCCTCATTTACCTCATATAGAATGGGGATAATATATACTGACTTGAATAAACAGCAATAGTGTATATAAAAACTTAATAAAAGTGCCTGGTGTGTATAAAGCTAGATGATGAAAGTTGTTACTGTGCTAGCGTGTCTCCCCACACAATTGCTGAGCACAGCTGGTGCCCATCCCTGAGCTAAGTGTGAGTCAACCTTGCATTCTGCTAGTGACAGGATGCTGAAGTGTCCTCAAAATGTGCCCAACGCCATGGATGTTCTTCGTGCTCACAAACATCTTGCCCAATGTTTTCCTTCTTGCTTAACAGAGACTAGTCCAGGAAAAAATTCTTACTAGGATCATTTTCTAAATTAGCCAGGCAGTGGGCACATGTATAAACATGTGTAGGTGTATAAACAATCCTACTCTAAGAGAACCCTGCTATATCTGGATAAAAATAATAAAAAATAGTAAAAGCACCATAAAAAGCCAGCATTGTTAAATGTCCCTAAGAGCACATTTTAGAGCCCCATCCTCCTGCCCAATCAAATGGTCTTCAGAAGGAAGCTCTTCAACAGGATTAGTTTATTTTTATTTTTTAAATTTTTTTATTTTTAAATATACTCTAGTTTTTTGTTTGTTTGTTTGTTTGTTTTTGACCACAATGGCTCTTTGTTGCTACGCATGGGCTTTCTCTAATTGTGGCGAGCGGGGGCTACTCTTCGTCGTGGTGCTCGGGTTTCTCATTGCAGGGGCTTCTCTTGTTGCGGAGCACGGGCTCTAAGTGCGCAGGGTTCAGTAGTTGAGGCACACAGGCTTAGTTGCTCCGCAGCATGTGGGATCTTCCCAGACCAGGGGTCAAACCCGTGTCCCCTGCACTGTCAGGTGGATTCTTAACCACTGCGCCACCAGGCAAGTCCCCAGGATTAGTTTAGATCTATCTACAGTCAGGCATTCAAGACCTTCCAGCTCTAGAAAACAAGCTGGACTTCTCTAGAGAAGGTGTTAAACATTTACTTGAAACTCATGCAGGAAACGGCCACAGTGATACCGACAAGGATTTCAGAGAAATGAATTTAAATTATATGAAATGTGGCCAGAATTTTGGAAACTCCACACACTCTCTAAATAAAAATGTAAATGGATTTAGGAGAAAATATAAATAAAAACTAGAGGAAAGTGTGGATCAAGGTAATCAGCACACAATATATCATCAAGATTCTGTCAGGAGATAAAAACAGGCTGGTTATTTCAACAGAAAGAATTTAATATAAAGAACGATTAACTAAACAACTGAACATGCAAAAAGAGAATGCTAAGATAGCAAGGCAGTAGCAACTGCAGGAAGCAACGACCGCCCCCGAGGCTGGAGGAAAAAAAGAAAGAGGCTGAACTTGTCAACATTTAGATGCTTGGAAGATGCCCTGAGAAGGAAGCAATAGTAATGATGCTGGGGTCTCCAACCTTGGAGAAAGGGCCCCTGGGGTTGGGCCAGAGTTCCTGGGAGAACTCATGAGGCTGGTTCTGTGAGTGATGGGAAGATGGCAAAATGAATTCAAATTCGGCTCAGAATGAACAATGCTGTCTGCTGAAGAAAGAGGCTGGGGGGACACTGACAAGACTGAAAGTAAGTAGGGAGTCAGCAGGGAATAAAGACAGGAGGGCCTTCCTCCCTCTCCAGCCTTGCAGCTCCCTCTAATGCCTCATGGAAGCCAGCTGGGGCGGGGCCTCAATGGAAGTCAGCTGGCAACGGAGAAACAGTCCCAACATTGCAAAGAGGAGTGTCGATGAGATAATACTTTAAACACTGGTGCACACTGAATTGTTAATCACTTACTATTATAAGGTTGATAATAAAAATTATATTTTGGGAGTATACCCCAAAGAGTGGAAAGCAGGGGCTCAAAGAGGTATTTGTACACCCATGTTGACAGCAGCATTATTCCAAAAGGTGGAAGCACACAAATGTTAATGGGCAGGTTACTGGATAAACAAAATGTGGTCTATATGTACAGTGACATATTATTCAGCCTTAAAAGGAAGGAAATTCTGACACATGCTACAATATGGATGAGCCTTGAGAACATGATGCTAAGGGAAATGAGACAATCACAAAAGGTCAAGTACTGTATGTGTCCACTTACATGAGGTACCTACAGTAGGCAAATTCATAGAGACTGGTGGTGCCAGAGGCTGGGAGAATGGTGGTGCCAGAGGCTGGGAGGAGTGGGAAACAGGAGTTATTATTTAGTGGATACAGAGTTTCAGAGAGTTCTGTAGATAGATGGTGGTGACTGTTGCACTACAATGTGCATTTACTTAACGCCACTGAACTGCACACTTAAAAATGGTTAAGACGGAAAATTTTACATTATGTGAACTTTAAGACAGTTAAATTTTTTTTTAAAAAAGAATAGACCCACACATAAAAAGATAGTGAGATAGCATTTTATCTATGAATTTTACTGATCATTAAAGGAGTATTATTTTTCATAATTACAAAATACCATGTGAACCTCTGAAGAGGTTCACAATCTGGTGATGGAGGAGCTGAACTAAGTAATCAATTAACTTATAATTTTTTAAAAATTTTATCCCCAAAACTAAAGGAATTTTTTTTCTATCTCCTTCCCCCGACCAAATATCGATATTTTATTTTCAAAAGTTTATATATCCTTCAAGGTCATTTTCAAACGAGACCTCATGCCCTGTTCAACAATCAGAAAGCTATTTCCTTCTAAGCCCAATTGTGTGTTGTATTTCTCTTACAACTTTCATTGTATGTGGGCTACACTATGCTCACTCGATTTGAAGCTTAAAGGTAAGGTCTATGTTTCATCTCTCTTGTCTCTCACAGCGCGCAGTGCAATAGAAGTTCTCACAAATACTTTTGAATTGAAGTTGTAGCATCACCTAAACTACATAAAAATTCAAAATTTGGGTTGCAAATGGTGACCAACTGTCCAAGACTGCCCATAGCTGAAGCATGCAGGGATTTCAGTACTGAACTGAACCATCCTTAGAAAACCGGGACAGGCAATTACCCTAGGAGTCAAATTTAGTATCCTGAAACAAAATGGGTGCTTTGCTTTGTAAAGTTACTATATAAATTTGGCAAAATATACTTCTCAAAAACAAAATATGCATGAATATCAGAGTAAAATAACAAGACACAATTATACGTAAATCATCTTTCTAATCAGAAATCCATTTCTGATATCGTAACAATTATTAATATACAAATTTTGATAAATTTCCTTTCAATATAACTATGAAAATCAGCTTTTTTTCCCCTATTTTGGTGGGAAAGAAATAAATCCATACTAAAGGTTCTAATCAAAAATTCCTGCATCTCACATCAGAACCATCGCAGGTATTAAGAGTCTTGAACGTTCCCATTAAAACCATGAAGCATTTGCCCTACAATATGCAGCCTTATCCCCCCAGGCATCAATATGAAATTGAAACTGGATGCTAGGATCCAGGATACTTTGATCTAATGGCATCTGCAGTAGGACCACATCATAATGTGCTCATAACATGCTGATCTCATCTGAGCCTCTAGCAAAGCATTGTCAGGAGATGCTAATGACCACTTTATACTACACTTGGACTTACTCCATCTAAAGCTCTTTGTGCCATCTCAGACCAAGCCAGCATGCCTACCACCCCACTGCTCTGTGACGCACAATAAGTCAGGAGAAAAAACACCAGAATCCGTTTATCGTTCAGCTGTTCACTCAAACACATTTACTGGGAGCCTAACTAAGGGTGACCGTCATTCTGTTAAGTGCTGTGAACACAAAGAGGAATAAGACCATTTCCAAGGGGGTTACTAACCAACTGGGAAATAAACAAAGTGCTGTGGGAGTACAGGTTGGAGGGCAATTTGTTTTGCTGGGGAAGTCAAGGGAAGCGTCAGTGAGGAGGGGACACTGGTGCTGAGGTCTGGGGAATTCAGCAGTTAAAAGTGGAGGGAGGAACATTCTGGAAAAGTGAGTGTAGGATATGCCCTGTGTATAGTATCCTCAGACTGCTGTAACAAGTACCTCAAACTGGGGGGCTTAAACAACTGAAATTGTCTCGCAGTTCTGGAGGCCAGAGGTCTGAAATCAAGGTGTCAGCAGGATTGGTTCTTTCTGGGGGCTGTGAGAGAGAATCTGTTCCACACCTCTCTTCTAATATCCAGTGATGTGCTGAAATTGTTGCTGGGTCTTGTCTTATAAAACAACATCCCAATCTCTGCCTTCATTTTCACATGACATTCTCCCTGTTTGCACTTCTGTGCCCAAATTTCCTATTTAAAAAAGGATACCACTCATATTAGGGGTTAGAGCCCCCCGACTCCAGTAAGACCTCATCTTAATGTAAACACTTACATCTGCAATGGTCCTATTTTCAAATAAGGTCACATTCTGAGGTACTGGGGGTTAGGATTTCAACATATAAATTTTGGGGAGGACACAATTCAACCCATAATATCCTGGAAAAGGAGTCAGATACATTAGCACAAAGGGGGAGCATTTTTAAGATAAGAGTGTCTGTAATTTTTAAAATGGTAGGAGAGGAGGGTGGAGGCTGGGGTTTGAAGAGATTGTAGAGTGATGTTTAAGGGTGGAGTAAGTTGAAATATATGCTCAGGTGTTCTGGGAAACACAATTGATAATGGGATAAAAAGATTTGTGATTGTAAATTAGGTGAAATGTTGCATTAAATAAACTTTAACAGGACTCTTTATGACAGAGCTTCTCAGAGACTGTAACACGGTAATGCGCTCTTTAAAATCTACAAAGGTGAGGGTATGCAGTGCTTCCTAAACTTATTTCACTGCAGAGGCAAATTTTTTTCAATGATCTTCCACTAAAAAATCATAATTTGGAGATGTGGGCACAGTCACTGCATAGACTTCCCAGCTGGCTTCCTTACATCGCTGAGTTCCAATTTCCTTCTCTGTGGAGCTGGGATAATCACTGTGTTTTATAAGTTCAGTCCCTGTGAAGGGAAGGGAGAGCACATGGAGGTGACTCCTAAAAGTTAAACCACTAGACACATGGGAATAATTGGAGGCCTTTCAAGCAGGAGTGGGGAGGTTTGTGCATTTGTTAGAAATAAGATAAGAGAGCAGACAGAGCAATTATTTGGGGGAAATAAAAATCCCTGAGGAGTACAAATCCACATACGGACACCCAGTCAGCATCGAAAGGAAGGCCCCTTGACGGGGCTGCTCATGCCCTTCCCACCATTGTTCCTTGTTCTCAATTCATTTATTCAACTAATATTCATTAAGCCCATTATTATGTCCTGAGTTCATTGCTCAGCATTCTTCAAGGCACACTTCATAGATTACTTGAATTTAATCTGGCCTCTCCTTCCTCTGATCTCCTGGGCACAGAGCTTGGCATCTGAATATGCATTGGCTTAAATGATTACCTCTTTGTTTCCTTTTCTTTGGATGCACCTCCTAAATGAGACTGTAAATCTTCCCTAAACAATTACAAATAATAACCCATGAATTTCCAACTTCAAGATGCACAGTGCCAAGTGCACTGAAGATAATAAGTATGCAATGCATCAAAGAAAATTTTGCATCTGGGACAAGAATACCTCTGCAACATCTAGTTAACTTATTGTAGTGTTACAAGACACTGGCAACTAAACACAAAATGTGGAGAACCACCTGGAAATATATGTTACATAATTTTCATGAGTGTCCATAGTAATAATTGGTAAATGATTCCTAAGTGTTCATGTATGCAAGGGAGCCACTATGTATAAGGCATACTTTGATTCAAAGGAGCTGAACTGTGCCTCTAACCAGCACAGGGCTGTCACAGACAATAAAAAAGTGATGAACAGATAATGTGAAATGAGCAGACAACACCTTCTATTTATTTATAAAAATTATGGTTGAAATATATGAGAAACTGGGAGCTGATTTATTTAGACAAATGACTTCCCATTTCATTTTGCTATTAGGCCCTTTTCAAACAATTCTTAAAATTACTTAAGGAAGTTCAGATGGAAAGTTTATTTCTGCTTGAAGGTCATTTATAGATTACAGAAGATACTGACTTGTTAAGTTAAAAAACACCAAATCTCTTTGGGCAATTTGCCATGAAGATCAAATTGGCACTTGCAAATTTCCAGTGTTACACTATTCAACGTGTTTTGTTAATTTGTCAGGTTGACACACTGCATTAAGTTTGAGAGCAGTTTCTTTGGGAGGACATTTCTTTTCACCAACTTAAAAAAATGACTCTAGTCTATTCAGATAATATTTTGTCAAGAATTATCTTATAAAAATACTGAGCTTTAGCTTTGTGATTTAATAAGCCATCCTCACATGTTATAATTGAAGATAAAATAATTATTAAATCAAAATATGCAGCTGATAAGAATTTTCTTCAAAAGCCTTACACATCTACAAATGAATCGACGGAGAAGAAAACAATCAAATAATGATCAGGTTCCTGGATCATTCCTAGCTGCCTTGTTCAACCATTCAAGTTTGCCCTCAAAACATCCCAACCCTATTTCCAGCACTTCCACCACTCAATATTGAAAGTTATTCTCTTTTTTATTTCCAGCTTCACTGAAGAATACTTGAAAAATATAATTGTTTACATGTAAAGTGTGCAATGTAATGATTTGATATACATATACATTGTGAAATGATTACCAAAAAGTTATTCTCAGTAATGATTTCCTTCCAACCAAGCTTAGCAGTGTTTTCAGTCTCTCCAGCACCTAGAACTCCATATATCTACTTCTTTTCAAACTATTTTTCAATTCAGGAAATGTAAAAAACTGTAAGAAAACTGATAAAAACAAGGTCTCTGTGAGGTATAGCAGCATCGGCGTGGTAGAAAGAACACAGACCCCAGAATGAAAGCTCTGATTCAAAGCTAAGGTCAACTGTTTACTGGCTGTGTCAACTCGCTTAACTTTTTGGAACTTACCTTCTCCATTAAAGGATATTAACATCTCAGAGCTCCCAGATTCATAACAGATTTTCAGTTCTTGTTTAATGAGTGAATGGATAGATGATCTCACAGTATCCCCTCTCTCTCATATTATGCTTTGGTCTCCCTCTTTTCCTTTTCCTATTTCCTATTTCTTCCTTCATCCTACTTCCTTTATACTATTTCCTACTTCCTTTCTTTCCTACTCCCAATTATGCAAGAAGATTCTTTCCCCGTGACCTTTCACTTAAAATCACTTTTCAGTTTCTTCATTTGCTCCATACAATGCAGCTTCAGGTCGCCTTTTCCCACACCAGCTCTCGTGCTTGGAAAAGCTTCCCACCTCACACTCCCAAAGCCAGTTTATTCCTTTCATTTAAAACCTGACAAATATCACCCCCTTTGCCTATTACACGCACTCAGTAAATAATAAACGATTAAAGTGGTGATGATGACCCACAAAGAACATATAATCTGAGCAATAAAATTTGGCAAAGAAAAGATAGTAACTGCAACCCACTTAGCAACAGGGGTGATTTCTCTAACCAGCCATTAACACATTTGCACTGCCATAATTACTGCTCAGGTAAATACTATATTGCCATAGAAACACTGTTTCCAAGTTACATATTTATAGATTTTATTGGTGGATATGTTGACGATAAAGTAGTTTTCCACCTGTTGTGAGCTTTGACAATGAAGGGTGATAGGAATCGTATTCATCTCTACAGTTGCCCCAGGTTGAAGGGTTTCAAGGTGCAACAAGAAATTCTCCCTCTTCTGTATTTCAAGGGGAGCAGAGCTGGCATTCCCCTGGATGCGCACATTTAAAAGTAAAGGAACTGGCTAAATAAAGATCACGTTGAACTAAAGTAATAGTCAAAATATAACCAAATCAGGATGAGTCTGGCTGCATCTATAAATAAAATGGGAATGATAATAATATTACTCTTAGAAGATTTTTATTTGCTCAAATGAGACGTAACAAATAAAAAACCCTGTAAACTATAAAGTGTTAAGTAAATATCAATTCTAGTTGTTATTCAACATCAGCACAGATTGTCCTCACCTATTGGGAGGAACTCAGTTTTGAGAGTTCTCTTGGTCCCTCTTTAATCACTTTGAAATATTCTTCCTTTCCTATATGTTTAGGGACAAGCACAGTCAGCATCCTCAAGGTTTAACCTCAGTTCCAGACCCTGTGAAGAAACAGTTCCTGCTAGCAGATGAGATTTTCTCTGGCTACCTTGTGGACTTTTCCTACCTCTCACCTATAAGGAAAAAATATCAAATAAAAAACTTTGGAATTCACATTTTTCGTTTCTATTGATGAAAATCAAAATGACCATGAGAAACTACTGAATTCAAGAAAAGCGATATAACCTCACACCTTTGACCAGCACAGAGGAAGAAAAAGTCAAGGTTTAAACTGAACACTTTCTCCTTAAAAATGATAGATAAAAGAAGGAACCCTTTTTTTAAATAAATAAGGAGTCAAACCTCTTTTAATGACAAGACCAAGTGGCTAAGTTCTGATTCAAGTACTAACAATTCATGTTTGCCTCCGCTTTATAACCACAAAGTACTTCCTTGTACTTGATTGCAGTTGATCTTCATTACCACACTATGGAGTAATCAGAAGTGAGGAGTGATGAGACAAGGTGTTTTTAATATTCCCTGATTTATTATCCCTTACCTATAGACTGGTTTATTTTTCTGCACTTCTTCCACTGTTAACGCTAATCACAAGGCTTATCGCCCCCAAAGAAGAGAAGTGAATGAACCACTTAGAGGTAAGAAGTTCACAAGGTTGGAAAATGAGGCTGTAACACAGGGGGGAAGGTCTCCTCAGACCGATTGTGCAAGGGAGAGAAGAGGTTTGCAAGCCACGAATGAGGAGAGAAGTATAACCAGGGGCTTGGGAAAGTAGGACATCAACCTCCCTGTACCTGATCCTCGCAGTGAAAGCGAAGGAAAAGAAAAGAAGCCCAGATAGTACAAAGGAGCAACAAAAGTAAAGGGGACCTTTTCTCACTTCCTGTTCAGAAACTGCCCTCAAGCTAACATGGCAGACATGACAGAAAAAAACAGTGGTGTGGCATGTTTCGGCAAGAGAGGGCAGGAGAAGGTCCCTACGTCCTTTCTAGCTTTTATGTGACAGACACACATGCTAGGGATTGTGGGGAGGTAGCCAAGAGCTGGGAGCCAAACTGAAGCAAAGGGTGAGGGAGCCCACAGCAGAGACTGTGGGGCACACTGCCTAGGCAGGCACTAGATACGGTAGTCCACTAAGACTCCAGAGGTCTGCACCCCGAAGGGCCGAGGTGAGGCCAACTCAGCTGAGTCCTCACTATGCCAAGCGCATAGATCTCCAGGTACACCAGCCACAGGCAGAGGCAGAGAGGAAAAGAGCAATGTCCAGAGACATCCAATGTGTCTCAGCAGGAGGGCAGTACATGCCCAGCAGAAAGGATGGGATGAGATTGGTCGCTCCTCACTGATGCTATGGGAACTGTGGGAATAAGCAAAGGCTAACTAAATGAGAAAAGCAAGTGCTATTTGTTCAGAGCTTGCTATAGCAAGAGAGTCAGCCACCCACCGTCACGTGCATTTTGACAGAGACTCAACACCTGGCAAGGAAGTAGGAAAGCTTTATAGTGGAAGAAAGGGAAGGCTTCGGGTGTGCCCTGATTGGAGGCTGTCGGCCTGGGGGAGTTGTAAGGGGATTGACTGAAGTGGGGCATCCTTTGTGGTTGGTTAGGTGCATACTTGGCTTTCTCTAGTTGATCCTAAATTTGAAGCGGGGACAAAAATTAAGGAAGATGTCAGTTACTAATCAAGTCCTGGCCATTTGGATGTGTGGTTAACAGAAAATATTATTTAGTTTCTTGGATTGTCAATAGAAAGAACAAATAGGCTTCCTGCAGGTCTGACTTAGAGCAGGCTGACTTCCTGAGCTGTTTATTGCAGATAAGGGGTTGGTTTCCTGGGCAGGTTGCTGCAGGTTGTGGGTCAGAGTTCTATTTTTAATACATGGTCTTGGGCTTCCCTGGTGGCGCAGTGGTTGAGAGTCTGCCTGCCGATGCAGGGACACGGGTTCGTGCCCCGGTCCGGGAAGATCCCACATGCCGCGGAGCGGCTGGGCCCGTGAGCCGTGGCCGCTGAGCCTGCGCATCCGGAGCCTGTGCTCCGCAATGGGAGAGGCCACAACAGTGAGAGGCCCGCGTACCGCAAAAACAAAACAAAACAAAAAAACAAAAAAACCCCACATGGTCTTGCCTTTGACTGTTTCTATAGTCAGTCTCTCAGAGCACACAAATGTCCCCTGTCACCTAGGTCATACCTTATAAAGAAGAGGGGGGAGGGAAAACTCAAAAGAAGTGGAACAGAGGAACAGCTCTTTGGAGGATTCAAACTTTGGATGGATTGAATATTTATCCAAAAGAGACTGAGTTAGCTGGAAAGAGAGTTTTATAGCCTGGAAGAGATGAATTTATCACTAATGAGAAAGCTTAGGATTTTTGGGGGTGTTGTTTTTTGTTGTTGTTTTTATATTTTTGCTAGCAACAGGATTGGAGGATACAGAGCAAGGTAAAATTAGATTTGGAAAACAGAGTACCTACATTTTTTGCGCTCCCAATATGTGGTGTGCAAATTTTGACCCTGTTGCTGGTATTTTTGCACACAGTTTACAAATGAGGAATCTAACACTGAGAAAATTTCAAAATAATAATGAATATCAAAACCATATTTTCAAGGTGCCACTTTCTTGGAAACTAGTAGGTTCTGCTGGGGATACTTGGATGGAGAAAGTAGCAGCTCTGCTTATTGATGGCCAAATCCTGATACAGATAAACACAAACCCAATAGACCACAGGTTGAGAATGTGGAGAAAAATACTTACCCATCCCTAAGGAAACTAATTTATAGATTTTCCAGGATTGTGACGTTTCAGATGTCGTAGTCCATTGTTCTCACAAGTGTGCACACATGGCATTCAAGCATTCCCATTTTTGACCCAGATGATATAGTCATCACACTCGGAATGTCAAGAGTAAGTTCACTGGGATTAGATGGTGTAAATTGAGCTAGAGTCACTCAGAAAAGCCATAATTAGAATTTGGTGCCATATCATCTGAGCAGGCTGCTCTGGGCAAGTTCTCTGTGACTGAGACCCACATAGCCTGAGGCCCAAGCTTCCCACAACAGTACCTCCATAACCCTCCCTCCCCCCTCCCCTTTGAAATGCTGCAGCCATGCAGCTGAGACCAGGGAAGCAGAGGCGACATAAGTAAAAAATTAATGATAATAAATTGCTTCGGGCTCACTGTGATTAGTTAGAAAATAAAATTAGATTTCATGAAGCACCTTTGTATTCCAGAACTCCAAATCACTTCTTATTATGAACATATGGTAATACAAGTTGCATATCAAGTAATTAATGTTCATTTTGAGCACATCTCTGGAATTCTAGTTCTTTAAAGCATCTCTTAAAAAGTCCTCCAATCTGACAGCCACATTCTCAAATGTTCCAATGTGACCTAAAAAGGCTGTGTCTCATAAATTCCATATTGATATTACAATAGAGTAGCAGAATAATTTTAAGATTTTTTTCCCATTTGATAATTGCCTTATTGCTTTTGAAAATAATGACTCTCAATTATTCCAGTATGAGATGCATTCATTTTATTACATTATCTAAATTTGTGTAGATATTACAGGCTTTATGCAGCCCCTGGTAAAGACAAAAAATGTTCCTATTTATCTCAATTATGCTTTTTTAAAATTAATTTTTGCATACAATTTTCACTTATTCTCCTATGCACTACAAAATAAACATCAATGTGTTGTTACTAAGCATGATATATACATTTATATCTATAATCACTAATTTTCTTCTTATTCTATCAAGGGTAGGGGTAGATAATTATAACAAAAAATATTTGACTACTAATTATCTACTGTGTGCCACTCACTGTACTCATTATCTTCATTGTGCAGGATGAACCAGGCTCAGAAAAGGTAAGTTGCCCGTGATAACACAGTAGTAAGCAGTAGACAAGTCAGGTTTTTCTTAACCACTGCATCTTACTGCCATTCCAGATTGGGACTGGTTATCTTTATTTTCACAGCAAGTCAGTGCCTTCTTTCCTCCCCTCTTTATCTTCTCTCTCCTGATTTCGGTAACTTCTCTCTAAGAGCACAGACAATGAACCCGGGAGTTCTAGGTTCCAGTCCTGCACCTTCTGTAGATACTAGCTGTGTGATAGTGGGTATATTAGTCACACTTAGTTAACTTAGTCATTAACTTAGTTTTGGTGATATATAACCCCCTAAATCTCAGGGCCTAAGCACAGAAAAGTTTATTTCTTGCCATTATCACAGAGTAATGCGGGTAGGGCAGCTCTCCTCCAACTAGTGACTCAGGGATCCAGGCCGTTCCCATCTTATGGCTATAATGATGCCCTCTCATCCTCCAGCCAGCAGATGAAGGGGAAGAGAGCATGTGGATGGAAGGCACTTTGGATGTGTAACCACTGGCCAGCACTAGTCACTTTTCATCAGACAACATGTCCAAGCTAACTGCAAAGGAGGCTGGGAAAATCTACATGAGCATGTGGATACAGTAGTTTCCACCACACTGGGCTAGTTTGTTTGTTTAAATCTGTCTAGGTCTATTTTCCACTCCTACAAAGTAAAGATGAAGCACTTAGCACTACACTTGGAACATAATATACATATACTCAGTGTTTTTAAATTTAATATTATATTATATAAATTTGTACATAGGCCCTCAATGGAAACAGAAAGCTACTTTCCTTAGATCTGCAGGAAGAAATCAAAAGGAAATGCATTTGCCAACCAAATCTCAATAGATACCCAAAGAAGTCATATTTTAGAGCTCTTCATGTGAAATGTTCCTTAGAGCATTAAATGACAGGGAAAAAATCAGAATCTTAGCAGGAGAACAAGCCCTCTGAAGGAAGGAGGAAGGGCTGGTAGAGTATGTGGTGGGGGAGGAGAGGAGAAATGCAGTGTTGAGGGCTGAAAGAATTCATGAGAGAGAGAAGATAATTTGTTTTTGTTGTTAACAATATTTTTCTTCTCAAAAGTTAGAAGGCTGAGGGATAATAAACAAGTAAAGGAAAATCCACTAATAACTATGATGTCTCTCTGAAAATACGACTTAGAATGTGGGTTTTTTTAAAATTCCCTGATTTTTTTTTTACTTCAAGAATCAGTTGTTTGTTTAATGAACTGAGAAGCATCTTGTCCCAACTTCCCAAACCTCCCCTCTGATCTGTATCTTTCAACTTCCCATTTTATGTGTTCCAGTATTTCAGAATAATTTTATTATTTTGTGTTTTTTCATACCTCAGTCCCCTCTTCCTTCTCCACATTTCCTAAATCCTAGAGCATATTCTTAGGCTTTTCATGTTTGTAAATGATCTTTCTAAATGACAAATGGCCATCTTATGATGTGGACTCTACTTTGAAAGAGGTATAGGAATAGTTTTCTCTGGATCAAAAGTGTAACGTACATTTCCAAAGTGTCTACAAGAGTAGCATAAAGTCTAAAACAATTTATTCACATTTCAATAGCCTCCTTCTCCCCTTATTGCTATTAGACTTTTTGCTTTCTAATTATTTTGCTTTTAAGAGTAATACTTTATTATTTTTATGGAATTATATATTCATTATTAAAAATCACAGTACACTAAAAATGTAAAGAAGAAAGTTAAAACAAAACCACCCAAATTTTACCAATACAATATTATTGAGGCATTTTTCCATTTATATACAAAATAGAAGGATAAATAAATAAAGAAATACAGATGGAAAGACTCAAATAGCTTTCTAGTCTACCTGCTAATTTTCAATTAAAAAACATGACTGTATTTCATTAACTCCAATACCCTCTTTTTCATATTTTAGCATCTCTAAAATTCGGACATGTCTTATAATGGAAAATATCACTGTGGCCAGGCAGTAATGCTGATATGATGCCCATTGCTTGGAACTTCCTGAAATTGGCTGCTATTCTTGGTGGAATACAGGAATAGGGCCAAATACAGCCCTTCAAAACTCACACAGAAAGGAGGACTAGCCTTGGTTGTTGCCTAAAAAACTCCCTTTAACACCTTCAGATTAAAAAAAGACACCATGTCCCCAAGTGAGTGACACACACTATCTCTGGATTGCAAGTATTATCAACTCTTTCTTTGTATCTCTGATGTTTTCCAAATTTCATACAATAAACAAGTATTATTTTGAATTTAGGAGGTAATTTAAATCTATAAAGTTTTTTTAGGGGACTCTGGGTCAATGGTATACTCAATTTTTTCCTCCCAACTACTCTCTGAATCATGAGCAGTTTCTCTATATAAAGAAAAGTGGGTCTGAGACACAGCTTCTCCCTGAATCTCCAGGGGAAGGAACTGTGCACTGCAACCTCAGAGAGAGGTTTTCATTGAGGTTCAGGATGAAGATTTCTTACTTTGCTGAGACCTTGGGTCATCAGGACCTACTGATCTCGCTGAGAGGAGTAGAGTCTGCTTACTTTCCAAGAGTTCTGGAAACAAAAAGATATTCTCCCAACGGGAGACATAGGGTTAACAGTTTTCCAGACTGGACTTTAAAAAATCCAGTAATATGTTGTTTACTGGAGACACATTTAAACAAAAGATACAGAAATTATGAGTATTCGATAAATAATGGAAAAAATATACCAGGTAAATATAAACCAAAAACTAAGCTCTAAAAATGAATGTGTCATGATCAAGAGGATTTATCAGCATGGCTAATCTGAGAAATGCAAAGATTGTTGAACTCCATAAAATCAGTCAGTGAAATTTACTACAACAGTGAAATAAAAGAGTAAAACCACATACAATACCGTATCTACAGATTTGGAAAAGGCGAATGACAGATTTTAACATCTATTTATGATTAAAAATAATTATCTGATAGATAAGAATAGAAGGACTCTTCTTCAACTTGATAGAAGGTAGTTACCAGTAATCATACTTAATGGAGGCATTTCAGATACATTCCTTTTTAAGCTCAGGAACAAGACAAAGATGCATTCTACCACAGAAATGGTTATGTCATGGCCAATGCAAAAGCCAAGAAGAGATGAGTTCCAGTTATGCTTATCATGGAGTAGTTGGGATCCTATATAAACAACTGTTACAGCTGGTCAAAAATATTATAAAACTCTCCAGACATAATCCTTGAGAAAAGGAAAAAACACACACACACCAAAAAATCCATGGAAGTCAGAAGACAGTAGGATGACATCTTTATAACACTGAAACTTTAAAAATATGTCAGCCTACAGTTTTATATTAAGTGAATATATCCTTCAAAACTGAAGCCAAAATAGAGATGTTTTCAAACCTAAAAACAAACTAGCCAACAAAAAAACTCAGAGCATCTGTTGCCAGGAGGTATACACACAGAAGTAATAAAGAGAAATTTTCAGGGTGAGGATAAATGTTACCAGATAGAAACATGGGACTGTAAGAAGGAATGAAGTGCACTTGAAAGGATAAATATGTGGGCAAATAGAAATAAATATTGACTCTTTCAAACAACAACAATAATAATATTTTGTGGGATTTATAGCATATATAAAAGTAGAGTATAACAAAAATAGCACAGGGGAGGGACGGAGTAATAATGAATCAAAGATATGTATTACAATTTCAAGTGCAACCAATAAAATCATAATAACAGATGATATAACTGAAGAGATAATAGAGGAGAAAATGAAATAATAAAAAAAATACTTGTTAAACCCAAAAGCAAGCAAGAAAGGAAGAATAAATGACACAAAACATATGAGAAAATAGAAAGCAAATATCAAGGGCTTCCCTGGTGGCGTGGTGGTTAAGAACCTGCCTGCCAATGCAGGGGACACGGGCTTACCCCTAAGCCACCCAGGCCCAGGTAACTACTTATATACTTTCTGTCTCTATAGATTTGCCTATTCTGGACATTTCATATAAATGGAGTCATATAATAGGTGTGGTTTTTTGTATGTCTGGTTTCTTTCACTTAGCATGATGTTTTCAAGGTTCCTCTATATTGTAGCATGCATATTAGTACCCCATTCCTTTTTATGCCTAAATACTATTCCATTCAGTATGAAATATATCAAAATACACAACAAACAAACAAAAATCTATATATTTTGTTTATCCACTCATCAGTTGATGGACATGCAGTTTGTTTCCACATTTTTGGCTACTATGTACATGCTGCTGTGGACATTCATGGACAAGTGTCTGTGTGGATTTGTTGGCTTTTATCACAGGACATGGGAGGATTCAGAGCCAGACCAGAGGATCTCCTGCATTATAGCTCTTCTATATCTCCTTTGCATATAGGCAACCCGAGTTCCGTTTCATTGTCAGGATCAATCACCCCAGCCACTAAAGTCGTCATTTTTTGCCTATTTATTCAATGTTATTAAGAGCCTGAAGTGGCCAGTAGCAGTCTCAGCTTCTAGGTAAGAAAGGGAAAGATGCTGACTGATATCCACAAAACAGGTCATCTTGTCCAAGTTAGTATTAAGAGCTTTCTCTTCTGAATTTCTTTTTGGTGAGCACTCAGGTAGGACATAACATATCTTCTCACTTTGTGCCTATTAGGAGAGGTCAATTCACATATCTCTTCCCTAGACCTCCTTTTCACAAATGTTTTAATCCTTCTATGTCTCCCACAGCAAGCCAAACCATTAGCCACAGCCCATGAAAAGATGTATATTTTTACTTTTGTCCATATCTCCTTCAAGAAAAACTTAACAATCAAATGCACTGCTCAAAGTTCTAACAAATGGGAGAATTTTTCTTCGCCACTGTCCTTCAAGGCCATGTTTTTGGGGCTATAGTGCTGCAACCATCCATTTTCAGGTGGTACCAACAAATAATGCAGAGCCATTTGTAATTCAGATCTAAAGGTTTTCTTCTACAGTTGACTAGTCATAGGAAAGTCCTCATAGGTGTGAGTTAAAAACAGTGAAGTATGAGTAAGTTGGATATTGCTCATGGCTTTAAGGATCTTCTTGGGTTCAATGTTATATATTTATATGACTTTCGTTCGTTGACTGAGGGTTGCTGCGCACATATAATTTTGTAACTTGGTGGGTCAGACAACATCTATTCAGGATAGGCAGCTCAGGTCACGTGGGAAACTTGGTAGTCCATGGTCAAGCATTCAGGCTAGTAACAAATCAGAAACCTGTTTCCCAAAAACGTAGCTGTCTGCAGAGGATGACACAGCTTTGCTCCAAAATCATAAAGGTCTGCACTGTAATTCTTCTATCAGGACCTGCCAAAGGTTCAAGAAACACCTCTATCTTCCACAGACACCTATAGATACCATGGGTGTGTTAGTGGGCCCCCTATGAGATAAACCTGAGCCAAAATTCCATTAATCACCTCATATTCAAAATCCCCTACTTGTGGCTTAGGAATCTCTAGGAATTGGTGTCAGTTCAGAGCCAGCATTTAGTAAACCCTGAAGAGTCTGATTATTTTCCCTTCCTCAGTGCATAACCACCCTGGCAACTGGGCACAAGTTCCTTTGGAGACAGCTGAGAGGAAGCATCAATTTTCGGCTACATAGAAGCTTCCCTCTTCAAGAGGACGTGGCCTCCCCTTCATTCAGGAGACTCTAGATTTGTCAACTGACTTAAGTCTTGGAATTGATTAGCAAACCATAACTCTCTTTGGAGATTCAGGCCAGGATTCTTACACCAGACTTGGAGCTTCTTGCTTATATAAATCAAATAAAACTTTAATAAGCTGTCTGTGGTACATTGAGTGGTAACCTGCAAAAATGTATATTGAAGACCTAACCTCTGATATCTATGAATGTGACTTTTTTGGAAATAAGGCTGTTGCCATTGTAATTAAGATTTAGTTAAGATGAAGTCATACTGGAATGGGATAGGTCCTTAATCTAATGTGACTGATATCCTTATAAGAAGAAAAGAAGAGACACAGAGACCCAGACACAGGAAAAATGCCATGTGATGAAGGAGGAAGAGATTGGAATGATGAATCAACAAGCCAAGGAATGCCAAAGATTGCCAGCAACACCAGAAGCTAAGAGAGAGGCATGGAACAGAATCTCCCCTCAAGGCATCAGAGAGAACATGGTACCTATACCTACATTTCAGACTTCTAGACTTAGGAACTGTGAGAGAGTAAGTTTCTGTTGTTTAAAGCCACCTAGACTGTGGTACTTTGTTACAGCAGCCTTAAGAAACTAATACACTGCCCGATTATTCCAGTCTAGGAACACCATAAATAATTAATTAATGTTGACAATCTCCGTGGACAAGACTGCTGTGATGATTGCTTTTGTTCCGTCATCCATTACGGTAACAAGTCCATCTTATTTTTAGTAGTTATGTACTGTCACTTGGCTGCTACCATCCAAGATCCCATCATGTCTGTTGAATTCAGGAATGAAAAGATTTTTGTGTGTGTGCACAGTGAAATCAAGGACAATGTTAACAGATATGTGACAGACTGAAAGACATCCAAAATCAAGATGGAATTATTAACTAGACCATACAAAGAACTTCTACAAATCAACAAGATAAAAGTAGGTAATCAATTGAAACATGCGGCGCCAGCCAGCTCCCTCTCTGTGCTCTGCGACCACCACAGTGAACATGGCCACAGGAGTGCAAGTTGCTGTTGAAGTATGCCACATTTTTATGACACGAAAGTTTGGAAGTGCTCCACACCAGAAGAAATCAAGAAAAGAAAGAAGGCTGTCATTTTTTGTCTCATTGTAGACAAAAAGTGCCTCATTGTAGAAGGCGGCAAAGAGATTTTGGTGTAACCATAACTGATCCTTTCAAGCATTTTGAGGAAATGCTTCCTGAAAAAGATTGTTGCTATATACTTTGTATGATGAAAGCTTCGTAAAATGATCTATGCAAGCTCCAAGGATACAATCAAAAAGAAATTTCAAGGCATAAAACACGAATGTCAGGCAAATGGGCCAGAAGACCTCAACCGGACTTGTACTGCTGAAAAGCTAGGTGGATCCTTAATCATAACTTTTGAAGGTTGCCCTGTATAGACCACTGTTTGGTGTCACAAATTGAAAGCTTCCATGTTTAATGTTATCCTCTTGCTATATAAGTATAGCAAATACATTTAGGCCAGGGGCTCACTGAGGGGGAGCTGTCTTGTCACTCGTTAGGGTAGACTAACTATTCTATGAACATGTGCAAATGGCCCTAAATAAATCTAAACTCTAAAGTTAAAAAAAAAAACATGCAAAAAGGATATGAATAAGCTGAGGAAAACCTCAATGGTTAGAAATGTAGAAATGTTTATCCTCACTAACCATTAGGGAAGCTTAAACTAAAATAATGGGAGATCACTTTATACCAATGAAATTAGTATGAAAAAAATTGTCACACAGTACCAAGCATTGGTAAGGGTATGGGACAATGGGAATTCTGATGGATTGTTGGTAGAAGTATAAATAGTTTTAGCCATTCAGAAAAAATTCAGATATAGCTCATATCTCAGTATTACCGGGTCAGGGATGCTATTCCACAAGCCCATGAGGAGTTATATCTAAAGATTATCAATACAGCTTTACTTATAGAGGTAGGGAGTTGGAGGCAACCTAGATAGCCATCATTAGGGAAAAACACAAATGATTTTTTTTAATAGAATCAAATTGTGGATGTATGTTATGCAATACAACACAGCAAGTCTTGCTGAATTTTCTTGCAAAAATAGATCTTTGCCTGACCTTTTCACTCTATATCTCTACTACTACCTCAGTCCAGGTGATCTTTACACCTTGTTAGATGACTGCAGCAGCCAAAAGTGATCTCTGTATTCTACTTTTGGAACTTCCTACCTTCTTTCAACATGGTAGGGAAATGACCTTAAAATGTCAGTGTTTCCAAATAAGAACATGATCTGCCTTCCCATCGATTCAAGTCTTATGTTGTGTTCTCAAATAGACTTTAGAGTTTTCTTCACTTATTTCACCATGTATTGACCCAATAAAGATTTTTGATTCACCTATCATGTACTTAGTCACTGTTTTCTAGGCATTGAAGTACAAAAGTCTTCTACCCTCAAGGAAGCTGCATTCCAGTAAGAGTTTTAGTTAATAAGAATGCAATAAACAAATAGCAAATGCAATGTTAGGAAGTCACATGTACTTTGAAGAAATAAAGTATGGGGCTAGAGAACCTGGGAGCTAGGCAAGGCAACTGCTATTTGAGAAGGTTTTTACTTTCCTAGTTAACTTTTTTAGTTATTTTATATTTTTCACTATTATTTATGAAGAAAATAGAGAATGCAGAGAGCAAAATAATACTTCAAAAGTTATCAGTATTGGTCTCCTAAAAACACACTATTTATGTAAAAAGCTACAAAAGGAAAGTTCAGAGAACAAAATAAACTCTAAGACATTAAAAATTATGATAGCAGAGATACAAAGCCCTATAAAATGTTGGAATTTAATCTCCAATAAACTAGAATGAAAAGGTAAAGTGATGGAAAACAGAAGATAAAAATTAGAAAAAAAAAAGAGGATCAGCACAGTCAGAACAACATAAAAATAAAAAATTCCACAAGATCAGGAGAGAGAAGAAAGAAAATACAAGAGGACAATTATCAAATAAGTAATAATAATAACAAATACTCAAAATGCAGGATGTGATTGTCTGCATTAACGAACCTACCAAGTGCTCGATACAATGGCTGGAAAAACGTCTTACACTAAGTTACATTAGTATGAGATTTCAGAATATCGGAGACAAATAGAAATTTGTAGAAGCATCCAGAGTGGGTGGAACCAGTTTACATGGTTTGTAAATACGTTGTAGAATTTTTTTTAACTTCTAACAGAGGATTTGGGAACAACTAAATAATAGGCTCATATAAAACAAACAGCTATAACTACTACAAAGACATTTTTTTAATTACTAGAAATGAATTTTATTATAATACATTGCATGACTTGGCTATAAGCAATATCCACAGCCATAAAAATGTAAAAACTAAATACATAGTATAAATGTGCTATAACTGTGGAGTGGCTGAGGTAAGGAAAGTGTGTAGGTGTGGGTTGGTGGAGAAAGAAGATTAAGTCCTTGTTGGATGTCAATAGATGATATTTAAAACTAAAAAAATGAAAAAAACATTTTACAATTAAGTCAGAATGGAGCAGGTTAGAGCCCAACATCATTTTTTTTCTTTTTCATCTCACTTTCTACTTACCTCCTCCCCATTAACAATGAATCTGATTTGAAGGTAAAAGGCAGAAGGTAATTGTTGATATAACCCTGATTTTTGCTCTACTTTCATTCTCTTTGGATTTTGAGAATAAGGAAACACTTACCTTAGGTTTTCTTCAATTCCTCTCTCTGTTTTTCATTACTTTGATAGTGCTATCTTCTCTCTGCAAAGGAAATGAAAGATTTCACCAATTGTTTTTTTTTAATATTACTGCATACACATCTGATGGCCTCATGATAGACATAAACTGTCTCAATATCTTATCTGTAAAATGGACATTATAATCTCTCCCTTGCCACATTTTTGAAAGCAATCTTGAAAATGAGGATTCTAGAGTAATACCTGGCATCTTAGAGATTCACAGTCACTGGTGATTGTTGCCAGTAGTATTAGTAGTGGTGGTACTATTACTAGTCCTTGTTTTACTTGCCCTGTTGCCAAAACTGATTCATATCACTGTGTGTATAAAATGTAATTGATGGACACAGTATACCTTGGACAGCATATGCACTCAGAAATATTGGTTGAATGAATAAATCAATATATATGGGAATGAGTGCTAGGTGCTGGAGGCTTTTTTCTATAAAATTGACTGGCCTATTTACAGTGAAGTGATCTTTCTGGTTAGATTTCTCCCCAGAGAATTCTATTTTTATTTTAATTGAAGAGCAGTTATAAAAGCTAATTGACTCTTTGCATTTGCAGGAAACTATTCCTACCTCCCAACAACCCCATACCCCAAGGGGCAATCAATGTTTAGAGGTTTCCCACCTATACCAGTGGTTTAAAAGAGGTTAAGCCCAAGATTAATGTATATAGCTTGTTAGATATGTACTTACAAGATTTTTTTTTTAATGAATCCAACTCAGGCAGGTTGGAAATTAATGCTATAAAATTCAGCTCAACAGAAACTCAATTGAAAAATGAGAATGATATAATAGAGAGTGTTATTGAAAAAATGGCTTTCCAAGGCTGCTATTTTTGAAAAGTAATTCAAGGTTCTTTGTCACTTAAAGCAAAGATATAGGCAGATTGTATTGTATATAAACACAAAAACTTCCCCCCCTTTCTTTGGAACTATATTCAATTTGTATATATTAGTTGCATATAATGCTTAAGAAGAGTATTAAAGGTATTTTGAGGGTAAGATATCAAATTAGACAGAAAGAGTGATGAAAAATAAGTAAATTTTTAAATCTACAAGCATAGTATATTTACACATCTAGGAGATAAAAATATTCAACATACTTTATTAGACCAATTCTCTAATTACAAGAAAAACAAGATTATAATGGACTTGGAAGAAAACCTTTACTAATTTCCAATTCGTTATTTTTTTTAATGTTATCAAAATTAACCTGTTCTTTTTTTCTCCGTTAGGCAAAAAAGAACTGGAGTGGGAAGAAATAGATTACCACTCACTTAAAATTAGAAAATTCAACAGACATACTTATTACAAAAAAAAAAAATCATCCTTTATCTAAATGTTATGTCAAATAGAATAAAAATACGTGGGAGACAGAAATGTTAACCGATAAAAGAGGATTATTTTAAACCCAATGTAGACTAATTAGTAAGCAAGTATAATATAAACATGCGTTGAACTGGTTCAGATACTTACATTTTAAGAAAGTGATTATCTTATACTTTGGCATTCTCCAGCAGTCACTTAAATGTGCAACTGTGTGTTTGTGTATTTCTATACGTATTACTAAAATATTTTACAACAACAAATTAGGGCAATAGGGAATTTAGAATCAAATCTAGAGGTAAATATTTTCATATGAAAAAGAACAACTGGCTACAGTTGGATTGATGCTTACTTTACACAGTATTTCCCAGATTCCGGTTCACTAAAACAGCTTTAGGTCCAACCTGAGTTCTACTAGTTCCATATTAAATTTTTTTAAAGTAGTATTTGTAAGTTTTTCTCAAAAATAAAAATGAATGCAGCCATGACTCTATGAACATATTTGGCTCTCTGACCTTGCCAGGGAAGATTACAATAGTACTTGGAAGCATAGTATTGTGTTTCAGTTCACACACTTCAATAGCTTTTCTTTTTACTACACGATCAAGTTGAAATTTGAATAAGGCAATCTTCACACCTTTCTTTAATATGACCTTATTTTACTCCACCCTACAACAAACCACCATCAGAAAGACTCATCTCATTGCCCTCACTCTCACCCACAGGCATCATGCACCCCCTCTTCACCCACCCAACCCAGTTGTCAATGCTCAGCCAAGATGGTACTCCACCCCTGTGGTCATACAGTAATGAAAACCAGTGCTGACCTCTTTCCTTTCTTGGGGGACTTACAACCAGTTCTATATTGTCCACTGATTGATGATTTACTGTCTTTTATATATACATATAAGATATATTAGCTATATATGTATATACTTAAATTGCCAAAACTAAAGTTTGAACTTTAGCTTCTCTAGTGTCTTGTGTGTATTAAAACAAAAACAATAACAACGGAAACAACTGTTAATTTTCCAATTTCATAAATATTGTAATGTTTTTTCCTACAAAACACACCTTTATTTGTTGACAGATTACTCCTGATTGCCGGTGTAGGGGTGGGAAAAAGCTAGAACCCAGGGAAGGAGATAGAATGGTATGGTGAGTGCATAGGGAATGTCAGTTTGGCTTGAGGGCTTTGAATGAATATTTATTCACTCATCAAACATTTATTTAATGCCTCCTATGAACCAGGGTTTGTGGAGGGCTCAGAGGTAAAACATCTGTACCTGCCTGTAAGGAGTTCACATGCTCACATTCTCGTGGGTGAGACAGCCAGAAATCAATATTTATAACCTAGTGGGATAAGCACTGTAATCTGGGTTTGCATAAAGGTGATGAGAACATAAAAGGAGGGAAGCAAAATGAGTCTGACCGGGAGAAATGCCTCAGAGAATTGCTGCTGCAGGTGACATTTAAGCTGGGCCTCCAGAAGAGTAGGAGTTAGCTAGTCTCATAAGGGAAGATCATTTAATACAAAAGAAGGAGCATGTGCCCAAGAAAAGAGGCAAGAAAACACAGAGTGCAGTCAGGGAATCACAAGTATTTCAGTACAGCTGGAGCATGGAGTACATACAGGAGACTGGGAGGGGAAAAGTGGGAGGAGAGTGAGACAGAGGCCAAAGCATTGTATGCCATGCCATGGCATTCAGATTTGATCCTACAGAAAACAGGGAGCCACTGGAGGGTTTTAAAGCAGGGCGATGATGTGATCGCATTTGCCTCTTAGAAAGATCACTTTGACAGCTGTGCCAAGGACAGATTGGAGGGGAGGAGTCAGAAGTCGGGGAGGTGAATTAATAACCGAGAAGAGAAACAATAAGGGGCTGAACAGGCAAGAGTAGCAGTGGAGACAGAGAGGAGGGAGCCAGTGTAAGTAACAGGAGAGGGTATGATGTGGACAGCACTCAGTCCTTGTTGTGGAAGTGAGAGAGGAGCCTAGACTGACTCCCACAATCACGGCTGGAGTGCAGTCCCTCAAGAGAGAAACTCAGGAGGATGGTGTGGGGGAAAGTTATGGAGACATTAAATCTGCAATGCCAAGTTTGGGACGGTCATTTAGCAGTTTACCAGGATATATGTGCCTTGAGGACAAAAGAGAAATTTGGGCTGGAGTCATCAGCATGTGTAGGGCAGTTGAAGCCAAGGATGTAAATGGGATTTCTCAGGAAGAGTAGAAAGAGAAGAGGTCAGAGAACAAACCCTGGATGATCTTATCACATAAGATGATAATGCAAGAAGAAGGGACTAGGGAATGAGTGAACTAAGAGAGAATGATGTTAGGGAAGAAATTAGAGAAGGAGGTCAGTTATATCAAATTGTCAAATTCTGCAGAAAATCAGAATAATCTAAGGACAAAAATACTGCCTGTTTGACCTGGCAATTAGGAAGTCATCGGTGACTTTAGTGGAGCCACATAACAACAGTGGTAGAAACAGAAGCAGGATGAGGAAGAATTGGAAACAGCGAACTTGGGCTACCCTTTTAAGAAGCTCTACCAAGAAGACATGTGTCATCTTGTAGTAATCATGTGTAATCACATGTAGTCTTGTAGTAGGCAGCTTCTCAAATGGCTCCCAAGGATCCCTACCTCCTGGTCCCCACACTCTATGAATCTTCTTTCCTTTGATGTGGGCTGGACCTAAGGACTTGCTTCTAATGAATGGAATATGGTAAAAGTGATGGGATGTCAATTCTCAGATTAGGTTACAAAAACCTGCAACTTCTGTCTTGCTTGTTTTCTCTCCCTTATTCGCTCTGGACATAGCCATCTGCCAGCTTGTAGACTATCCTATGGAGAAGTCTATGTTATGCGTAGCTAAGATCCAAAGTCCAACAGCCAGTGAGGACTGAAGGTCTACATGAGGGAACTTGGGAGAGTCTCCTCCTTTGGCCTCAGATGAGACCATCGCAGCTCTGTATGACACCTTGATTACAGACTTCTGAGTAACCTTAAAACTGCATCCAAATTCCTGACGCACAGAAATTGCAAGATAATCCATTTTTTTGTCTTAAGTTTGGAGAAAATTTGTTACACAGCAATGATAATTAATACACTGCTATGGTGTGAATATTTATGTCCCCCCAAAAATTCATATGTTGAAATTCTAAAGCCCTATGTGATGGTTTTAGGAGGTGGGGCCTTTGGGAGGTGCTTAGGTCATGAGGGTGGAGCCCTCACAAATGGGATTAATGTTCTTAGAAAAGAGACCTCACAGAGCTCCCTAGCCCTTTCAGCCATGTGAGGGCACAGTGAGAAATCAGCAGTCTATAAAATGGAAGAGGGCCTTTACCAGAACCTGAGCATGCTGGTACCTTGATCTTGGACTTCCCAGCCTCCAAAACTGTGAGAAATAAATTTCTGTTGTTCATAAGCTACCTAGTCTGTGGTATTTTCATTTAGCAGCCCAAATTGACTAAGACATACATCTTCTGAGAAAAGATGATGAACGTGAAATGGTTAAATGTATTGGAAACAAGAGGGCTTCGAACAGATAAATTCCTGGGAAGAAATGAGACAAAGAGATTAGCTTTGGAGAGGACGAGAAACAGATTTTCTCTGATTTTAAAGAGGGAGGGGAAGCACGTAAGCAGTAGTTATTTCCTAATGGCTCTCTATTCCTTAACACAAAGTGGCCATCTATTGAGAATGGTGAAGCTGAAGAGTAAGGGACGTATGGAAACTAGTAATCCTAGCTTCCAAGGAGAGTGTGCAAGGGAATTGGATAAGGAAAAAATAGAAGTATAACAGAGCAGTGATAAGGAGCTACTGAAATTGTCAAGAAGAAAAAAATGGAAAGATAAAAGTAAGAAAGAATGAGAGGGTGGAAGAACAGAAGGATGGAAGAGAAAAGGAAAGAATAGAAGAAAGTTTTTAGTTGGTTAAGATGACAGAGTGAATACTGGAGTTAGCAATGCCTACAGTGTGAAAATTTTAGATAAGGGCAAAAAACAGAGCACGATAATGACATTGGGCTGGTCAAAGAGAATGAGATGAAGGCAACTGGAATTTAAAATCAAGAAAGGATAAATATTTGGATTATTAGTCCATCATATAGACCTGAGTTTTCCCATGATGATGACAGAATTTATAGTAGAGAGAAATTATTTGATGACAGCAGCAATTACTATTTATAATGTGCCTATGATGTGCAAATCACTAGGCTAGGAATATGAACTTAATTCTCCTATTCTCATAATGGCCCTAAAGACTATTAGCTCCTTGTTTTGTGAAAGGTAAGTAATCTGCCCTCCTTTGGACAGTTAAGTAAGTGTAGCAGAGACTGCTGGTCATCTCCTAACATCCATTCTCTTTTTCTTATACAGATTATATGGATTATTTGGCATGCCTGCCCCAATAAAGACTACATTTCTCAGCTTCCTGTGCTGATGCTATGTTGTGACTCTGTACATGGCTATGCTTCTAGATTGTGGCCAATGAAACATGAATAGAAATAATGTGTGCAACTTACTGTTTGTGCTCTGAAAATAAATTGTGTGTATATCCCTTCCCCTCTTCCTTTTTCCATTAACTGGAATGTGAATATGATGGCAAGAGCTGGAGCAGCCATATTGGATCAAATAATGCAAACTGCTTATTGAGAATGGCAATATTATAAGATAGAAATAAGTCAGATCCCTATTATGTGGTTGTTTAGCAGAGTAGGATCAATGCCCTCTCTCTAAAATTGGTTCAGATGTCAAGACTGATGATATCTCTCTCTCTCTCTCTCACACACACACACACGGGATATGAAAATGTTTATTACTCATATAATGAGGCTTTCTGGGGAGAGCAGGGCAGACACTCAAGTAGGTCCAAAATGCCTTGAGCAAAGGGAAGAGTAAGTGGCCTTGGTTTTTACTGTGATTAAGACTTGGGGCCGAGGTAAAAGTTCCCAAGCTGGTCAGTGTTTGTGTGGTTTGATCTTCCTGCTGGTGCCAATGGCAGAATAACAGGGGTTTCCTTACTGCCTTGCCCAGATGTGTGGCAAAAGGGAAAGAGGGAGGGGTGGGGCTTGAGAGCTGTCAGTCAAACATCTAAAATGGAGTCAGACTCTATTACATCCTCAGCTCTATTGAGCTCCATGCTGTCCCTGGACCACCTACTTGGATATTTACATGATGGAAATAAACTTCAAACTTATTTAAGCCATGGTTTGGGGGCATTTCTTTGTTATAGCAAGTTAAACCCTACCTTCCTGATATAGGGAGTGATGCTGTGAAACTCTGAGGGGTAAAGTCCTCAAGATACATGGGAGAGAGATGAAAGCTATGATAGTGATGAGGAGGGAGACAAAGGAAAATAAGGCTATACATAGATGTCATAAGAAAGAAAGAAGGAAAGGAAGGAAGGAAGGAAGGAAGGAAGGAAGGAAGGGAGGGAGGAAGGGGGAGGGAGGGAGGAAGGCAAGCAGCCAAAGGAGGAGGAAAAAAGAGAGGAAAAAAGATATTATAAAAGAGTGCAAGTCTGATAGGTGTAGGAGAGACTGTTGAGCCCTCTCTTGCTGTGCTAGCTCTTAGATGAGCCATAAACCTGATATGTGGGGAGAAGAGAGAAGCCTCCCTATAAAAGGAGTGCAAGAAAGATGGGGTCCTTGGAGAGAATGGTAGTTTTCACTTAAACAAGAGAGGTTGAAGGGAGAATTATGTGAAAATGTATGAGTTAAAATGGCGGGTTTCCAACAGATTGGATCTTCCCAGGGCAGAATAGGTTCATTGTAAGAAGATGAATCAGGGAAGAAGTATCAAGTTGTTGGAAAACGAGATTAGTGAGGTCAGTAAACAATCATAGGGGTTGCATTTTATGCACTGGATGAGAATGACAGGGACGGGAACAGAAGGAAACTAGTGGACTCAGGGTTAGAAATGAATCATGATGTAAACTCTGGTGTTGAATAATGCTTGGACTTTAATCTATATGTGGTGAAAAAATCAGAGAGAGCCTTTGAGAAGACAGGTGTGAGCAGGTTTACCTTTTAGGAAATCTAGTCTAAGAGAAAATTTTAAAAAGTGAAAAATTAGAGGTGAGTAGAAGAGACAAGATGCAGGACAACAGAGTTTTACTTGGTTGACATGTTATAATTTACAAATTTAAGTGATAGAAAATTCAAATTCTTCCTCTGGGCTTCTGAAGCCCTTGTTTCTATCTCCATTATAGCACTTAACCAAATTGTATTATGCTTTTTCTGTTTTCACGTTTGCCATCCCCATAGCCTGAAAGCCCTTTCCAAACATGTGCTGCCTTTTACATCTTTGTATCCCCAGGGTTCTGGGCCTGACACTGGAAGGCATTCAGAAAAATATTTTTAAATCGATTAAATGAATAAGAGGCTATTGGAATATTTAAGATGTATGGTGAATAGGTCTCCTACCAAAGGAATAACAGCAGGAATGGAGGGAAAGAAGAACATCAGAGACATTTAAAGGAAACAATCATTAGGATGAGGTGACTGAATGAAGAAAGGAGAAGACTCAGAAACAACTCCAGTATCTAGATTGAAAGGCATGTCAGACTGCAATGGTGTATTGATACCACTGAGGACCATAGGACCAAGTAGATGTCTAGATTCCCTCACTTCTCCCTCTCACTTCAACAACTGATATTTGTCAGTGCCTGGAAGTGATGTGGAGGGTAGGAAAGGTGGGGGGATCAGGGAATATGGTTTCCTCTTCTACAATATAAGAAGCATATGTAAATTCAAAGGTACATAGTCAACTGAAAGCCCAGAAATAAGACAAGGTTTAAGATACAGATTAATATTTCAAACTGGACTAAGATATTGATGCTCTGACAATACTCTTAAGGATGTTTCTGATTCCAAAGGTCTATGAGATGTGAACCAAAGCAAAAGGTATTTTATCAATATCAAGCATCACTTATAGAAAACCTTCAGGGAGTATATGTATGGAGTATCCAATGTGAATGTGAATGAGAATTTTTAACCAAACTATTTTAAGGAATTAATACAATCAATTGTTAGATCTCAACTGAAGCAGAAACAAAGGCAAAGATTTTAACTATAGATAGAGTGAACTGTGTATCAAAACACTTGAAAAGAATATAGGATCAAATGAAAATTATAGAAAGATCAATATCAATATAATAAATATGCTGGCAATAATAAAACTGATATTCTATTCCAGAGAAAAATACCTATTAATATAGTCATCCAAGAAAGCAAAAATAAAACATGTCTGGATATTTACTAGAAATTATTTTAATCTTTCCTAAGAAAAAGACTCTTCTTAAAGACAGAGACACCAACTTTCCCCAATGCAGGGGCTGACACATAAAGGGAAGATAACACTGAATGCTTCTGAATTTGATCAAGGTAGCAAGAACCATGATGCTGGGCGTGAACTAATGGTAATGGGCTTATTTCCACTCTAGGAAGTACATGAATTTAGTTTAGCTCATGACTGAGATCTATCTAGAGTATACAGTGGCTCAAAAAAAAAGATGATAGGCTCAGCCAAACACTGGCCACAGTCAAACAAGCTCCGAACAGAGGAGGCTCAGGTTTCCCTGTTTTGCCTAGAGGTGCTGCAGCACAGAAAGTCAAGCTGTAGGTATTTCCAAGGCACTCACTCAAGCTATCAGCCACAGCCTGAGCCAACTGTACCCATGAGCATCCTTAGCCAAGGCCAACTGGGGTCTAAGACTTTGCCCTTCACAATTGGTTTGGTATCTCAGGAATGCTGAGAAACTGCTTAAGAAGATGAATATCACTCTTGTGATGGGGCCAAGTCTTACCATTTCAGAGAAAGGACGATGCTATGAAGGGTTGCTCTGCAGGCCTTTATTTGGCCCAAAGCTTGTTTCCAGACACCAATGTCTTACCTATCAGTCATCCCAGTGAGATTAATGCCTATTAGATGTCTGAATGCATCTTTATATTAAACTTAAATATGCTTGCTTTAACTTATGGACAATGAACAGAAATTATTTGGAAAGAATGAGTATAACAAGTGAGCATCTATAGAAACAAGAAGACCACTAGCACAGAATATGTAGGCAATTGGACAGAAACCCCTCTTTTCCATTTTATTGATATAAACCGGCCTGTTTTCCAACCACTACATCACATAAACATCAACCCATTTTCACATATCTTCTGAAAGGGAAGACAGAAACAGTAAAACAACAAAGACTTCTGTAAGAATGATTTTGAAACAATGAAATGTGTTTCAATGTCCTTTCCATGTGCCAGTTAATGTAAATGTGTATAAGGAGAATTGTATCATGCGTATGCCTCACTTCTAGTAAGACTATTGGGGCAAAAGCAATTGAATTTCATATCTGTCACATATTAAAACTTATAAGGTGTCCGTGGGCTTCACCAGCTACAGTTTTGTCTATTCTAATCAGGTTTCCTTCTGAAACTGGTTCTCTGAGGAGAGAAGGGCTGCTCTCGGCTGAGACAGAGCTCCCAGAGGGAACAGTCAAAATGGAAAACTTCACATCAGCAGTCCAAATACCAATCCAATCTCCCATGAAGAATAATATTTTGACTTAACTGGTTTAATCAAAGAAGTAATCCCAATGTTCTTCATGTGTTTCTTGGGCTTTACAATGAAAGAAATGTTATACTTAGGACATGGATTTAAATGTGGAGGAGGAGAAACCACCATTAATTTTGCCTGCCAAAAAATCAATAACTGATGTTTTATCCTTTCTCTCTCTTTCTTTCTCACTCACTCCGGTTTAAGAAATAAACTCTGTGTATATTTTTTCCTATGATTTATGTGCTGACTTGAAAACTTAGAAATAAGTCAATAACCTCTTTAGACAATTCTGTTAGGAAAACTGTCTGATCCAGGAGGCAATCAAAACTCAAGCTTCCATCAAGGACTTCTCTTTGTCATTTTCAAATCCTATTTTCTTACAATGATCACCTACAATTACAAGGCCACTGGTCACTATTGGAATGTAAATTCTTAGAATTCAAAGTATTTACAGTATTCTGATGTGACATCAGTTTCTCCAACAGAATGTATTTGATGATGTATATAAATGGGAGCCCACTGCACCCTAAGCTGTTATTTCCCATAAAAATGAACAATAACCTGAGTACAGGGAAGGGAAGGATGGACTCAAAGAGTATGTTCCATTGAGAATTGTAATCTCAGAATTTGGGTCATAGGACAGCAGTATCACAGCTTTCACTTTGGCTAAGTTTTTAAAGGCTGTTTCTTGAAGTATTGTCCTCATTAAGACATTGATCTCCTCCCATTAAAATTCTTACAAGTGTAATAAAATTGTTCCCATCTCACTTAAAAAGACAAACCAAGTTTTTATTACATTCAGAAGGGTTGCCGTCCAGGTAACTGTTTGGACACCAACCGCACATCAGTGGTAATGACAACCGAAGTCAAATTGAGCTGGCTTAGGAGACCAGACTTTCTATATGGTTAAGGATGCCAGTTCCATTTTTGTTCTAGAATCTCAATTAGTCAGAATAATTTCTTGCATATTAATCTATTTCTGATCTACGATAAAGTCATAGAGATTTCCTTTCATCTCTATTTCTTCAGGCCAAGCTTCTGCTAACCTAAAAACTTCTCCCATCTCCTTGCACATGTCCAGGGAGCTCATATGCTTGGATTCTTGTTTGATCTTCAGTTCTCCTAAACCCAGGGCCATTGTTTCTCTTCTGGGCAGGCAAAGATGTTCCTCACCTTTGCTTACTAACAGAGTCTCTAACCTGGTTGCACAGAAGTGTCAAGCGATTTTAAAATATAGTCCGTTATCTAAAGGATGACATAGATACATACATATACATGCATGGACCAGCTCTAGAAGGGTACACAAGAACTAGGTCACAAGTGGCTTCTTCTGGAGAGGGGAACTGGGTCATTCAGGATAACTGGGTAGCAGGGAGATTTACTTTACACGGTTTCCCCTTTTGTGATGTTTGAATCATTCTCCAATGTGTTTTCTTATTCAAAGAAAAATGTATTTAACTGTTCAGAGGGAAAAATAATACAGAAAAAATGCACAGTATAAAACAATGTATATGTTATGTTTCCATTTGAGTAAACAAAAAAAACTCTATATACATATGGAAAATTTCTAGAAGGAAACGCAAAAATTTGATATTAGTTAACTCTAAGGAGTGGGACTGGTATTCTGGAGTGGGTGAAAGATACTTCTTAAAATTCTTAATTATAAAATACAATCTAAATATAACATGAAATGGGGGTGGATTAGGGGAAAGACAAAGGTGTGATTTCTAATATAGTAAACAAAATTTCCCTCCCAAAACACACACATACACTGGAAAAGCCAGACACAAACATCACTGGCTTGCTTGACTGACGATGATTTGACATCTTATCAGTAAGAATGAGCTGTCCAAGCAGCATGCATAGTTTATCACATACCTAAGGCATATTTCAAACTTTTGTGTTATTAACGTGTCAAAACCAATCTGCTGCATTGTCAAGACTACGTGAAAGAAACATAATTCTGGTTTCCAACACCTATATCGGTAACTTACACAACATGTTTCCTCTTAAGACAACTCTGAAGTTTGTTTAAAGCAGAGGCACATTTGCAGGTCTGAATTCAGAGAGTTACAAGGAAAAATTAGGGAAAAAAATAAGTCCATCTCTACTACTCTGCTCTCTTCCTGGGAACTGGGGAGAGTGCCTGTGGAGGAGGTACTCCCCCTCTGCTCTCCTGTCCCTGTTTTCTTCCCAGCAGAACCATCCAAGTCCCCATGGGCACGTCGGACATGACTGGAGAATGAATTAGGAAATTCCAATGTGTGAGTGGGGGTGTGTGTGTGTGTGTGGAGGCATTCTTCTCGTCACATTTACTTTGTGTTTGAGCAAAATAACAACAACAGTAACAAAGGGATTATAGGTAGTTATGAACAAACTGCATCAGAATTATCAGTTCAGTGTTTAAAATGCAGATGTATATTCTACCACTCTACCATCAAAGCACATTAAATCACTCTCTGCAGGGGTAGAGCTTTGTTCTATATTTGTTTATTTAAATTTATTTTATTTATTTATTTTTGGCTGCGTTGGGTCTTCGTTGTTATGCACAGGCTTTCTCTAGTTGCGGTGAGTGGGGGCTACTCTTCAATGCGGTGCATGGGCTTCTCATTGCGGTGGCTTTTCTTGTTGTGGAGCATGGGCTCTAGGCGCGCAGGCTTCAGTAGTTGTGGCATGCAGGCTCAGTAGTTGTGGCTCGCGGGATCTAGAGCACAGGCTCAGTAGTTGTGGCGCATGGGCTTAGTTGCTCCGCGGCATGTGGGATCTCCCCGGACCAGGGCTCAAATCTGTGTCCCCTGCATTGGCAGGAGGATTCTTAACCACTGCGCCACCAGGGAAGCCCTTTGTTCTATATTTAGAACAAGCTCCCCTGGCAATCCTTAGGTATATAATTGTTTGAGGATCAGGGATCTAAGAAATAAAGGCAATAATAACACTAGAGCTGACATTGATGGAATGCTTTCTATTTTCCAGTTTCTGTTGTCACCGTCCTTCCTGCAACACACCTTCATTACTCACCTGGACCATTGCTTTAGCATCTCATCTGGTGTCCCTGAGTCTGCTTTTTTTCCCCCCATCACCAACCCACAGCAGCTGTCTTTTAAAAGGTAAATCATTTCATGTGACTCCACTCCTCAAAGTCTTCTAATGGCTTCTCATCCCATTCAGAATAAAATCCAAAGATTTGCCCATGGCCTACAAGACCCCATGTGAAATGGCCTCTCTAACCTCCTTTTCTTCTTCTTTTTTTTCTTTTTAATTGAAGTATAGTTAATGTGCAATACTATATAAGTTACAGATGTACAATATAGTGATTTACAATTTTTAAAGGTTATACTCCACTTATAGTTATTATAAAACATTGGCTGTATTCCCTGTGTTGTACAATATATCCTTGTATCTTATTTTATATATAATATCAATAGTTTGTACCTCTTAATTCTCTACCCCTATGTTGCTCCTCCCCTCTTCCCTCTTCCTCACTGGTAACCACTAGTTTGTTCTCTATATTTGTAAGTCTGCTTCTTTTTTGTTACAGTCACTACTTTGTTATATTTTTTAGATTTCACACATAAGTGACATCATGCAGTATTTGTCGTTCTCTGTCTCTCTAACCCCCTTAACCATCACCCTCTGCCTTCTTCACTCTACTCCAGCAACTCTGGTTTTGTTTCTGTCCCTTGGGCACATCAAGGACACTTTCACCTCCAATTCTTTGCATTTACTATTCCGTCTGGTTGAAAAGCTTTTCCCTGAGTTACATGCAAGGCTCACGCTGACTTAATTGAGCACTCACTCAATATTCAGTCTTCAGAGAGGCTGTCTGTGGCAAGCAGCCTCTAAGATAATGTCCAAAGATTTCTACCTCCTGGTATTCCTGACCTTGTATAATACCCTCCCCTTGACTAATTTGCTTTTAACCAATAGAATATGGTTAGGAAATGATTAGGTTACAAACATTGTTCCTTCCATCTTACTAGCAGACTCTCTCTTTGGCTGGCTCTGATGAAACCAGCTGCCATGTTGGAGAGGCCCACATGGCAAGGAACTGAGGGCAGCCTCCAGCCAACAATCAGCAAGAACCTGAGGCCCTCAGTCCAACAGCTGTTGAGCAACTAAATCCTGTCAACAACTAGGTAAGTGAGCTTGGAAGTGGATCTTTCCCCAGTTAAGACTTCAGATGAGACCCCAGACCTTGCAGAAACCTTCATTGCAAACTTGTGAGAGATCCTGAAGCTGAAATCATGCCCAGATTCCTGAGCCACAGAAACCATGATATAAGAAATGTGTGCTGTTTTAAGCTACTAACTTTTAGAGTAATTTTTTACTCAGCAATAGAACAAATATAGCTTCCTTGATTACCTTTCATAAAATAGAACCTCCCTCCTTATTCATCCTCTGTCTTCTAGTCTTGCTTTATGCTTTGTTTCATCTTAGTTCATATCATCGCCTAGCATTATATATATACAAAATATTGTATATATAATTTTCTTTTCTAATTATAATTGTATGTAATATATAATTATACTGCATAATTATAATAATTATATGTTATATATAAATTATATCTATAGAATTTTTTCTCTGTGTCCACTTAGTGGAATATTATGTACTCTTGTTTATTATCTATGTCCAGGGTCTGGAAGAATGCTTGGCACATTATAAATTCTCAAGAAATATTTATAGAATTACTAAATTTCTGATGGATTTCTTCCAACCAATGCATTATATATGTATATTACTTTCTATTTTTTTTGATAAGAAAACACGGACATGGAGATTTTAAGAACTTGTCAAGATCACAATGAGTAGGTAGTAGACAGAGGATTTGTATCAAGTCTGGCTGACTCTTTACTTTTCCCGTTATAATAATGTTTCTATAACCGGGGGGAGGGGAGGGCACAAACTCCTAAGGGTTTCAGACTAGTTCTCAGGGTGTTAAAATTTTCTTATAATTTAAAAAATTAATTTGTGTTGGTAACGTGGAAATACAAGCACATTCTGAGTGATCCAAATGACCACTATTTTACACAATCTTGAGACATCAGCACTGAAGTTTATGTGTATGATCAGGTCGGTTTGATTTTAGCTATCATATCCTTCCTGCCTGCCTGCCTGTGGACTGCATACTCTGGAATCAGATGTGAAGGCACCAGCCTTGCAGCGACCACTCAACTAGAAACCACAATTGCAGAAAATTAAATCCTAGTCACAGAGCCCTTAACACAGTAGTTCTATTTTTTTCTGATTGAATCCTGAATGATACACTGGTTCAGTATATATCAAATATCAATATATATATCAAATAGGTTTGTAAAGTGGGCAAATATAACTGGTAAAATTTGGTGGTAACTTGCCTAGAATATGAACTGAATGATATCTTATCAAAAGAGCTCATTGATAAATAGCCATAGCATCTTGTGCCAGGATATGCATCTCAGCCTCTGCTTCCCTCAGCCCCTGCCTCCCTCCCTCCCTTGCTCCAAATCCTGCTCCCTTCTCTCTCAGGGACCAGAGTGAGCCTGTTTTGGCATAGCTTCTTCCCCAAACAGGAAGCATGAAAAATCTAAACAGAGTCCAGGCAGGGATCTAACAGTTAAGGATGCATCATCAACAGTATGAGGGGGACAACCATAAAGCAGCCTTCCTCTATGGTTGACTCCACATGCAGCTGCAGGGACACACTTGCCTCTCCAAGTCTTACAAATCTGCCCAAGCGTTTGTATGGCAAGAGCAGTATTTACTGTGCATGGAACCATTTCCCAGAAGTTTTACACTATCATTTCAAAGATGTATATTCTCATAGTAAACATTTTGGCCTCAACAGAGAAGAAAGGCTACACTTAGGAATCAGGACATTCCCATCCGGTGGGCTCTGGACACAACTTTAAACATTGATCACAATGCTTTGAGAACCAATGAAAAGATATGGCCCTTTGAAAAAACAAATTCACATTTTAAATGTCATCACCCCAGGATGTTTCTTGCTCCCATAGCCTTTACATCACACGTAAGCAATCTGGTACAGCTTTCAGGAGACTTGGTCTCTACCTTCCAGAGGAGCAGCTGGGCAGCACATAAATTTTACTGTGCAGATGACACGGTCCTGCTTAGATGAGAAGAACTCAATATATTTTAAAATTTGAAATCCAAAATTAGTATTTGTGGCATATTCTTTATTATTGATATGAGTTGCACTTTTAAAAAACTGTATTCTAAAGATTAACTCTTTGTATTTTGCCAGGATCCTGGCAGGCTCGAATCTTCCTCTAACCACTTTCTTTGTTAAATTTTTTCCAGAGAAATAATAATCACTACCTTTGGAACACCTACCTCATTGTCTGCTCCGTGGTGAGTTAACCCTGTTATTCTCTCATCCTCACATCAGCTTGATGAAGTAAGTGTTATTATCTCTACCCAGCATGAGGTGGGAGCGTTCTCAACCCTAAGACACCCCAACTTCATAGTTTATAATCTTGACCCCTTCTCTGAACTCTGTTTTCTACGTTGCAGAACTTCAAGGCTTTTGTTAGCATTTGAGCAGGATAAAACTGTGTTTTACAAAATTTGGTTTTGACCCTACCCCCAAATACCTTCCAGTAGTCTAGCCAACCTGGTATGGTCTTCCATATTGGTGAGAATTTTATTTTGAACACTTTAAAATTTAAGTTATTGGGCTGGCCAAAAAGTTTGTTCGGGTTTTTCCCTAAGATGTTACGGAAAGATGTTGGCCGTAATATCCCTAAGATGCTGGTCAAACGAGATTTTTGGCCAACGCTGTATTTTTATATAAAAATGTCACCCTTGTTTTCTATGTGCTTAGAATGTAAATTATATGGACCTCTTTCCAGTGAAAAAGAGAGAAGAACTATACCCTAAAGGACTCACTTATAATTTCAATTTTCAATAACTTACTAGCCAAATCTTGACAAAAACCTCCCCTAAGAAAGTGAAATTTCTGATGATTTAACTAGTATTACTTTCCTCTAATTCTAAGCCCTGTCCCTATAATAAGTCAGAGCATCTAAAACCTTTAACCTGGATTATATTACTTTGATGCCCTATAGAAATACTTTCACAGATGTACAATTTATCACTGTCTTTAAAAATATTAGAAAAGCCCTTTGTAGAATGCTTCTGTATTTTATATACCTGCTAATTGCATATGCCTGTATTTTTATACTGTTTATTTATTAACTTAACAAATATCTTTTCTAGATACTATATTTATTACTAGAACCATAGAGACAAAAAAAAGTAGTCACACCCTTTACTGCCTGGAGTTAATAATTCTAATTGGGAATTTTTTTAAAAGAAATGAAAACTAGTGTATAGCACAGGGAACTCTGCTCAATATTCTGTAATAACCTAAATGGAAAAATAATTTGAAAAAGAATAGATACAGGTGTATGTAAAACTGAATTGCTTTGCTGTACACCTGAAACTAACACAAAATTGCTAATCGACTATGCTCCAATATGAAATAAAAATTAAAAAATAAAATAAACGTTGCTCCTATCTGAAAAAAATAAAATAAATAAATGAAAAAATATCATTGTAACAAATTACTTAGGATTATTAGGGGAGAAATGTCTACCTTTCCTGATGAATTAATACTCTTTTTTTTTTTTTATTAAATAACAAAAGTGGTTAAAATCATCATGAGCTCTTTTTGTCTTATATGGTTATCTGACAACCTGTTTTGTGCTCTGGTACAGCAATTTTCCTTAACTAAAATGTTCCCATGCAAGCATTTTTCATTTCAACACATCCTTCTTATAATCTTAACTCTTGCTGTTTTACCCTTGTTTCTATTGTTTTACAGTTTTTAGTGGCTACTTTTTTTTTTGAATTTTATTTATTTTTATACAGCAGGTCATTAGTTATCTATTTTATACATATTTGTGCATATATGTCAATCTCAATCTCTCAGTTCATCCCACCACCCCCACCCCCACCCCCTGCTGCTTTCCCCCCTTGGTGTCCATACGTTTGTTCTCTACATCTGTGTCTCTATTTCTGCCCTGCAGACCGGTTCATCTGTCTCAGGGGATATGCCCAGTAGTGGGAATGCTGGGTCGTATGATAGTTCTATTTTCAGTTTTTTAAGGAACCTCCATACTGCTCTCCTTAATGGCTATATCAATTTACATTCCCACTGACAGTGTAAGAGGGTTCCCTTTTCTCCACACCCTCTCCAGCATTTATTTTTTGTAGATTTTCTGATGATGCCCCTTCTAACCAGTGTGAGGTGATACCTCATTGTAGTTTTGATTTGCATTTCTCTAATGATTAGTGATGTTGAGCATCCTTTCATGTGTTTGTTGGCAATCTGTGTATCTTCTCTGGAGAAATGTCTATTTAGGTCTTCTGCCCATTTTTGGATTGGGTTCTTTGTTTTTTTAATATTGAGCTGCATGAGCTGTTTATATATTTTGGAGATTAATCCTTTGTCTGTTGATTCACTATTTTTAAACAACTCTCCTCCCTGCCCCCCCCTACATCTCCCCTACACACACAGTTAGGTGAAGTCTATTTGTTTAGCCAAAGCTACAAAATAATTTCAGAATCAAGGTGGCCCCAGGACAGAAACAGATGCAGCATATCTCAGCCTGTGCTTGGTCATTAGAGGCTCTGTTGGGGGAACAGAGTTGCTGCGATGATATCCATGCATGAAAGAGTCTCATCGGACCTGAGTATCTAAGTCCTTGCTGCACCACTGCTCTTTTATATTTGGGCCTTTCATTACTTCTGGAAAAACTTACAGTAGAAACTATATGCTCCATTTAAGGTAGTTTCTAAAGGCTTTTCAACTCATGAAGAGATGGTAGAGTCAGTACACAGAAATACCCAAAGAAAGACATAACTAAGAGAATAAAATTCTCCTTGTAGAAATATGCCCCCTTTTGTAATATAGAGTTCATATATGCCCAACTCTACCACAAACTGCTCAAAATTAACAAAGTATCCATACAAAATCCATTAAATGAATATTTGAATCTAGTTTCTTAGACTTAATTTCCCCCTCTTTGTGTAATTTCACTTGTGACATCTAAATGTTCAAGCCATCACCCTGAGTTTGCCATGACTCCAGGGGGTGTGAAGACCCATGTGGAAGGAGGTTCACTTATGAAAGTAACAAGGGTCCTGCTGGTCCAACATGGAATTTCCATGTCTTGCTACTCTTTGATCTATGCTCCTCACAGCAATGTACCTTTTGAAGCATTTTCTAAAATGCACCAAAATCTGAGTCTCTTTTTGACTTGTTCTGAGGTTAATCCAAAATGGTAACATAATGGTTAATTGCATTATCTACCAGCCCAATCCATAATACTTTGTATCAAACATGATGAGAATTTTATCAAACTCATAAAAGCAAATGTACAATAAGAGGAGCTTGTTTTGATATATGCACATTGAGACAAATATTGTATAGATACTAAACAAATTCCTCATCCCTATTCTTAAAAATTTTACACCTTGGGCTTCCCTGGTGGCACAGTGGTTAAGAATCTGCCTGCCAATGCAGGAGACATGGGTTCAAGCCCTGGTCCAGGAAGGTCCCACATGCCACGGAGCAACTAAGCCTGTGCGCCACAACTACTGAGCCTGTGCTCTAGAGCCCGCATACCACAACTACTGAGCACGCATACCACAACTACTGAAGCCCGTGTGCCTAGAGCCCTTGCTCCACAACAAGAGAAGCCACCACAATGAGAAGCCTGTGCACTGCAAGGAAGAGCATCCCCTGCTCGCTGCAACTAGAGAAAGCCCAGGTGCAGCAAAGAAGACCCAATGCAGCAAAAAATAAAAATTAATTAATTAATTTTAAAAAATTATACACCTTGACCATGGTTTCTAGACCTTTGCAGTTTGTCATGTTTGTGACTTTATGTGACAATTGCCTTGTTAACTATAAATATTTTCAGGGATATTGTTTTAATCTCCAACTTAACACCAACTTATATTTCTTGGAGGCATGAAACTATCTCCATGTTGCCTATGGAGAGAATTCCCAAAATGCTTAAGTTTTTCAAGAAGTACACTGCTGTTCCTACATGCCAGGACTCCTGGGTAAGCAGGAAAATTGAATACGGGGTCTATCTTCCCACTTTTTATTTATTTATTTATTTATTTATTTATTTTTTTTTTTTGCAGTACGCGGGCCTCTCACTGTTGTGGCC
>NC_041226.1:10894329-10943229 GCF_002837175.3 Physeter macrocephalus | reverse complement strand
GAACCCGTGTCCCCTGCATCGGCAGGCGGACTCTCAACCACTGTGCCACCAGGGAAGCCCTATCTTCCCACTTTTTAAATCACATTTAAAATAAAAGTAAAGAAATGAAGAGGAAGAAAACCTATGAAGACAAAGAGAATGGGAACAGAGATAGAACATGTAAGAGACATAAACAAAATCTAGAAGCTGGAAGGTTGAGTGGTAACTGACCTCCAATACCTGAGAAAACTACAATCTAATCCTGCAGTAGGGGAAACTAACAAGAAGCAAGTTGGCGTCCACCTTACAGCCCTTTGAAATGCTCTGGAAATGGCAGTGATAAATTCTTCTAAAAGGGCAGGGGCAGGGGCTGAAAATAGGAGAATGAGTTGAAGGACTGAATAAATTTTTAAAGGGAAAATTGACCTTCTCTGTTGCAATTATCTCTTTCCTGATACAGCTGAAGCCTAGAGGTTTCCTCTCTGGAGAACTAAACTTGAAAGAATCTAGTGTTGCTCATAAGAGATACAACCGAGGTCAAAGATGAGGGACAATACTAAAACATGGAAGTTACGTGAATGTTGACATACTGAACCGTGAGGCATTCGGCAACCTTCATCACTCAGCTCACAGAAAGTTAGAAAGTGGGATATTTATGTCCCTTAAGCATAAAACTGAAAAAGCTGATCTGTCTATGGGAAAGGACCCTCAGAGATACACAACTGAGGGTCCTGCAACAAAATACCTGGGCTATAACCAATCATCCTGTATTGAAGGTCTGTAGTTGACAAGGTGTACTCACAAACATAAACTTCCAAGTAGTATTGTTTATGTCTCTTTTAAACATGATCAGTGGAAAGAACAAAGCCAACTAAAAGCAAAGAAAAAGGAAAACTCCAAAACAGCCAATAGGACAGAAAAAAAAAATCTTTTTAAAGCCATAATATTCTCAGACATTTAAGAGAAGAAATTGCTTTCTAGAAAGGATGTTTTTAAAAAAGGAATTTTCAGAGAATAAAGGGTTCTTGGGAAATAAAATTAGAAGGCAAAAATTTCAGTAGAAGAGCTGAAAGCTACAACTTAATAAATATGTCAGAAAGAAGAAAAACTTAACAAAGAGATACAAAATAAAGGAAAAAGGAAGATTAGTGGATCAGGACTTCTAGTACTAGACCAATAGGAACTCCAGAAGGGGAAAAGAGTGAAAACAGAGAGAAGGAAATGATTAAATAAATATTTCAAGAAAAATTCCTCGGTATTAAATAAGACAAATTTCAGTTGAAAGTGTCCAGGACATTAAAATAAAAGACACCTGTCTTCTTGAAAAGGCATGTCTTCATGACATTTCACAATATTAAAGACAAAAATAAAATGCTAAAAATAGGTCACATTTAAAGAGTCATGAATAAAAATGACGTACTTCCCAAAAGCAACAATGGAAGTTAGAAGACAGTGGAGCAAGTCCTTCAAAATTCAGAGGAAATAAAATTCAACATAGAATTATATATTTGGGCAAAACTATCAATCAAGAGTGTAGATATAATTAAAACATTTTCAGAAATTTAATATTTCAAAAAATTGTACCCTTGAAGTACCTTTCCTTATGGAGTTACTGGAGGATATACTTCATGAAAATAAGGGAGGAGTCCAAAAAAAAAAGGAAGATTGGGTTGGGTTTCAGGATATGGGCAGTGTAACACAGGAGAAAGAAGGGAATTCCAGTGATGATGATGTGCAAGCCTTCGTAAGCCTAAGGAACAACCATTACAGATTGATGCTGAGGAACAGAGGACTCCGGGAGTTATGTCTTCAAGAATATAGAATAGTAAAACAATGGGGGCTATACTACCTGCTGCAAAGAACCTACTGAAAAGAGAGTTACATTTCAGACAAAGATGAAATACTTCTTCTAGAGTATTTTTTTAAAGCGAAAATAAGGTAAACATCATCTTCAAGAAAATCAAAATGTTTTACCAGAAAGAAAATATAATCATGGGCACCATGTGCGGGGGTGTGACTAAAAAAAATAACTTAATGGAATTTGTGACATAACTATATTAGGAGGATGAGAGAATGTAAGTAGATGGAGGAGGGGGAGGAGGTATATGTAAGAAAGCTAAATTCTTAACCATGGAAGAAAATTAATCAATAATATCCAAAACAACTAAAATTCAAGAAATGGAATAATCAAGTCATTTTTATACAGGTAATAAAGTGCCAGAAGCAGCTAAAAAGTTGAAAGTGGTTGTCTCTGGGGAATGGAAAGTAGTCATGATGAGAGACAGGACAGGGAACTGATGGATGTTTTACATGTTCAATTCGGTAGTACTATTTCTCTTTAAAATTATGTTACATGTGTATTAATGGATGGAAATAAAACATTATATCTTTCAAATTAGTGTGTGAGCTATCAGACAAATAATTATCATTTGCAATAGTCTGAACTTAGTAGTGAGCATTTTTACATTTCTAGTAAAACATTCCTTCCAGCTTTATTTTAAAATTTCTGCCTGAGACCAAGTCCCCATTGCAAAATTAACTCGAACACTGAGACAATTATCAAAGAGAAAAGACTGCTTTTTCGCCCTGAAGAATAATTAAGTGCTCCAATTATCTTATCCACTTTGCCTGTGCAAAACTCATCATAGAAAGATAAGTCACACTAGAATACGGAAAGACAACTTCTCTTGGGAAATTTTGACTATTGCAGAAGTAAGTTTGGGGCCAAAATTCTCCGGATAACTGCCTCAGTCCTCCCTCCCCTTGAAGACAAAGATGTCCTTTGACAAAGAACATCAGCAGTGGAGTGGTGAATGAAAGCCTTCTCTTCATTAAATCCATTCCTGTTTAGTGATTGAGAAGGTCAAGCAGCTCAGGCAGGGGGAAACAGGACAGACTCTCTTAAAGTCATTGTGCAAGTTGGATCTTTTTAAGAATTTGTCCTCTAACTTGTTCAATTCATCTGGGAAAAAATGTGTGCCACAAAAAAGAAACCAGATGCTAGGTGAGAAATCAAGGCTGAAGAGTGATTGCATAATTATTTCTGTACAGGACACGATAACCTGTACAGATAACTTCTCTGGATCTTTTTAGTGGCCTCTACTTTTAAGAGAACTCAAATGATTTTTCAATAAAAGAGACCATAAACCTGAAATCTTTGTAGAAAATAAATAAATATTTGAAACTAATTTGTATATCAATGCATTTTATTTTATTTTCAAAATGCTAACCTGAGTCTTTAAAAAAAATCATGATTTCTTTCTGGTCTATAATTATTAAATAATTATATTCATCATTCTTAGAGCAATTTTCTTTTTTTTTTTTTGTGGTATGCGGGCCTCCCTCTGTTGTGGCCTCTCCCGTTGCGGAGCACAGGCTCCGGACGCGCAGGCTCAGCGGCCATGGCTCACGGGCCCAGCCGCTCCGCGGCATGTGGGATCCTCCCAGACCGGGGCGCCAACCCGGTTCCCCTGCATCGGCAGGCGGACGCGCAACCACTGCGCCACCAGGGAAGCCCCTTAGCAATTTTCAAAGAGGTATCATTATCAAGAGAAGTGTCAATTTCTCAATTTTTTTTTAATTACTAGAAAATCTCTCTTTACAAAATAGTATCTAATACTCATCTTGGGTAGATAAATGTTATGTCAGACCTTTCAAAAATTCTCTTAATTTTAAAAAAATTTCTTAATACATCTGAAGAAATCATTAATGCCATACCCTATGGGCAACAGAAAATACTGAAGACATCAAAACAATGCCTGAGGTATCCCAGAATAAAATGCTGTCTTTCAGATTCAAAGACCACTCAAGCGATGTGTTCATGTGCAGTTAAAAGATCGATACACAGGCAAGAGTGTTTCTGCCCACACTTCGTCCACATGAAAGCAGAGCTTTGATTCATAGTTGCAAACCCTGTTTGCTGAGCCCACAGGTGTTTGAGAGAGGGCAACTCAGACTCGACCCAATCTGAAGCCTTTGTTCAGCGGTAGCTCCTTCATCCTTACAGATACCTTATCTGTTTGCTGCTGCTGTTTCTCAGCAGTCCACAGCTGTGCCGTTTTTAAAAACAGACTCAGGGCTTCCTTAAACTGTTTATTCTGTCTTCCCTGATTGAGGTGGCCCCACTTGCACTCACTGCCCAGGAGCTGCTTGGGTGTGCTGCTGTCACTCACTTAGCATCATCTCCAGATGAGCCATATCAGGAGCTATGTGCCAGGACTAGAGTTTTTATTCCTAGGGATGATCAGAAGTTGCACTGGTGAAATTATGCAAGAGACCAGGTTCGCAGGTTTCTCCTGACCTTTCAATGGTTATTTGATGGTATCGTTTTCTTCGCCCTTGGCCAAATCTAGAGTCTAATGCCATGTTGGCACCACATTGGCATTCTTGTATACAGTGTTTGTGTTTTGTTTTCCCGGCAATCAAGGGAGTGTTTGATTTTGTGCTACATGAGCAGACAACTTTTCATTTTAGCTTGCCATCACAAATTTCTTAGATGTTGTGGGTTCTCTGTGACCCACCCGGGTAGATGATATTGGTCCTTTAAAGTCCACTGTAGATCCATTTGTAACTTAAGTCATGAAGTAGTCCATGCTCACATCACAGGTGTAGAGACAAGAACCACTCCGGGAGGCAGGACAAGGCTACTTCCTTTTGTTCACATTCATGGCTACTCCCATGAAACCTGTGAGTTATTCTGCTCCAGAATCTGATCCTGGTTCACGGCTTTCTCCATTCTATATCCTCTCTGTGAGCAATTCCATCATATGACAATTATGAGAAACAAGCAATTTCTAAGGTAGAAATTCCTACTTTGTTTACAAAATGAAAAAGTTTTGCTATCAGTGACAGCAAGATACTGCACCACAACTCAGTAAAGGATGTATTCAACCAGAACACACATGCACCATAACCTAAAAGTTGCAAATCTCTAAATATATCTATCTTTTGGAAATCTCTACATCACAGTTAAGATTCAGTAATTTTGAAAAAATCCATGTGAACATCTCAAACTTACTGAATTTTAAAAATTGCCCTGTATGTATAGGAAAAAAACCCTTCTACTTACAGTGAGTTATCTTGCCAGAAAAGTATTATAAATAAAAATAATGCATACAAGGATTATTTTTGTATCAGCTTTATTGAAATATAATTTACAATACATACGATTTACCCATTTAAACAGTGTACAATTAAACAATTTTAACATTTGTGGAGTTATCACACAATCAATATTAGGACATTTTTATCACCCAAAAAGAAACCCCATCCCCTCTGTCATCCCAGAGCCCTTCATACACTCCCTGAAAGCCCTAGATAACCACTAATCTACTTTCTGTCTTTATAGATTTCTTTATAGATATGCCTAATCTGGACATTTCCTATAAATGCAATCATATAATATGTAGGTTATTGTGACTGGCTTCTTTCATTTAGCACATTTTCAGTGTTCATCCATGTTGTAACATGTATCAATACTGCTCTCCTTTTAATGGCTGAGTAATATTCCATTGTATGGATATACTATTTTTGTTTATTCATTCACCAGTTCATAGATATTAGATTGTTTCTGCCATTTGGCTACTATAAATAATGCTGCTAGGAATATTAATGAAAAAGTTTTTGTGTAGACATATGTTTTCATTACTCTTAGATATATACCTATAAGTGGAATTGCTGGGTCAAATGGTAATTCTATATTTAACTTTTTGAAGTCATGCCACCCTGTTTTCCAAAGTGGCTGTACAATTTTCCATTCCCACCAGCAGTGTATGAGAGTTCTGATTTCTTCACATCTTCATCAATACTTCTTATTACTCTTTGAGTACAGCCTTCCAAACAACAAGGGAAAAGCAACAAATAACACACAAAGGAATCCCCATAAGGTTATCAGCTGATTTTTCAGCAGAAACTCTGCAGGCCAGAAGGGAGTAGCAGGATATATTTAAAGTGATGAAAGGGAAAAACCTACAACCAAAAACACTCTATGCATCAAGGCTCTCATTCAGATTCCACGGAGAAACCAAAAGCTTTACAGACAAGTAAAAGCTAAGAGACTTCAGCACCACCAAACCAGCTTTACAACAAATGCTGAAGGAACTTCTCTAGGCAAGAAACACATAAATACAGCCTTCCTCATGGATGTGAAGTGGTATCTCATTATGGTTTTGATGTGCATTTTCCCAATGACAAACGTTGTTGAGCCTCTACATGGCCTTATTTGCCATTTGTATGTCTTCTTTGGAGAAATGTCATTCAGATACTTTGCCCATTTTTTAATTGGGTTGTCTTTTTTTATTTTTGAGTTGTAAAAGTTCTTTATATATTCCAGAGAGATGTCCCTTATCAAATATGACTCTCAAATACTTTATCTCATTCTGTGTGTTACCTTTTCACTTTCTTAAGAGTGTCCTTTCAAGTTTGTCTTTTTTTAATTTTTATGACGTCCAATTTATCTATAATTTTGTTGTTGTTGTTGCTTGTGGTTTTGGTATCATAATAAAAAGTCATTGCCAAATGCAAGGTCATAAATATGTAGTCCTTTAGTTTTCTTTTAAAAGTTTTATAGTTTTAGCTTTTATGCTCATGCCTTTGAAACATTTTGAGTTAATTTTTGTATATGGCGTGAGGTATGAGTCCAATTTCATTTTTTTTAGATGGGGATAGTCACTTGTACTAACACCATTTGTTGAAATCAAATAACATTTTAAAAATAACATCTTTCTGGATTCCTCATATATACATCAATACACAATATTTGTTTTTCTCTTTCTGACTTACTTCATTCTGTATGACAGACTCTAGGTCCATCCACATCTCTACAAATGATCTAATTTCGTTCCTTTTTATGGCTGAGTGAGTAATATTCCACTGTGTATATGTACCACATTTTCTTTACAGATGAACCTATTTGCAGGGCAGGAATAGAGACAGAGACATAGAGAACAGATGTTTGGACACAGCGGGGGGAAGGGGGGTGTGGGATGAATTGGGAGATTAGGATTGACATATATACACTACCATGTATAAAACAGATAGCTAGTGGGAACCTGCTGTATAGTGCAGGAAGCTCACCTTGGTGCTCTGGTGACCTAGATGAGTGGGATGGGGGGATGGGAGGGAGGTCCAAGAGGGAGGGAATATATGTATACATATAGCTGATTCACTTTGTTGTACAGCAGAAATGAACACAACATTGTAAAGCAACTATACTACAATAAAAAAAATAATATCTAATTTTCTCCAAGAGAGAAAATACTGAAAAAAGTTAAAATCCTGATAAGTATCTGGCATCTAAGTTTATTTAGGCATGATCATAATGCTGGGTTTGATCACCAACCTTATATAAAGTATACAGACTTATTAGTATAATTTAGCATAAACATTTCACGTACACACTGGGCAACACAGTAATCATGTTCAATCTCACCAAGTTATATTTAATAGGCTACAGTATCTTAATGTATTATATAAAAATTTTTACCTTCCCTTTTTGTATATTTACTACTTTAATTTTACTGCAATGAATCAGTTAATTCAAGGAAAGCTTTAGGAATGTCGTAGAACTTAGAAATCTTTCAAAGATAGGTTTTCAGGGGAAAATGCTGGAAAACATTTATTTGAATCACATAAATGGCCTTATATGAAAACGAAAGTAAGAATATCTGTTTGCCTGGCCCCTTTTCTATATTATAAATTTCTGGGCAGAAAGGTGGGTATCAGAGATCAAGTTGTTTATAACTGTGGTGGCTTAAAAATCAACATTCACTTGTTTTTTTTAAAAGTTGCTACCAAGTTGCTATGTCTTCATGTCATGCAAACTTATGTTGCCTAGTTCTTATTTGTGCTAAAATTTCTATCATTTACTCTCTAACCATATTATTGCATTCCACTGCCAAGGGACTCAAAACTTTCACCTAAATAGTAGCCAAACTGAAAGGCTAAAGCTCTGGGTTAAAACCAAACCTAAAATATTAAAATGTTTTCCCTTTTATACATGATATCTACATATAGTATTTGAAATTTGAACTAGCACTAGAGTTCATCACATTCTCAATACCAGAATTTTTATTTTTTGCAATTAAACCTAAGACTCAAAATAGCCCTTTGAGATCCAATGATTCTTTGGCGCATTAAAAATAATTTATATATTGGCCATTCATTGCATAACTTTTAACAATACATTATGATACCGTGGCCCATTAAATACAACTTTATGAAGTGAAACTTGGTTACTATGTTGCCCAGTGTTTACTTAAAAAATATATGCCAGGGCTTCCCTGGTGGTGCAGTGGTTGAGAGTCCGCCTGCCGATGCAGGGGACGCGGGTTCGTGCCCCGGTCTGGGAGGATCCCACATGCTGAGCCTGCGCGTCCGGAGCCTGTGCTCCGCAACGGGAGAGGCCACAACAGTGAGAGGCCCGCGTACCGAAAGAGAAAAAAATATATATATATATATAATATATGCCAAATTAAACTAAGTCAATACAACATAAAAATGAATCATTAATTTATCAATTTTACTGAGGTAAAATTTACAAACAATAAAATGCACATATTTTAAGTGTGGAATTCAACGAGCTTTCACAAATGTAATCACTCACTGACAACTGTCACTACCAGCACAATTAAGATGCAGAAGGTTTCCATCAATCCAATAGTTTCCTCAAGCCCCTTTGCAGTCAAACCCCACTCTCACCCCATCCCCAAAGTACCACTGACCTGCTTTCTGTCACTATAGGATAGTTTTGCCTTTTCTAGGATTTCATATTGATGGAATCATGTAGTATGTACTCTTTTGTGTTTGCCTTCTTTCACTCAGCAAAATTGTTTTGAAATCCATTCATGTTGAGTGCCTGGGTACTTCTTTCCTTTTTATTGCTGGGTAGTGGTATTCCTTTGTATGGATATACCCAAGTTGTTTACCCCCTCACCTGTTGCTGAATATTTGAGTTGTTTCTAGATTTTGTTTACTGTAAATAACAGTGTTATGATATTTGTATATAAGTCCTTGTATGGATATGTTTTCACTCCTCTTAGGTAAATACTCAGAAGTGAAATTGCTGGATTATAGGGTAATTACATATTTAACCTTATTTAATAAATAGGTATTCTGCCAAAATTGTTTCCAAAGTAGTTGTATCATTTTATATTCCCATCAGCTGTATATAAGTTCCAATTGTTTCACATTTTGGGATGTAGAGAAACCATTTTGTATTTCTGAGAACTGGGGCTAAAAATGTGAGATCCTGAGTTAAGGACCAGCCTTGGGAAGTTAATTTACAAATGTACAGATAGTAAGAGAACTCCGGAGAGAACTACCTAACTTTGGACATACGTGTTTACATTTCAGGGGGAAATGAGGCCTCTGACTTTGGAGACATCTCTAAATCATAAAAGCTGGAGATAAAGTTGCTTATCTGGTCATGGAAGAGATGAGAACCCAGGAGTCTTTCTATTCCATCTCCAAGGAGAAAAGCTTCCTTCTGGGAAGGGAGGAGGCGGTAGCTGCCCCTTTCTTCTGTACAGAAGCAGAGAAAATCCAGGCTTCTCCATCTCTTGCCTATGGAGTGTGGGTCCACTTGTATAGGGGACTTTTCCATCTGACTTTCATTGCATTGCCTCAGGGATAATTAATGGGGCAAGGAGAACTGGTGTACTTATTAATATATAAACAATAAAACAAATCTGTCTTCTCATCCAGAACACCATGTGTGTGCATTCAAGATAAAATTAATAAAAATCTATATTCAAACCTCAACCTGCATCCTCATCATCATCTGATATTATTGAGATTTTCAACTTCAGTCATTCTAGTGGGTGTGCAGTGGTATCTCATTCTGGTTTTTATTTGCATTTCCCTAATGACGATGATCTTGAGCATCTTTTCATGTGCTTATTACTAATTTGTAATAATTACTAATTATAATACTAATATCTTCTGTTGTGACATTTCTGTTAAAATCTTTTGTCCATTTTTATTGGGTTATTTACTTCTTACTACTGAGTTATGAGAGTTCTTTATGTATTTGAGATACATGTCCTTTGTTATATATGTGTACTGTGATATTTTCTCCCAGTCTGTGGCTTACCTTTCCATTGTCTTAATAGTGTCATTCATTTGGCAGATGTTTTTAGTTCTGATGGACTAAGAATGAACATATGTATCAATGAAACAAAACTGAGTTTAGAAATAGAACCACACATTTACGGTCAATAGATTTTCAACAATGGTGCCAAGGTAGTTCCATGGGGAAAAAAATAGAGTTTTCAACAAATGATTGGGGGACAACTGGATATCCAATTGGAAAAAAAATAAACAAAACATATGTTCTTACATCACATCATACATAAAAACTAATTCTCTACAGAATATAAACTTAACCATAAAGCTAAAGCCATGAAACATCTATGAGTAAACATGAGAAAATCTTCACAAGCCTTGGGTAGGCTAAGATTTTCTTAGGACACCAAAAGCATAGAGCAGTACATTTTAAAAACAATTAAGTATTAAGTCCATGAAGAAATAAGACTGCTATTTTCCCCAGATATCAATATAACATCTTACACACTCAAATGAAAATTGCCCAGAAGACTAGTCACTCCATTGCTGGTAGAAGAGGGGAAAACACCCACATGCTGACTGAAATGAGATCACTTTTCTGCCTGACTCACAGGCTGAGGGCAGGGGATATGTTCAAGGACCTAGAATTCTTGATCCCAATCCTTGGTTTTAGCTTACTTTTTAACCACACTGATTATCTCTCCTCCTTCCTCTGGGGTGATGGCTATCTTTAGGGTTGGCCCAGTTTTCATTCGGCTTTCAACATGTCCTAATTAATTTTCTCAGCTGTGGTTATACTGAGCCGGTTCTCCAGTGTGACTTCTAAGGAATGCTGGAGTTGTGAGAGGAGGGGGCACAGTCTCATGGTCTTGCTAAGAGGGAAGAATGACAGCACTGAGTGCAATTATTACTGAGTAGAGAGTATCAAGAAGATATTCTTTCACACAACTGAAGGTTGCTGTTGGGAGAACATCATTATCCATATTTTCTTTCTCTGTTTTCCATATGCATTTTAAAAATTCTTTTATTTTCACTATGGAATGATATAGATATACAAACAAGTACTGAAAATAATCTTATAGTACCTGTGTACCTCCACGCTACATTTAACAAATCTATTTGAAATCGCGGTTGCTTCCTCCTGTTCAGCAGCTTTGGTATTCTTCTCATTCACTGTGCACAGAAGGTTTCTTAATTTCCAAAGCTGAATACAATTTGTTCTCCCCGCTCTCTTCCTGGTTGTTTTCAGTGCTGGGGTCTGTGATTCCATTTCTCTCTGTGCTGAATTTGAGTATCTCCTAGTCACTGATAGTAGTCACTCCTATCATTTGTACATTTGAAATCAATAACTCTTATCAGTAATCAGTAGTCCTACTATTTTTTTAAAAAGTTGTTAAAAAGCAGGCATGCTGAAGGAATCTACACAAAACTAGAGAATGAGGGAAAACCCTGGTGCAGATTGAGACAGCAGATGAAGAGATAGTGTGATCAATAAAGAACAAGCTAGTCCTTATTTCCCTGTCTTCAGCACAGATTTAAAAAATTGTAAATTAGATTCTATAACCCATTTCCAGGGAAAAGGAAAAGCACAACAAAAACTGCTTTGAAAGCTAACTCTACTAAGCTCTGCCACCTTTCATCTCTTTCTCTAAATCTGAAGCTTTTCACAGAGGCATTTTGGAGTTTTATATATCAAAGAACCAAAAGGGAAATCCACCCTCCGAAAATGCACCATGCCATTTTACATTTGCTTTGTCACTATGCTAATGAAAAATATGTCAGCCTCTCACAGTATAAATTTTATTTCTAGTTTTGTGCCTGGGCAATTTTAGGAAGTATATGAACTCTTTTAGGCTTAATACTAGTCAAAGATTGTATCTTCATAGTTAAAGAATATAATAGACGTGTGACATATCCAAGAGAAGCAACAATGCAAAAGTACAAATATGGTATTGTCTTTTGAACACTGTTTTATGAATTTTTCTAATATAGATAAACTCTTATTACAATAATATTGGGTACATCTTAAACGCTTTCAGTGTATTGGAATTAAGTGATATGGAATTTTATGTGAAATAAATGAGCCATCACTTGGGAATTGAAATATTTTGCAATTAAAAGATATTTTTTGAATGGTCTTTGATCTATATTAAAGTATCAGTAGTTTTTATTCCTCAAACTTAAGTTATTTGTGCTGTGAAACAATGTACCAAAGAGATATTTTGTACAGCAAAGGGAGGTAAACTCAAATGTAAATGTTATGATGGAACTGGATCATCTAAAGGTAAAGAATGTTTGACACCATAACAATTAAAGACCAATGAAAAGAAATGAACCAGCAACTAAAAAAAGAAAAACGCAAATTACCAAGAGTTTAGCCTCACTAAAAAGTCTGGGAAATAAAATTAAAGCAACAATGAGATACCACTTTCAACTATTCAATTACAAAAGACACAGACAAATCCACTGATGGTTTATAGGTATTCCCAGAAATTTGTTAATATTGGCTACCTCAGACAGATGGAATTAGAAGAAAAAAGAGTAAATTAATTCTGTATTAGAGATTTTTGAAATTTCCTATCTGTTTAAAACAACATGCATTAGTCATGTAACTTGAAAAATAGCAATATTCTAGAAAGTAATAGGAAAAATACACACACAGTTCTCCACTGTTGGTTAAATAGTAAATTTCTGGAGTGCAATTTGGTAATTAAAATAAAATTTTTTAAATGCACATATTCTTTGATGCACAAAAATTTACTTCTAGAAATTTATCCCACTAAAACCAACTACAATTATAGGCAAAGATAACCATGGAAAAGTTTATTTTATAATTTTCATAATAGCACAATATTAGAAATAATCTAAATGTCCAACAACTGTAAGCCAGTTAGATAAATCATAAGGTATCTGTATGATACAATACTGCAAAGCAATTATAAATTATGCTATAAAAGAATATTTAATGCCATTGGAATATTCATAATATATTGTTAAATAAAGAAGTAAATTGTAAAAATGGCAGTGGAACCAATTTTTGTTTAAAACTACACAGTTATGATTTTCTATATATCATATATATAGTGGCATTATGAATTTATATCACAATATTAACAGTGGCTATGTCTCATTAAGGGGATGTGGATAGTTTTATTATTCCAATGCAATCTGGAAAGTGTTCAAATAGCTCTTAAGATCTATGAAAAAATTTGAGCCAGGGAAATCTGGTTTGAGTAATAGAGAATGGGAAGATTGTCTCCAAAGAAAAATGAATAGACTTAAAGGAGAAAAGGGAACTATGGTAGGCAGAGTGCTAAGATAACCCCCAGTGAACCATATCTGTGTATAATCCCTCCCCTTGAATGTGAGAAAACCTATAACTTGCTTCTAGCCAATAGAATATGGCAAAGGTAATGGCATAGTCACTACCATAACTTTCTTACCATAGACAAGACTCTGTCTCAGTAGATCAGAGCAAGAGCTTCTCTTGCTGGCTCTGAAGAAGTTAGCTGCCACGTTGTAAGTGGCGCTATGAAAGGGCCATGTGACAGAGAAGTGTGGAGGCCTCCAGAACATGACAGAGGGCCCCTGGATGACAGCAAGAAATTAGGTCCTTAGTCCTATAATTACAGGGAACTGAATTCTGTCAACAACAACATGAGCTCAGAAGGGTACCCCAAGCTCATGAAAAGAATGCAGATTGGCTGACAATCTGATTGCTGCCTTGTATGACTTTCAGTAGAGGGACCTGTTAAGCTGGGCCTGGACTCCTGACCCACAGAAATTGGGAGATAAAAAATGCATGCTGTGTTAAGCCACAAGTTTGTGATAATTCTTTTCACAGCAACAGAAAACTAACACAGGGACCCAATGTAAACATTTGTTACAGAATCTTACTTTAACTCAGTAATTTATTCACTCTTTCATCCATTCATTCAACAGATATTTGCTTAATGCCTCCAAATACCACACCCCATGCTCAGCACTGAGTACATAGTGTCTGCAATTGAAGAGTTTGCAGATGCAGAAGGAAAGAGGCAGAAAATTCTGAGCACAGTGCACCATAAATAATGTGATGTAGAAGACAAACACAGGACGTCTAAATCACATCATGAGGAGCCTGCATAGTGGTTAAGACCACAGGCTTTGGATCTTCATTGACCTAAATTTGAATCCTAGCCCAACTACTTACTAACTTTATGACCTTGGGCCAGTTGCCGGAATGAAAGCCTCACTTTTCCCACATGTAAAGTGGTTATAATAAGACCTACCTTGTGGAGTTATCGTGTAGACTAAATTAAATAATATACAAGAATTGCTTAGCACATATTAAGTGCTCAGTGCATATGAGCTATTATAATTATAATTTTGCCTAGAAGCAAATTATTATCTTGTCCAGGTCTGTGGTGGATTTTGGGGAAGCAATAAACTTTTGTCGGGTAAAGCCACAGAGTGTTCTGTTGGGTTTTTAACCTCAGCATAACCTGGCCTATTTTGACAGATACATTTATTGTTACCAGAAGTGGGGTAATTCCTAACAAAGAAGATTAAAAGATGTGGCAATTAGTTGATGGGCTGAATGGTAGTGGTGAGGAAACATAATGGAGAGTACAAATATGGTAATTCAAGTTATACAGGAGAAAAGTAGTTGGAAAACCCTAATCTAAACTAACTTTTTAGGCAGATCATGAACATAATGAACTTGTAACAATATGGAAAATGACTGAAACACAGAGTTAGAAGCATATGTTGGCTGCAGTTGACTGTACTTGACATGGTACTCTGAGAAAGAAATGAGCTGAAAAAAGCAATGACCAGTTGTAAGCATAATGTAAAAAAAAAATGTGGAGAGGGCCTAGAAATTCAGAGAATTTTGGCATTGAAGAGGCAACTGCTTAAACTGAAACAGAAGAAAATGAGAAGGACTTTGAGTAACGATGACTCATTAAAAACTGAACCTTGTACCTGGACCAAATTAAGGATTTGTCATCAGACCCATTGTTAACATCTCTGGATAAAGAACCTCAGGGCAAATGTCAAATTAAGATGTAGTATCCAGTAAATCTTTTCAATTGGTTAAGATGGCTCAGGGAAAAGAACCTAAAGGTGGCTTTTCCACCTGTGTCTGGTAGTCTGAGGAAGCTGCAATTAACTCAAGGAGGGGTTGCAGTGGTAGCTCATGAGAAGAGGAAAGTAAAGAAATATACCTGAAATGAAAACTAAGACTCAAGTCTTGAAGATTGTTACGTCTTGCTATTGGTAGATAAAACTGACTGGAAGTGAAGAGATAAGAATCTAAGATTTTGAGAGAATCACACACAAAAGAATTACCAGGCTAGACTAAGAAAGGCTTTGACTTTTTGAAACTTAAAATGATCCATAGACCCTCAAACATCAGTGGGCTGGGAGTCAGCTGAGAAATGCTGTCCTAAGAAGGAATATTCCAGCAATTTCTGAGAAGGATAATGGAGTAGAAAAACTTCATGGAGGGAAGAGCCAAGAGCTACAGAAAACAAGACTGATGAGCTCTTCCCAGGGAATGGGATACAGGCCCTAATCATGTAGAACATTCTCTATTCCCAGGGTGGGGTGTCATTGCAACCTTGACCCAGGGGGATTTCAGAGTTGCAGTGGACCAGTGGTTCATTCTTCCTCCATCTTAGTGCTATTGTAGCTACCCTGCCCCTACTATGCTGTTGTATACTGGGTGTGTGGGGGACAGACAGCTTACCTTATTAGTTTATAGGTCTCGGCAATAAGAGGAGACAAGGCAGGACCAAAGTCTCATTTGGAGACCCTGGATTTGGAGTGGGATGCAATGACTTGGTTGAACTTTTGGTCTATAATCCCTTAGACAGGTGGTAAAGTTTATTATGTCAAAAGGAATTTGAGCTGACTATGTGTTATGTGACAGAACTGGGTAGACATCAGGGCTGTCTACCAGATATTTCCAGCTCTCCTTCAGATACATGCTAGGAGAGCAACACTCTGCACTCTTGAAATTGGATGTGGCCATATGACCTGTTCTAGTCAATGAAATTTTGTCAGTAGTGCTGTAAGTGTTTTCTAGGTAGATGTTTCAAGAGCCACATGCAATCTCTCCTCTCTCTGTCTGCTTTGGCACTAAGCAGTGCTCCAGATGAAGGCCACTTCAGCAGCCTGGGTCCCAGAGTGGGGATGATGTGAAGAAGAGCTTGAAGCTGACCTGTGGAAGAAGTTTGGTGTGAACAAGTTCTTGTTGTAATAAGCCAATAAGATTGCAGGTCTGTTTGTCATGCCAGCCTAACTACCCTACTGAGATTGATCCATTAACAAATGTACAAGGAGCTGTGTGATTTCATCCCTGCCTACCTCTCAAGTCATTCCCCAGTCATTCTCTGATACACATGTGTATTCCAGCAACTCCCGTGAACTACTTTTAAAATAAAATCACTACACTGTGTGCAGCATGGATTGAAGGTGAGAAACTAGAGGATGACAGTTGCATTCACAGGGACAGATGACCCCCCACAAATGCACAAAGGAAAGTGTAGAGTCAGAACATAAAAGACTGAGGACAAAACAAAAGATGTTTAAAAGCTGAGGGGAGAAAAACAAGGAGGGAGGCAGGAAACAACCTATCAGAGAAGTTCTGCAGAAATCGAGGGAGAAACACTTCAAAACTGAAAAGGTCCGCAGCATCAAATCTGACAAATAGATGAAACAGGGTGAGGATTAAGAAGAAACAATTGGATCTGACAATTAACAGGCCTCTGTTGTCTTCCAGAAGAGTTTCCAAGGAGGAAAGGATCAATAAAAGACTGAGGAGACTTGAAGATGGAATGAGGAGGAAGAAAGGGGAATTCGAGAATGACCAGCATGAGCTTGCTCCTGGCGGTCACTGCCTCATTCTTCTCCAGAAAATAAGTCATCTTCTCATGTTGCTCCATCCCCAAGTTCCAAGGACCCAATCCAAGAAGTGAGGTCCAGTTTACACTGGGCCTAACCCAGGTGTGTGATGGATGACCTTGGTGCTAAGTCTCTGCAAAAACCAGTGTGGACTTGAATCTAAGCTACTACAGGCCCGTACAAACCCAGATCCTTGGATAAGCGTCTCTGCGATGCCCTGTCTCTGAGGGTAGCTTGGTGTGGTGGAAGGAGCCAACATTCATTATGCTTCTCATATCTGTATCTCATTCAGTCCTCATACAACCCTCTGGGGTGTGTAGGAAAGTCCCCACTGGGCAAGTAAGAAAACCAAAGCTCAGATGCTTTGATGATAAGCCTAAGGTCAAACTGCTATAGATGGTAAGCTCGCAATATCTTCTTGACTCCAAAGTCCTGGCAAAAACCTGCCTCTAAAACTCAAGAGCTCAGAAGAGATTCATTAATTAACTATTAATAATTCCAAAGGAGGTTATATCTTCAGAGCATGATGAAGTCAGCCATGGCATAATAACAAATGTCTCTTCTTCTGCCTCAATCTTCCCCTCTCCTTGCTTGCCTGTATTTGATTTCTATTTATAATTCAATTCCAGAGCAATTTATATCACTTGCTGGGCCTACTGCAAGCACCAAATTAATTGTGACCTGGTAGTTTGGGGTCATATCAACATAGCCTTTCTCTAAGGGAATGGCTCATGAATGAGGGAGAACTTATTTCTATGTGACTAAAAACAAAACTTAGATCAACAAACTCAGAGTCCCTTGAGTATATCACTTAAAATCTAATAAATGTACATCCAGGGGGTCTTCATTGAAAGCTGACATTCTTTGAGTGATGTTTACTTAATGATATCACCTGACGTTCTCCGAGGTGACGTTTTTCTGAAATACCTCTGAGTTCTTCCAAGACCTAATGAAAACGTTCTATGCTGCTCACTTCCAAATTTCTATTTCTAGCCCTGATTCTCACCCAAGCTACACTCCTACCTACTCCATGGGTGTCATTTCAAACCATAGGATTTCCCACTGTCACCTCAAACTCAACATGCACAGCAATGGATTCATCATGTATTCTTTATGTGGAGAGTTTTCTAAAGGATATTTTTGCATCACCTCACCTTGGGAAAAAGGGAATGAAAGTTACACTTAATACATTTTGACTTAGACTATTTGAGTCTGAATAAATTAATTGTTTTGTAGTGATCAGAAAGAACTGGTCATAAAATAATTCCACTATTTTTGTATTACTAAATTTTGTGCCCTCCAGCAAGATTTTGAAAGCTGAGCTAATAAATAACGTCATACTTGTTTTTCTGACCACCTTTAAGTGTGTATCAAGTGAGAAGTAAATGCCTCTTGCTGCTGTAATACCCTCTGAGTGAGCACTGCTCTATGTGTGTTTATACATGTGTGTTTGTATGTGTGTGCATTCATGTGTTTGAGTATGTGTTTTATATGTGTGCCCCTTGATTGTGTGTGTACATGTGTGTTTGTATGCGTGTATACACTATAAGAAGACTCAACCCAGGTCAGAGTGGAGCCATTACAGTTGGTAAACCTCCTCCTTCCCCTTCAGCTATAGCTCTGCCCCCCATCATGTCCACCACCAACCCCCTGCATCCACAGGAGGAATATCCTGAATTAAGACCATCCCATCATAGAATCAGAGGGATGCAGTAGGGCAAATGGACTGTGGGAAACAATTTTTTGCTCTATCCACCACATTTAAATGAAAACCAAGATATAGACACTTTGTGTTACATATAAACATAAAACTTTCCCCCCATGTCTTTAGAACTATATTCAATATGGATGTATTGGAGGCATACAATGCTTTAAAAAGTGCTGAAAGGTATTTTGAGGTCTGGATATCAAAATGAGACAAAGAAAATGAAGAAAGATACAGTCTGAGTCTACAAGCATCGTATATTTATCCATTTAGGAGATTAAAATAACATACTTTATTAAATCAACTATCTAAAAACATAGCTATGAGAAAAATGAGTTAACAATGGACTTGGAAGAGGTCACCTGTTGTTTTTGTTTTATCTAAATACCTCCTGTTTAGAGAGCTCCATCTGATCAACACATAGGGGTAGGTTAGAGAGGATACACTATTTCCTGTTCCAATAACTAACTGAGGGACCACGTGCGACATTTTTCACATAGACTCTGTACACACAGCTTTTCCTCCTGTCACCAGTCATTCTTCTTCCTCATACCTCACAAACAACCCGGCCCCAATTTCTCCCTTTACAATGTCTGCCCTATTGGACATTTTCACAGCTTTCCTTTCAATCTAGACCCATCTGTAATCATCCTGATGATCACAACTTCCTCCTGATCACCCAGACTCCTGCCCCGGCACCAGATTAATCTGACTACACACTGTATTTCCTTATTCCACACTGGTGTCAACTCACTGGTTATCAACAAGCCAGGGTGCATTTAAATAATGGCCACTGAATGAGGAGGGGCAGATTGAGAACATTACTGGGCCTCTTGGCTACAGGATGAGGATATTTTTATGGGGAAAGGAGGACTGATGTGTCAGCCTGTCTAGCCTTGCCTGTTAGTCCGCAATCTCCAGAAACATACCATTCTGCAGACGCCCTCATGGTATATGCCTGTTGTGGTGAGTGTCTTGCCTTCGTCAAAATGCCATAAGCTTTCTGAGGATGGAGATGGTGCCTTAAGCTATGAGTTCATCCTCCACAGTGGCCAGCAGGGCACAGGCTTCCTCTGTGAACTTGGTCACCTTGGGCAAGCCATGTGATTTCTCTGAGCCTCATATGAATACGTGCCTTGTGAGTACCATGGTCACTGGCACACAGTAGGTGTTGAGTAAACTGTGGTAATTATGATTATTTCCTGAGTAGAATGCAGCTGCATTGGCTAAAAACCTTGAAGAAGTGTGATGAGTGCATCTGCTGCCTGTGAGACAAAGAGGCAGGTGCCAAGAGCAAACAGAGGCCCTAAAACAAATTGCCATGGCCAGAATTTCATCTAAGACTTGGATTTGGAATGACAAGGCTTGTACGCAAAGCAGCTGATTTTCAGGAAACCTCCAGCTCGCCACAGAGATCAGCAACACCATCCTCAACCACCAGAAATAGCTGAACAGAAAATGAGCTGTTTGTGTAAATCTCAGTGTGCCCCTCTTCCAGAGCAGCATTGAAATGAGTTTATCTTGAAGTGCGTCTAATCTCTTCACTCTGCTCTCTCGGACAAGTAGCCTCGGTATTGAACTGCTCTTCCTCTCCCGTGGAGAAAAGGCACAAGCTCACCACCTTGAGATAAGCCATCAGAGGCCCCGAAAGAAAGGCAAGGTTTCAGTCTCCGCTTCCCCTCTTTGAAAAAGGTCATTAAAAAAGTTCTAGTTTCTCTGCTACCACTAGATGGTACTAGCCAGCTGCTTGTCATCTTTTTTATTTTGTTTTGTTTACTGCCTCTGAGCACTAAACCAAGAGGCTGATTACAATAACATGCTTTACAGAAATGGGACTTAGAGTGACCTTGGTCAGTCACTGGAAAGTCACTAAAGGTGCCATTTCTGAGATGTGTCAGCACTTCCCTTCAGCCTTTATTTATATAAAGTTCTTCTTTGTCCTATCCTGGATAATGGAAATATTTAGTCATCACCCAGATGATTCATGCCCATTTGCCCCTGTGTTTGGGACCTTAGGAAGCCTGGGAGAGATGTGGAGCACTGACTTTGAACTGAAGGCAGACAGTGAAAATGGCTTTCCTGCCTCTCTCAGGAGTCCTGTCCCACTGCCTCTTTATTTACAATATCTCATTCTTTCTGCATCAGACTCCCAGCATATCACCAACACCTTCCATTTTCCATACAGACACTGGAACTTTCTTCCTTTTTCTGGAAGGAAAAGATGGCAGTGGCTATTGAAATAAGTCATGGGAGATACTGGGAGAAACTGGAGAGTGTGACCCGGACTTCTGATCCCTTTCTTCCCTAAGCTGGTTTAAGTGAATTGGGCAGACCCCTTCCCAACCCCCCAAGCTCTTTAAGCCATTAGATGCCACTAAAGCCCAGCCTCACCTGGGATGGCTGGATTGTAGGGAGTGGGGAAAGCGATCCCAGTACTTGACACTGCAATCTACAGTTAGGCTATGAGAATAAATAGGGAAACAACGGGGGATACTATGCTAACCCAAGATTAGTCGGGAATAATCATTTTGGAATATGTATCTCCCAGAGATTGCAGGATTCATGCAAAATATTTTAACTGAAGCAATATTTTACCTATGATCCAGACCTACTTTTAATTCTAACACAACCTCTGTCTTACTGTGGAAAATTGGAACAATTCCTCAATCTTTCTGAGTCTCAGTTTCCATATCTGGAAAAAAATCCTTTTTTTGTAGGATTGTTAAAAGGACAGAGAGAAATAAAGTTTGTAAAGCTCCTGGCATTTAGCAGGACTTCCCCAAGCATCCCTGCCTCCTTCAAGTGGCTACAATGGAAGGTAGCCCCCCACTCCCCATCACTCCAGCTCTCTCTAGGCTACAGTCTAGGTTCCAAGGAACTGGTCCCCAGCCACTGGAATTAAGGTAAGATGTAGGGAAACCCTGACTCTCAAACCTCTGCTTTCAACTCTCGTAACAATAGCAGTGGCTTCCACACCTGTTTATATGCCCTGCTCGTCTTGAGAAGGGGCGCCTTCAAATCTCAGGAGAGGTTACCATCTGTGTGACAGCTGCATATTTCTATCTGTTTTCATAAGGATTTCATTTTCTTAAACAAGATTTTTCTTTTGAAAAGAGAAGCAATTTTGCTTCACTGTTTTTTTTTTTTCCCAGAAGTATTTCCTACCAGCCAATGTGACAAATCAAAGAGACAATGTGAAATGATGGTGTAATCTTTCCTATCTCAGTTGAAGGAAATTATCAGGATTCACCATACAAGGAATTGTTACAGGAACACAGCACGACATTAAAGTAACATATAGAATATTTGTCTCTGGGTATAGAAAAAAATAGATTTAAAAAGCAATAATTTGAGCTGACTATAACACACTCCAAATACACACGGAAAGGACTGTTGAAATTTTACTTCATTAAAAGTTATTAAACAGCAACTTGCAAGCAAGTAGCTGGAGTAATCAGAGTCTCATGTTAGAGCAAGATTTAAGGAATCTTCCAGTTATTAAAAATTGCAGGCACCTCAAAGCAGTCACAGTTAAAGGAGCACAAATTAAAAGAAAGCTAAGGTGGGGAGGGGAACCTACACAGGCAAGAAGTACAAAGAATAACATCTCTTATACTATAATTTCTGATTTGTGCTTTCAAAGGATCCTAGACATTTTGAATGTTGAAGTTAAAAACTTCAAAGTTGGGACAAAAACTTTGGTGTATTTGGTAATGGATGGCTGCAGCATTGTGCTGGAAATGATTCCAAAAACCATTTGGGGGCTCTGTGTGAAAGAGAGCTTGGATAGATTAGTGATGCCTGGACACTGCTGGCAGGAGAGTCTGGTTCAGGGCCTCTCCAGTACATGTACATACTTCATGTACATACTTTTAGGCATGCATAGTAGTCATGCATAGGACTATTAAGACTATTAGTCCTATTACATAGGACTATGTAACACATTTTTAAATAATTATCTGATTATATGATAGAATTTTGTATTTTGTAACTCCAGTGCCTGACAAAGAATCAATGAATCTATTTGTAAGAACAAAAAAAAAATACTCCTGGATTCTGGGAAGATAATGGAGTAAGAAGCATTGAAAATCTGTCTCCCCACCTAGACAACAATTGCACTGGCAGAATCTGTCTGATGAAATAAAAATTCACATTTTAAGGTATGCCAGAAAAATTTAAACATAAAACATTTTATCTGCCCTTTGGCCTCTCCCTTCCCTCTAGTGTGCATTGTGCATCTGCATTCCGTGTTAACCAGACCTCCCCAATAGCAGAAATACCTGCTCAACCATAAAGGTCTATTTTTCTCCTTCTAGTGCCAGTCATATAACTCCTTAAAAGATAACATTCCTTGCTCAATCCTGTAAGGCGTCAAGATGACCCACCACTTGCTTGTACATGCAGACATCTTTGGTGAACTTTATGTACAATGCCAATATATCATTTCCCTTAAAGACAGCAAGTGGTGCCCAAAAAACTGGTCAGAAGACCTGGAGACATACTGGGCCATACCTAATGGAAGTTCTTACTTAAATATTTATGACCTTATTAATGTTACTAGCTACATAATTTGTATTCTGCCTACTTTACAAGACTATTGTTTCTTGCATTACCAAATGTGTGACTGAGCCTCAGATAAAATTAATGATGAGTAGGTGACTTGAAATGATTGACCAGATATAATAGTCATACAAGATCAATGACTATAATAGTGTAATTCTAGATATGGGAAGAAGCAACAAGAGGGAACCATGTCCTGGACTATAACTGATTAATATGACAGGTGGTCCAGAGGTTTGTGGTTACTGTTAACAGGGCCTAGTCCAGTAACAGCACATTGAGTGACCTATCAATGAAATCCCTGCCCGACCTGCGAATGAGCATTCCTAGCACTGTGGGACAAATTGGTCGTGAAATGCCTCCCAAACCTTGGTTGAAATTAAGACCAAAAGAAAGGGACTGTAAAATAATGAATGCTGCCCACCATCCAGTTCTACAAGAATCAAGTCATTAGCCACTGCAATTGCTGACCTACAGTATACCCTGAAAGGAATTCAGGGCAAAGATCAGGATGAGGTGCTCTGTGCTCTGGGAAAACTGACAGAACAGGCCTTCAGATAGTCAGATACCTTTAGGAGAAATTGTTAATAAACCTAGTTTCTTGCATCTTCCCGTACTTAGAAAACCACTAAAACCATGTCTGTTCCTCACGACTAGCAGTAACTTTCTACTGAGATGTGTGCTTGATTGCAGTACCCCCTTTGACAAAATTACATACTGGCCTTCCCCTTTACCTCTTTGAGCAGATCTCAGAGCTCTCTGAGACACTGACTGTCTCCTGGGTTATAATCCTCAGTTTGGCTAGAATAAAATTTCCTATTTCTTTCTTAGATTGACTATTGATTAATTTTGTTGTTGTTGTTGACATGTCTGAAGTAATTATTTTGGAACTCTGGAGTCTATTGAAAGCTTGCAGCTCAACTACCAGGGGAAGGCTTGGATGATAAATTAAGGTTTGGAAGGTAAGTTGTGGTTAATTTTGGTCAATTTCAGTCTTAGCACATTAGCAGCTACCCACCCACCAGCATGGCAGTTGTGCACGTGTCCCTAGAGCAGCTTGCACATAGCTTATGGGAGCCAGAGAGTGCAAAAAGGATGTTATCCTCCATATATAGGAGATCTGTTTTCTGATCATGATTGCCACCTCTGATCAAAGAGATGCAGACAAAGGAGGCAGGCAGCTATTGTTGAAAGCTTCTTGCCTCTGGCTGAACTGAAAGCTCCTCCCTCTCTGGCTGAAGTGACTTACAAGGGTTTTAAAGAGCTAGTGACACCATCCCCATCCCCAACCCCAACCCCCCGCCCCCCTACACACACACACACACACACACACTTTATTTTTCTCTTTTTCCCCTTTTGGGGGTCACACATTGAAGACTAGGATATTCAAAAGCAACCATATATACAAGAGAAATGAGAAAGTCATCACACATGCCCAGGGGAAGGTGCAGCCTCAGAAAATACCTAAGACGGCCTTAAGTTTGCACCTCAGGCTTATCTTCAGCACAGAGACAGCCTGCAATTAAACAAACAAACAAAAATAGCAGACCTTGGGGAAGGGGGGGAAATTTGATATCCAGAATTACCACATTATTAGATTCAAATGTCCAGTTTTTAACAACAACAACAAATCACAAGGCAAAGAAAGAAGAAAGCATGGCCCATTCAAAGGAAAAACTAAAGCAACAAAAAATATCCATGAACAAAACTTGATGGCAGATCTACTAGACAAAAGTTTCAAAACAATTATTTTAAGGATGCCCAAGAACTAAAGGAAGACATGGAGAAAAGTCAAGAAAAGAGCTGTGACGTCAAAGACATGAAGGGAGGAGTAAAAGGGTAAAGTTTTTATATTCAATTGATGTTAAGTTATTATTAGGAGAAACTAGACTATAAGATGTTTTATATAAGCTTCATGGTAACCACAATGCAAAAATCTACTGTAGATATGCAAAAGATAAATATATGATATATATACACATATAAACATACGTATATACTGTAAATATATCATTTATATATATTATCATTTAAACATATATGTAATGATAAAGGGATCAATTCATCAAGAGGATAAAACAGTCATAAATATATGCACCCAACCTCAGATAACCTAAATATATTAAGCAAATACTAACTGATTTAGGGAGAAATAGACAACTATACCATAACAGTAAGGGATTTCAATACTTCACTTTCAACAATGGATAGATCATCCAGACAGAAAATCAATAAGGAAACATTGGACTTGATCTATACTTTAGACCAAATGGATCTAACAGACATGTACAGAACATTCTATCCAACAGCAGCAGAATACACATTCTTTTAAGTGCACAAGGAACATTCTCCAGGATAGATTACATGTTAGGTCACAAAACAAGCATTATTCACTCTAAAATATGGAAGCAACCCAAGGGTCTACTGACAAATGAATGAATATACAAAATGTGATATACACATACAATAGAATATTATTCGATCTTTAAAAAGAAAGAAATTTTGACATACACTACAACATGGATTAACCTTGAGGACATTATGCTAAGTGAAATAAGCCAGTTACAAAAAGACAGGTACTATGTTCCTCCCCTTATATGAGGTACTTAGAATAGTTAGAATTATAGAGACAAAAAGTAGAATGGTGACAGCAAGGGGCTGGGGGAGTGGGGAATGGGGAGTTGTTATTCAGTGGATGGAGTTTCAATTTTGCAAGATGAAAAGAATTTTAGAGATGGATGGTGGTGATGACTATGCAACGGTATGAAAGTACATAACACCACTCAGTTGCACACTTAAAAACAGTTAAGATAGTAAATTTTATATGTATGTTACCACAATAAAATAATTTGAAAAATTAAATTTATTCCTCTTGACTCCACTCTATCATCTCCCTTCCCTTCCCTTCCCTTCCCTTCCCTTCCCTTCCCCCCTCCCTCCCTTCCTTCCTTTTTCATGGGAAGTATGCAAGAAGGAAACCAGGCCTGGGACTTTCTAAGCACAGAACCCAGTGCAGCTGCACAAGTGGTAGAGCCATGAAGCCAGCCTTGCCAGCGCTATTTCAGAGTATCTCCTCACAAAATATTTTATTAATTAGAAAAGGAAGAAAAGTAACTTTACCCTGGAGAAACTAGGCAGACACCATTTTAACCAAATAAAATGAATACCACAGGTAATGAGATACAGTGTGCCACCTGATAAAAGATGCAATGAGAAGAACACAGGTCCACTTCTGCGGTATTCCAGCCAAAGATGCATAACCTGAGTCTAAATGTAAGGAAACATCAGGCAAACCCAAAGTGAGTGGCAGCCTATAAAATGGCCTTGTGTATTCAAAAAAGCTAAGGCCATGATAGTGAAGGGAAATTGGGAGCTGCCCTAGTTTGAAGGAGACTCAAAAGATATCACATGCGTGTGATGCATGATCCTGCATTGGATGACTTTACAATAAAGAACACCATTGAGAAGATAGGTGAAATGTGATTGACTCTCTGGGAAGAGAGAATGTGGGAAATATTTTGCACCATTTTTTTAGTATAACTTTTGTGTAAGTTTGGAATTACTTCAAAATAAAAAGAGAAAAAAAGGAAATTACTATCACAAAAATAAATAAACAAACAAATGAATAAATACTCTTGTCTCAGTTTGGGTTCCCCCCAAACAGAGACAGAAACAATGATGTGGGTGGAGTATTTATCTCGGATGTGATGTCAGGATTGCAGGATTTGAGGGGAGAGGGAAAGGTGAGTGAGACAGGAAAGGAAGAAAAGCCAAAATGCGTCCATGTAGTTTGCTATTCTAACCATTTTCTGAAGAAATGTGTCAATTCCTTAAACAGTATTGTGTATAGAATGTCTCCCAGACCCAGACCCGCCAACTAAAGAGAAGTGGAGGGCATGTGGGGAACAGGGAATGTGAGAGGGAGGGAGAAAACTTTCATTCACTGTCTCCCTTCCCTTATCGGTTGAGAGTTTTTCCAGGACATTCCTTTCAGATGGTTTCAGCAGAAGAGCCTGGGGCAGAAAAAGGAAAGGAACATAGAGTCAGAGGTGGAATGCCAGCAGCTCAAGAGTCCAAGCTTGGAGCTGATGTCAGAGGTGGGCAGAGACATTGGGTACACTCACCGAACAGCTCAGTCTAAAGACACATAAGTAGATAGTTATCAAACAGTGGTAATGCACCAGTGAAACTTTGCCCAGGGTGTCGGGGATTCCAGGGGAAGGCACTTAGGTCAGCCTGGGGGTGGGAGTAGGTTGGGATATCCAAGAAAGTTAGGATTTAAATAATAAGTAGGATTTGGCCAGAGAAAGAGGAGAGAAGGACATTCCAGCAGAGATGGACATTCAAAAGCAAAAGCACTGAGGCAAGAAACAGCTGTATGTGTTGTGGAGACCCTCTCAGAAGTACAGAGTTGGTATAGATTCTATAAACTAAAGACATTTGAGATTCAACAGATGCAGGAAAAAGCCTCCAAACTTCCCTTATCTGACTAAAAGCAGAAGCTTCTGAGAAATGAGGATTGACATAAATTCTCTCTTCGAGGAGGCTTCTCCTCCCAGGAGAGAAACCAAGAGTAAAGCTAAAATAAATCCCTTCTCTGTGGGGAATTTTATGGCCCCAAAGAAGATGGAAAAACCACTCATACCTGCATAGACAAACATTATCACAAACTTCTTATCTCTCATTTGTTCTTCTAAATGAAAGGGGCTTTTTTGCCGCTTTCCTCATTGCCTATCTGTGTTCCCCTCTGACCTTAAAAGAACCGAATTATAGGGATGAGATCACTAGGTAGTTTAACCAAACTTCTGACTTACGCTCCACTGAATGCACACAATGCCTTGCCTAACCTGTTGGTTCTTTCCTTAGATTAAAGAAGTAGAAATGAAGAATAAGTAGTTAACAGATGACCAGATCTCTTCCCTAGTTTCCCCTTCGGTAATGGGTATAGATTTTCGAGCTGCCAGCAGCAGGACCTGAGTTCAGTAACATAAACACCCATTTGTCTTTCCTAAAGAAACCTAATTTTTCTTCCCATTGAAGCTATTTCTCCCCTCCTCCCTTTCTCCTACTTAGTCAGGTATGTAAAGCTTCAACTTTAACCATTTAACTAGCCAGCTATTTACTTTGTTGGCTTTCATGTGCATATGAATAAACCTTTTCTTCTGTTAATCTGTCTTTTGTCAATTTAATTCACAGGCGCCAGGCACTGAACCTAAAGAAAAGAAGAAAAAGCTTTTTCTTCCTAACAAACTGTGTGTGTGTGTGTGTGTGTGTGTGTGTGTGTGTGTGTGTGTTAGAGGTAGCAGCAAGTAGAATGAATGTGTTAGTCTGGAAGCAACAAGAGATAAGATTAGAGAATTAGGAAGCAGGAGCATCGTTCTTTATGCTGAGGACAATTGGCAGCTAAAGAAGTATTAGGCAGAGAAGTGACTTGGATATAGAAGAAGAATGACAATACTTAGGAGACAGAGATCAGCTTGCAGCCCCTGAAGTTGTCTAGGCAAGAAATAATGGGGACCTGAGCCACTTTTTAAAAAAGTGAGCTCTATCAGTGTGTAAGTTAAAAGTCAAGTTTATTGGGCTTCCCTGGTGGCGCAGTGGTTGCGCGTCCGCCTGCCGATGCTGAGCCTGCGCGTCCGGAGCCTGTGCTCCGCAACGGGAGAGGCCGCAGCAGAGGGAGGCCCGCATACCACAAAAAAAAAAAAAAAGTCAAGTTTATTGAAGTATGATTTACCTTTTTACCTGAACAGTTTTGATACGGACAGAGTAAAAGGACAAAGTAGGTAATTAAATAGTTAATCCCACTAGGGGATTGTAAGTACAGAAAAAAGTATGGAAGACTCCGGTAAGTTAATGATCACTCAAGAAAGCAGGTTTGCTTAACCACAAAACCAAGCAGGCTTGCTTAGCAACAAAACAATGCAACAGAAGCATGACATGCCCCAAAACAATAAAACAATCATGGCATGAGACCCACATCCTGCCCAGTGAGCTCAGTAAGTTAATGATTCCTAGGACATGCTCCTCTGGGCACATTAAAAACAAAAATATAAGGAAAGGGTGACATTATACTAAAACCTGAAATGATCTGCCATTTTTAGCATAAATTACTGCCTTTTTGCTCATTTCCATTGTGCCACAACAGTTCTCGCTTGACAATGTAGGGACAAGAAAACTCCGTCGCCTGACGTGGAGGAGGAGCTGATGATGGAAGCATGACGTCTACTAGAGAATGAGGAAGAAGGTGGTCTTCTCCCCCTCCCCACTTTTCCTTTGATTATAAAACTGTAGCCCTCTAAGTTTCAGGGTGCGCACCCTTTCGCCCACCCGCTTATAAGCCTCACAAGCGTCCTATTCTAATAAATCACTTCTTTATCTGTCACTTTGCCTCTGGCTGAATTCTTTCTGTGCTGGACATAAAGAACTGGAGCTCCTTGGAGCTCCCTGAAAAGCCACCTAGAGGTTTCAGTTTTATGAGATTTGAAAGATATATACACCATGGAGTATGCGTGGAGAATATTTCCATTATGGGTTGAATTGTGTCCCCTCTAAGAGAGGAAAAAAAGCCTTCTCCTCAACTCTTCTAGGTTCTCCAGGGGGACCTGGAAATTAGATTGACGAAACACAGATTAACAGGAGAAAAACAGAATTTATTAGTATGTGCTTGCACACCATGCAGGAGAAATTTCAGTGATGAGTAATTCAAAGGCATGGTTAGAACTTGGGCTTATACAGCATCTTAACAAAAACCAATAAAAAGTGACAAGACAAAGGAAAAAAGTTTTAGGCTCTAAGGGTGGAAAACTGTGGAAAGGTAAATATATGGGGGAAACTAATGGAAGATAAGGGTTTTTAGTAAGGTTTGCTATGTAGATCCCTCGGTGCCAACTCATCTCTGGTAATAAGGTTGTTATTCCCTCCTTGGTATGAGAAGTGGAGGGAAAACACCTTTACAAGGAGAATTTATATACTGCTTTTAGGTCCACACAGGGAAGGCAGAGAGTGTGTCCTGTGTCTGCTTTTTCTCAATTGCTTTATCTCAAAATAACCCTTATGCCAGAGTGGAATATATTGGGGTGGCATACTCTGAACACTTTCACACCCCAAAATTCATATGTTGAAATCCTAACCCCCAGGATCTCAGTATGTGACCTCATTTGGAAATAAGGTCACTGCAGATGCAATAAGTGAGGTTAAGATGAGGTCATACTGGGGTAGGGTGGGCCCCTAAACCAATATGACTGATGTCTTTATAAAAATGGAAGATTTGGACCCAAACACAGACAAAGAGAACATCATGTGAAGATGAAGGCTGTGATCAGGGTGATGCGTCACCTACAGGGCAAGGAACACCAGAGATTGCCAGCAAACCACCAGAAGCTAGGAGGAAGGCCTGGAACAGATTCTCTTTCTCAGCAGTCAGAAGGAACCAATCCCACCAACACTTTGTTTTCAGACATTTAAGACTTCTAGAATCCAGAACTATGAGCCCATACAGTAATTTCTGCTACTTAAGCTGTTCAGTTTGTGATTCTTTTGTTACAGCAGTCCACGAAAACTACAGCTATCTTTCAGTATCTGTGGGGGATTAAATCCAGGAACTTCCTCATATACCAGAACCCGTGGATGTTCAAGTCCCTTATATAAAATGGTGTGGTACAATGAATACAATTAGCCCTCCATATACATATACATGGGTTTCACATCATGGATTGAATCAACCATGGATAGAAATTTTCGTCCTCGGTTGATTGACTCTGCAGATGTGAAATTCAGTAATGCAGAGGGCCAACTATATATATATTGAAAATAATTCACAGATAAGTGGACCCTCAAAGTTCAAACCTATGTAATTCAAGGGTCAATTGTGATACAATTTCCAGCCCCCAAATTTCCCTCTCCCTCTTTCCTGCCAATTCTCACCCCAATCCTGACCCCTGGTAACAACTGATTTCTGCCCTTCCATTTTTCCTTTTCCAGAATATCATATAAATGGAATCATAAGGTATACAATGGCCTTTTGTACCTGGCTTCTTCTTAGTGTTAAGCTTTGGGGCCTCTATCTTGTTATTACTGGTATCAGCAGTCTTTTCCTTTAATTGCTGTGTGGTATTCCATTGTACGGATGTACCACAATTCATTTACCAGTGGATAGACATTTGGATGGTTTTCAGTTTGGAGCTTTATGAATAAATCTGATATTAATATTTACATACTAGTCTTCATGGGGGAGCCACTTTTGATGCTTTGATTTAAAAAAAAATTTTTTTTTTCTAATTTCACTGTGTAGTGGAACATTAGTGGTTCTGTAAGTCACTGGGGGTATAGGAGGTCTCAGGAATTGAGGAAGGCCAGATCAAATGGTTTCAAGTGGATACATCACTCTAAAATCTCCCCTTCATCCCCATTCTGCTTTGGTATTCCATTCAGTTTCAAATGCAGTTTTCTGATCTGACTCACATCTTAATTCCAGGCACTTGTTAGAAATTACATGGGTTGCAAAATGGCAGGAAGAAAAGATCAAATCTCTTTTGGATTTAAATTTGGAATGAAATGGGACTTTTGTTTAAATTCAATAGAAGCAGTTAACAAAGGATTGAAGACCTTAAAGTTGTTTCATTAAAATTACCCACAATGCTACTCTGAATGATTCATGGTTTGAGCATTTAAATGAGTCATATTCACCCAAGTGTCTAAACTAATCTCTATTGTAAATGAGGAACATAGGGAAATTTTATTAACCATTTAAGCACCATGCAAATTCGCCCCAGCTCAGTTTCTATCTCCTTCATGAAGGAAGCTCATTATAACCACATAATGTGAGCATCTTCATTTAATTCATCATGTGTGTGTGTTTGTAATTTATGTTATGAGATTTAATGTCCAAAAGGTCAGATGTCATAGCCAGAGAGCACTAGAACAAAAAAATCCTTGTGGACATTATTTTATTTTTTATGATTAAACAATTATAAAATAGCTACCATTTGTTGAGTGGCTTCTATGTGCCAGAAACTATACTGGCCCAATTATTTATATTTAATTTAATTTAATCTAATTTATAGCAACTTTACTGTGTATTAAGGTGGTATAAAGTAGTGGTAAAGAGATGGAATTTGGATTCTGACAGAATTGGATTCTGATTTTGCCTTTGTCACTTTCCTTCTATGCAATCTTAGATAAGTTTCTTAATCTCTTAAGGCTTTTTTGTTTGTTAAGTGTTAACAAGTGTCACAGCCTCTCCACAATAACACATTACTGAGAGGACAAGTGAAATAACATACATAAGGTGTCTAATACCTCACATACTCTCAAAAGAGGAATTATGTTGCTTATTTTTATATAGATGATGAAGAAATTGAGACTCAGATAGGTGGAATAATTTGTTCAAGATCCCATATAAGTGGCTGAGTCAGGTTATGAGTCACAAGACAACCACTCCACACCATATACTTCTTTACTCATCCCTGTAGCACTTGTTACACTTAAGTACTTATGCAAATTTTGGTAAATTAGTTGAGGGCAGAGGTATTAATGTCAGTAATTAGAAAGGGCTCTCTGTGCACCTTACAGTCTAGAAGGTTGGCTTACACCTTCAATTCCACCTCCTGAGGAAGTCTAAACCGCACTGAGATTTTCAAGCACTCCTAGAAGGACCACATTCCCAGGGCTGCTTCTGCTCCTGGTCTCTGCTTCTGCACATCTGTTCTTGGTCTCATATGTAGAGATCCAAATGAGACACAGAGTTTCTTCACTGACCTGCATTAAAATAAAGTGTGGGGGGCTTCTCTGGTGGCACAGTGGTTAAGAACCTGCCTGCCAATGCAGGGAACACGGGTTCGAGCCCTGGTCCGGGAAGATCCCACATACCATGGAGCAACTAAGCCTGTGTGCCACAACTACTGAGCCCGCATGCCACAACTACTGAAGCCTGCACGCCTAGAGCCCGTGCTCCCCAACAAGAGAAGCCACCGCAATGAGAAGTCTGCGCACCGCAACGAAGAGTAGCCCCCGCTCGCCGCAACTAGAGAAAGCCCGCATGCAGCAACGAAGACCCAACGCAGCCAAAAATAAATAAATAAATGCATAAATTTATCAAAACAACAACAACAACAAAAAATAAAGTGTGGGAATCTACTCGGATCCCAGAGTTGGTTTGAAGATTATTTTAAACTGAAGACATTTGAGATATAGCAGATGCAGAAAGAAGCTTTGTCAGAGCTTCTCTTATCTAAGGGCAGAATCTTCTTAGATGTTGCCCATACATCCCCTCTCCAGTAACAAGATGACCACTCACACTGGGATAGAGAGGCTGCATAAACAAACATTATCACAGATTATCATACTTTCCATTTGTTCTAAAAGCCCATTTGTCTTTCTGAAAGCCCATTTGTTTTTCCATAGAAGTCCTTTCTCCCCACTCCCTTTCCCCTATTAAGTTGTCATATAAACCCTTACCTCCAGCTGTTCAGGAAGTCTCTTAATCTGAATGTTCTCACATACATAATACACTTTTCTCCTGGTAATATGTCCACTGCCAGTTAATTTGCACCCCCGACCCCCTACCCCAATCACTGGAATTAAGTTGGTAGAGGGAAAGTTTTTCTTCCCCCAAAAGTATCATGTATCTTTACACATGTGTGTGGAAGACAGCCAGGAATTAACAGGGAGGGTTGGGTCTCAATTACTCTATGATGAGATAAGCCATCCTAAGTGCAGACTTTTCCGATCAGAACCATCAAGCAGACAAGATTCTTCCTTTTAATAAACACTTCCTTCAAAGGTAACTGTGGCTGTAAATAATGGTTTCTTTTACATATATGTACGGCCATCTGTGTTGGTCTTGGGCGTACATATTCCAATGGGGTTTTATTGTTCTCTACTCAATATGGCATAAGAAGTAATCTCATTGAGGGACTAAAAGGTTGACATGATTTTCATATTTGCTTGATCATATGCTATAGTGATATTTTCATATTTAAGGATTTGTGAAGAATTTTCTGAATACCTTTCTCTCAAAAGCTGAGGGTCTGCAGTATATTTCATATCCTGACTTGCAACACTTCTTTCTATCTTCACGATTACCACCTTGATCTAAGCCACCAGTATCTCTCACCTGGGCTACTGCAATAGCCTCATAACCGGCTTCTGTGTTTCCACACAGCAATCAGTGACATTTTAAAGCTCTAAGCCAGATTACATCACTCCCATTGCTTAGAATCTAAATTCCACAATAGCTTTCAAATCTTCCTCTTCAGCCCCATTACCTACAATTCTTTCTTCCTCCATCACCTCACCTGTTCCAGCCACTCTGACTCTCCCTCCCACACTTCTAGATCCTTAGTCTCTCTACATTGGCTGTTCCACTTTACACTGAGCCCGAAATGCCCTTCCCCTAGATCACATGACTCATTTCTTCTTGTCAGTCATGTCCTAGATCTAATGTCACTTCCTTCTTAGAGGCTCCCCTAGCCCAGTCACTCTCCCATGACACCCAGTTTTATTTTCTTCAAAGTACTTCTCTCTAGGTGAAAGAATCTTATCATTAATTTGGGCAATTATTGTTGTCTTTCTCATTAAAATATAAACTCCTCGAGATCAAGTAACTGCTCTGTTTTATTCATCTCTGCATTCCTAATATACAACATTTATCACCTAGCTCATAATAGGTACTCCACAAATATCTGTTGAATTAGTGAACAAATGGCCTCTCATCTCCATTCCTACTGCCATGGTCTATCCCTCACAGTCTTTCATCAGGGCTATTGCATCAGCTTCTCAGCTCCTTAGCAACAGGCTCTGCCTCTTCCATCAACAGTCATCATCAGTGTGTGCTTCCACATACAGCAAACCTATTGATTCTACTGCCCTCTTTAAAGACTTCTACTTACTTCCCATTGTCTGCCAAAAAATAAAAATAAAAAGGAAGGAAGGAAGGAAGGAAGGAAGAGAAAGAAAAGAGAGGAAAACTCTTTAGGTAGCCTACAAGGACTTTTGTGATCTGGACGTTGGCTACCTCTTGAGGCCCCTATCCAACACTGTTCCCACAACATGATGCCTAGGCACCCTATGGTTGAGTGAAACTGAGCATCTCACTAATTAATAAATAGACTAAAAATAAAAGTGGTTAATATGCTCTAAGTCACAGATATTGCATTTTTTCCACTATATCATATGTCTTTAATGCTCCCTTTTGTTCTAGTGGTCAAGCCCCTCCTCATTCTCCACAAAACCCCCAACCCTTCCTGTGAACCTCAGCCTCTCTCAGAATAGTCCACGTCTCCTAACAGTTTCCACCCAGTTTTATGTGTTAACATCCTGGAATTATAACGTCTTCTATTTAGATATCTAGAATGTCTGGAAGAGCAGGTCTGGCTGGGGCTGGATCCCACACCAGGCAGAACATGACCCAGCTTAAGAAGTCCTTGACTCAGAGCTTCTCATCTTGTTAAACCAGCTTCCCCACTGAATTAATTTCATTAATTTAAAATCCAACCCGATGAATTTATAATAAACAATATGAGAAACCTGATTCCTAAAGGTACCCTTTTAGCCTGAAAGAGTTAATATGGCTTGTAGATTGACCACAAGGCAACAACTATGAGCTTCTGGTCCTGTTCATGAGGCCATTAGGGATCCTTGCAAGTATTTGGAGCTACAAATAAATGAGTTTCCTGCTAAGTGGGCCATCTGGAATTGTCCCCAGGAAGCTTCTAAAAGTCAATAAAGTCTCCTGATGAAACAGCCTCTGCGTTTCTAACACCAGCTGCCAGGCTCTCACCAGATCTCCAAGAGTAGCCCCAGATAATGCAGAGCACAATTTGACAAGCTTCAGTGTCAGGAGACACTGTAAGTGTCTGTCTTAGGTAAAGTTCAAAATCAACTTTACCTAAAACAACTGCGTTTTTCTTGACCAACATAGCCTCTGAACTCCTCGTAACACTGAGACTTGCACAGCAACCAATCATTCCTTTTTCCTCAGGTAATGCTTCCTCCAACTTGACTGGTTAACTGTGGCCTCTTATCCCTCCTATATATACCTAAGATATGAGGAAAATATATTAACTAACTTGACCCAAATACCTGATGATTCTTAATTGCTTCAATTTCACTTGGCACCATTTCTTGCAAGAGGAACAGTATTTGTTTCTTCTGGCATAGTGAAATGAAAATCAAACCTTTGAGAATTCTGGATATTTGGTTGTAGAGCAATCTTATCTTCTCTGCATTATCTACACACTGATTTTCAGTCTTATTTTGATGGTCTGCATTTGGATAAATGTTTGCATTTGTCCAGATGTCCACCCATAGAACAAATTCCCACAACTAAAGGACTATCATGAATCACTGAAACCATCTAGACGATTTCAGACAAAATGCTTATGTCTAAGTGGCGCAGGATAATTACATCATTCCTGAATTTCTCTGCAGTTATGGAAATATAGTACTAATTCCACTCATGCAATATTCCTTAAGGAAATAATACAATAAAACATTATTTTAGACTTTAGGAAAAAAAGAAAGTTTTAAACCTATGCTATGGGAAAAACCCTGAACATCATGGACAGCTGGTTCTTTAGTAAAAAGTAGCAAATATGTACTGTAATGCCCAGCCATTTTAGCTTTCACAGGTGTCATTAAGGAGAGATATTAGTACTACTCACTAAGAATCTCATCTGTGTTTTGTGTGAAAAATACTTATGCCACCATCATCTTAGCAGAGCACAGTTCATAGACTGTGTCAGATAAACACCTTACCAAAGAGACATAGAATTTTAACTTCTTAAAATTTTGAAGGGCTTAATTTTTTAAGACTGCTTCCAGGAATCTAAAATATCTGGCTGGTAAATTTAAAAATCCTGTCAAATCAAGTATCTGGTATCACAGAAATCTTGCTTTGCTATATATAAGCAGTAAAATTTATACAACTTCTCAAGTAAAGAATGTGATAGAAAATGGTCTCATGGGAGTCTCCATATGACTGACAAGTCTTAAGGTTGCAGGCTAGGACATATCTCATGCTGCTGAGTTTTCTCACAAAGGTGAGAGGATTCTGCAGGAGAATTCTAAGAAGCAATGGAATCTCAGCCCTTGAGCTTCTTAAGGAATGAGTCTAACAACTGGAGGAGATATGTGGAAGCCAGTATATCAATGCACACTTGATTCTATGCATCCTTGAGTACGTTTCTCCTCCCTCATTTGTGTGTCTGTGTCTGTGTGTGTGCGTGCGCACAAGTGTGGGCATGGGGATGGTGTACTTCTACTTGGTGAAGGTGTGTAGTCAGGGAGAACATGTTTCCGTTACTTCATCTTTAAATTCAATTTATCTTCTCTGCATTTTCTACACACTGATTTTTTAGTATGTAGGCACTATACTATCTTAAAGGGATGGTATTATAAGAGCTAGATTAGCTTTAACAAAGTGATTTCAACCTTTTAGACCAGCCTTTCTAGAATGAGATTCTGCGGCAGAATTAAGTCCTACAAAAAACTGAGTGACTATTTTCTTAACTCTCCCAAGGATGGAATTTAGCTAGTACCATTCTAGATGCATAGAAAGAAGTCATTCATTATATACAATAAACACCTTAGGGTGTATGTGTGTGTTTGTGTGTATTATACACACATATGTATGTATATATGTATAATATATGTAATTACATATATAAAATTCTGCAATATATTAAAATAGTATATAATTCCAATTTTGTTATATGTAAATAAAATCCCACAGACAAAATTCAGAAAATGGGTATGATAGTGGAAAAGTTAGACTCAGGCTACCTAATGCATTGCAATAGAAATGCAATATTTTCCTTTTATTTTTTACATCTATTCCATGTGAGTCTCACAAACATGTTGTAATCTTAGCCCATTTAATAGAGGCAGAAACCGAGTGTCAAGGAGGGCAGTACTAGTCCCCAGAGAGAGCTCCTCCATGAACTACAGCTCCTGGTATTCTGGGCAGGCCCTGAGACTCAATTCCACTAACAGAATGTGACAGAAATGAGATTGCATGTCTTGTGACATTCACTGGGAAGGAGTATTGTTGCTTCTGTCTTGATCTCTTAGAAACTGTTAGTCTTCTCTTGGAACCCCAGAGTTGGTATGAAGATTATTTTAAGCCTAAGACATTTGAGGTTCAACAGATGCAAGGAAAAAAAAAAAAAAAAAAAAAGCCTTCTCCAAACTTCCCTTATCTGACTAAATGCAGAAACTTCTGAGAAATAAGAATTGACATAAATTCTCTTTGAGGAGTCTTTTACTCCAAGGAGAGAGACCTAGAGTAAACCTACCATAAATCCCTTCTCTGTAGGGAGTTTTATGGCCTGAAAAAGATGGAAAGACCAACTCATACTTGCATAGACAAACATTATCACAAACTTTCTTATCTTCCACTTATTTTGCTAAAAACACATTTGTTTTTCCTAAAGAAACTTATTTGTTCTTCCCATAACAGCCTTTTCCTCCTCTTTGTTTTCCCTACCTTAAGTATATAAGCCTCTAACTTTAATCATTTGACCAGCCAGTTCTTTTGTTGGCTCCTGTATATATAAATCTTTTTGTCCTGCTAATCTGTCTTTTGTCATTTAGTTTGCAGGTCCGCAGAAGCAGAACTTAGAAGAGTAGAGGAAAAGTTTTTTCCTTCTTGACAAAATACTCCCTCTTGGCACCTGAGCCTCTGTGTTAGAAGTCCAACTGTCCTGAGACTATCCTGCTGTGAGAAAGTCCAACCTAACCTGGTAGACAAACCAGGTGTAGAGAGAGCAATGCCAGCTCACAAGCTTCACCCCACGCTTGTGAGTGAAGCTGTCTGGGGAACTCTAGACCAGAGCAGCTGCCAATACCAGTGACCCATCTGACTCCATGTGGAGAAGAAGAACCCACCAAAGACATGCTTGAATTTCCTACCCATAAAATTGTGAGACATAATAAAACAGTTGTTGTTGTAAGCCATTAGGTTTTGGGTAGTTTTGTAGGTAGCAATCGACAACTGCAGCAAGGAAGTTAAGTGGCATGTTCCAGACCCACAGTCTCCTAGCAGCCAAGCCAGAAGAAAGCCAAGATTCCTAACCTGCAATTCCTGAGCCAGGTTTAAGGCTGAGACGCTGAAGCTGCTCATGGTAGGACTTCAAAAGCAAGAAGTCATTTGTGCCCCCAGGACCCCTGGCTACCACCCCATTGATAAATTCTCCTCTGTGACATTCTACTTTTATTAAATGAAGGTAACCATGATGACCATAATCCTATCTATCATTTTATGCTTTTGTTTGAATAACTTCTCAAATCTTCCCTTAGGAGTAAGCTTGGTAGAGGAGAAAGAAAATGGTTAATGTGATTTGGGGTTGGGGTCGATATAGCAAATAAAAATGCAGGATGCCCTGTTAAATTTGAATTTCAGATAAACAACAAATTTTTTCTAGTATAAGTATGCACCATTTAAATGTGGTATGTATATACATATATATTTTAATATCAGGCATTTATCTGAATTTCAAATTCAACTGGGATTCTTATATTTAATCTGATAACTTCTGGTTGGGGAAGTTTATGGAAAAAGGAGGCTGGGGCTATAGAGAAAAACATTTATTTACTTCACAGTATTACCTTTTCAGCCCATTATTTTTTCAGTATTCCATACCCTTACCCTTACATAGAAGGTGTAACTCCTTCATTGTTAAGACGTTCCTGTGGCTGGAAAAGCAAATTCCCTGCTTTCCAAGAAGGGGGTTGACGCATCTACTTCACATGTAAAGAACTTATGCCACTGAACATGATTTATCAAAGGCGACATGTTTAGCACTTGGAGAAAAGCTTAAAATTCAGAAGCTAACCAAAAAAAGTCACAAAGCCCAAGTACTTGACTCCTAAAGAGACCTGACCAACTTTCAAGCTGACTTAAATACAACTGTGTAAATTAAGATGAGCAATTTGAAAACTTGGTAGAAACTAACAATAGTAAGAAGGGACAGCTGACCAGAAAATAAGGTGACAGCAGAACTAGAAAGTCATACATACCAGGAATTCCAAAAGCCATTGAATAACAGTCCCCACTGTCCCCTCCACCTCCACCATCCATCATCATCCACAAGATTTAATTGTCCTCCCAGGCAAAACTATCAAAGTCAAGTACAAAACACCAGATACATCATGGTGACCTTAAATCAATGAGAGATTACATAATTCAGTATATTCAGCTGAAGAGGGAAGAATAGTGCACGACCATTTTTTTAAAGTACATATTTTCTTTTTTTTTTTTTTTTTTTTTTTTGCGGTACGCGGGCCTCTCACTGGCGTGGCCTCTCCCGTTGCGGAGCACAGGCTCCGGACGCGCAGGCCCAGCGGCCACGGCCCACGGGCCCAGCCGCTCCGCGGCATGCGGGATCCTCCCGGACCGGGGCACGAACCCGTGTGCCCTGCATCGGCAGGCGGACTCCCCATCACTGCGCCACCAGGGAAGCCCTAAAGTATATATTTTCAAAATGGGTGAGGGGGCTCGTGCTTAAAAAACACAAACTCCTTTTATCTGGAAAATTTACATATATGAATTCCTTAAAGATATCCCATTCATGTTAGTGCTGTAACTTGCTAGCTCTAAGACTGTCTCAGAACTACAATGCAATCACACTTCTGTGACGTGGTCCCTTACTGTGTTCTCTTGGCACATGTTTTCTTGTAAGGCATTAAAATGTCAGAAGAAAGAAGGAAAGTGAGGAAGAGAGAGGGAAGGAAGAGGTACAGGAAAATGCCAAGAGCATTATCAAGAGCCCCAACTTTGCCATCAAAACATGCCACCTTCAAAATGTTAATTGGCAGTTGGCCACTTCAGCAGGAGATTTACTGTGAAAACAGGAAGGAATACTTGTGAAAAAAATTAATTCTAGGAAGTATTCTTGGGTTTCTTACACAATTGCTTGAAGAGTCTAGACCTACAGGAAGAGGATGTTCTGGATAGTGTCCTGGCTGTTATTCAGGTTGTGATTCTGCAGCATGGTAAGCATAGCCTCAAGTGATAATAAAAGGTAATGAATGAATGTGTGCTCACCAGCAGGCATATCTTTCCCTTGGCTCAGAATTTAAGAATAGGCAAGGGAGAGTGGTGCAAATCTAGCTTTTCTTCTGTGATTTGTTACATTGCAGCCTACTAACAGTAAATGTGCTCCAAAGAAGTTTGGGTCAGGTATTAGGAATCCCTGCCTTAACACCTAACCAGATACCAAATTCAATTAGCTACAGGTGGCCTCACCACTAATTTGAGTACTACTGAAAGAAGTTTAATTTCCATATTGTATTCCCTGGACCAGCAGCATCAGGGTCATGTAGGAACTAGCCTGAAGTACAAATTCTCATCCTTCTCCCACCCCTACTGAATCAGAAATGCTAGGAGTGAGTCCCAGCAATCCATGTTTTATCAAGCTGTGCAGGTGATTCTGATGCTTGTTAGGGCTTGAGAGTCGCTGATCTAGAGAACTAAGGCTGACTAATTTTTGTGGTATTATAAATTCCATCATCTCTCTAATAATGTGAATTATTTCTGTGTTTGTCTGGTTTTCTGTTTGTTTGCTTTCCTACCTAAAACTTTCTATTCTCCTTTTCTTCTTTAGCTACATAGAACTGTAGTTGCTACTTTTCATGAGAATTACAGCAGAATTCAAACACTAGGGAAGTCATATGATTTTCCAGATAACAGTGGCAAGTGCTAAGTGGGGATCTTCTTGTTAAGAAGGTCCTCGACATTTTGATCAGCGGCTTAGAGACTTCTACACCCACTAGTCACAATCTCACTCCTCCAGTAGCACTCCTCCTTCCTCCCCTATTAGTTGCCAGATTTAGCCAATAAAAATACAGGACGTTCAGTAAAATTTGAATTCTTAAATTCAAATTTAAATTATATTTATTTATAAATATTTATCTTTATAAATAAGATAAACAACTTATTTATGTATTTATTTTTTAAGTATAAGTGTGTCCCAGGCAATATATAGGATATACTTTTACTTCAAAAAATATTCATTGTTTACTTGAAATTCAAATTTAACAGTATCCTGAATTTTATGTGGCAGCCCTAACCCCAGGGAGAGTAGAGAGTATGAGTAAAGAGAAAGCTCTGAAATTTAAATCAATTCAGTACATACACATGTACTTTTTCTACAAAGTAAACAGAAACTAATGAGAATTTCTACCATATCCTTCATTACTAATGAAATGATTTGCCAATAAGTGGCTTTGGAGGTGAAGTACTAGACTGTTCCCATCTCTTTCCTCACTATAGGTTTCCAGTTACTTCACTCCTTGTCCTGAAGGGAAGGCAGGGCTGGGGGTGGGAGCTGTTTATAAGAAGATGCACATGTAGGAGACCAGAATATGCCAACCCAAATATGCCTCTTTAGCATAAGGATTATTTGGAGCTGATCATTTTGAGAAATAGCAGATACAGGAGAAGCACTGGAAACAGAGCATAAGTTATATGTTTGTAAAGGAAATTTGCCTTTATAAAGGAAATCACCATTTGTAAAAATGTCTACTTCTCTGTACCAAGAAGAGAAGGATGACTCTATATCACAAGATAATCTTATCAATGGTGAAGGCTGTGGATTAAATCTGCATAACAAACCTTATAGGTGTTTAGCCAATTATTTCTGGTCACCTTTCCGTAACCTGCCTCCCTCGCACCAATCTGCCTTTGTTTTAGCTGAAGATGGTATTTAAGCTCAAGTTCTAGCCACCTCTTTGAGTGTACTCGTGACTTAGTTTTTTTCCATGCATAAATGAAATATACAAGCTAATACATTCTGTTTATTTTTTTCTTATTAGTCTGTCTTTTGTAACTGGGGTCTCAGTAAAGAACCTAGAATGATAGAAGGAATATTTTTTTCCTCCTACACATGCATGGGAATGTGTGGGTACACACGTGTACATGGCTTGGGGTAGAGAAGAAAGCACTCAAAGGCCATTTCCAATTGTATTATTTGGGGTCGGATGCTAGAACGTTCAGCTTTCTCAACCATAAAATAGGGAATTACCTCACAGGGCTTTGGGAGCCTCAAATAAAATAATATTTTTGAAAGTACCTGGTAAACCATGAAATAAGATTCAGCATGATATAGTGGAAAGTGCATGGGCTTTGGCATCAAATAAACCAAAGAATGAATCTCAGTTCAGAGACTTAAAAGCTGAGCAAGTTATTTAAATCTTTGAATGAGTTTCCTCATCTGTAAAGGAGGGATAACATCTACCTCCAACACTGTTATCAAGACTAATGGAAATAATGTAGAAAGTTACAGGAACAAAGGGGACACCATAGACATTACATGAGCCGGTATATTATGGGTTAAAGTTCTGGAACTTTGGATAGTATAAAACTCAATCTTTTTTCTTGTTCTACGTTATGATGATCTGACTTTAATAAGATCAGGGTCTGATTGTATTGTTTTAAAAGTAATTAAAGGCAGCATAAATTTCTTTTTTTTAACATCTTTATTGGAGTATGATTGTTTTACAATGGTGCAATAGCTTCTGTTGTATAACAAAGTGAATCAGCTATACATATACATATTTCCCCATATCTCCTCCCTCTTGCGTCTCCCTCCTACCTTCCCTATCCCGCCCCTGTAGGTGGTCACAAAGCACTGAGCTGATCTCCCTGTGCTATGCTGCTGCTTCCCACTAGCTAACTATTTTACATTTGGTAGTGTATATATGTCCACGTCACTGTCTCTAGATTTCTTTTTTAATTTGCCACCCAGATGTCAGGATCTGATGCCCTCATTAATGATTTAAAGAGCTACTTAAAATGTATTAGAGCAAAGTGACCAACTTAAATGATTTACAGTCTGCTTAGGATTACTCTCTTACACCCAGGATGGAAAGCAACCCTTATTCTCTTCGTGGAAGACCTGAGGCTTAGGGTATTATATTTGAATAAATTGAGAAGAAAAAAACCCAATCTCCATTAATTTGCAATGGAGTAATTTATTTAGCAATATCTATTATTAATTTCTATTTGCAACTGGGTTAAATATGTAAATATATCCATGCCTTGCAGTGTATCAGGATGACAGGACAGAGCAAAGAAGTGGTTTTCAGTGACGTCCATTGTACAGATTTCTTGTGAATGATGGCCTTGCTATCAAGTTAACTACACAAAGCAATTACTTTGAGTTACACTGAATTATCATATTATACAGACATGTTTTTCATCAATTGGCCCATTCTTCTGCATTCTGTGATCCTTAGGAAAAGGCACTTTTAAAAACAGTTCAGCAATATATGTGAGAAGTATATTTTTTTCATAAAGTGCGATCTTGAAGAAAATCACATCCGACTTGTGTCCAATGAACACTTTCTTTTTCAGGTTCAAATTTTGTGACCGCTTGATCATTTCAGCTCTCAGGTTTTTTTTTTTTTTTTTTTTAACAAGTTGGACTTTATTCATCTAGGGAGAAATGACTGAAAACATAAACACAATGAGTTCTGAATGTTCAGATGTGAACGGATTTAAAAACAGGAAGCCACACTATAAAACGTCACCTAAAATGGCGCGGAGTGCCCCAGAGTGCTCATTAGTCCCCTGTATCACCACCACACACTGCAGATCCCAGCCCCAGCTGTGCCACTAATTCTGTGAGTCATTCATTTTTCTAACCCTGAGTCTTAGTGTCCTAATCTAGAAAATGAGGGGAGTGAAGGATTGGAGGCATATGTTAGTTCACTAGAGCTGCCATAGCAAAGCACCACAGACTGCGAGGCTTAAACAACAGAAATTGATTTTCTCACAAATCTGGAGGCTAAGTGTTCAAGATCAAGGTATCAAAGGGTTGGTTTCTTCTGAGGTCTCTTACCTTGGTTTGTAGATGACTGCTTTCTCCCTTTGGCTTCACATCACCTTTCCTCTCTATGTGTTCTCTTCTTACAATGACAACTGTCATATTGTGTTAGGGCTCACTCATGTGACCTCATTTTAATTACCTCTTTAAAGGCCCTATACTAAATACAGTCACATTCTGAAATACTGGGGATTAGGACTTCAACGTATGAATTTTGGATTCTGACCAAGAGGTGTCCAGCTTACCTACCTTCTATCCTTCCCTGGCCCTGCTCTCAAGTGGCTGATGTTGCCAAGCCTCTTCCCACCAAAACCAGCCTGGTCATCTTCTTAGAGCCAAAGTATCAACGAACCTTGTATTAGTTACCTATTGTGGCTATAACAAATTATCATAAACTTAGTGGCTTAAACCAGCACATCCATTATCTTATAGCTCTGGAGGTCAGAAGTCTGAAATGGATCTCACTGGTCTAAAATCAAGGAGTCAGCAGGGCAATATTCCCTCTGAAGGTTCTAGAGAAGAATTTATTTCTATTTTCCAGCTTCTAGAGGGTGCATGTGTTTGCTGGCTCGCGACCCTTTCCTCCATTTCCAAAGCTAGCAACATCAGGTCAAGTCCTTCTCATGTTGCCATCTCTGATTCTTTCTTCTGCCTCCGTCTTCTACGTATAAGGGCCCCGGTCATTGCACTGGACTGACTAGAAACTATATTTGTTTTCTAGGGCTGCCATAACAAATGAAAACAAACTGGGTGGTTTTTGCATTCTATCATTTTACTGAAGACTGGAAATCCAAAATCAAAGGGTTAGCAGGGCGATGCTCTCTCTGCAGGCTCTAGAGGAGGATCTGTCCTTGCCTCTTCCTAGCTTTGGTGGTTGAGGGCAATCCTTGGCATTCTTTGCTTGTAGATGCATCACTTCAATCTCTGCCTCCATCTTCACATCGCATTCTCCATTCGTGTGTGTCTCCATGCCCAAATTTCCCTCTTCTCATAAGGACACCAGTCAGACTGGATTTAGCATCCCCCCACCCAATCCAGTATGACTTCATGTAACCATGATTACATCTACAAAGATCCTATTTCCAAATAAGGTCACATTCACAGATTCCAGGTGGACATGAATTTGGGGGAATGGGGAACACTATTCAACCCAGGACAGCAAACTTAATTCCATGTGCAACCTTAATTCCCATGTCATGTAACCTAACATATTCAGAGGTTCCAGGCGTTAGGACGTGGACACATAGGGGGAGGGAAGGAGCATTATTCTGCCTACCACAAACCTGATGAACACATCAGTGCTAGCTGTATCTCGAAGAAAACCATATATTTTGTCCAGCCTCCTAAAGAAAGTTGTCCTCCCACTACCTCTGTTGTCCAGTCCTATAATAAGAGGTACAGCCATGATCAGGACCATGGGGAAATCACTTTCCCTAAGTGGACAAATCATGCTGCTATTCAATGTAGAAAACTGTTTTCCAGTTCATAATTCTTTAGTGGTCTTCCTGAGACCACCCAGCCCCATTTCTCTCCCCCTGCTGAATATGACTCTCTTCACTTACTACCTCCGTTCCTGAAGGCAGAAGCTTCACTTTAGCCCTTCTCTGTGCACAGAATGTCTTATTATTGCCATTTAGGCTATTCCACTCCATCATGCAAAAACTATATATCTCAACTGTTTTCTTCCTTAAACTTTCTCTAAACAAGTGATAGACCATTTAACTCTTACACACTATTCATAGGTCCACTATTCACAGAAGTTAAAAAATGGCTGCAAATGATTTGAAACTCCTCCCATTGAAGTGAAGACTATGTCCCTTCCCTCTGAGTCTAAGGGAGCCTGGGATTGCTTTGCAATATTCTATTGCAACAGAATAATGTGGAAGTGACCCATGGGATTTACAGTATGCCACTTCTGCCTGGTCATCTTGGAACATTCACTCTCATGAGGAACTTTCTTAAAATATTTCTTCTGGGATCTCAGTTGCCATGCCACGGGAAGCCCACACCATATAAAGAAGTAACATGTAGCTGGTTGACAGTCTCAGAGTCCCTGCTACGCCCATCTTCAGACATCCTAGCCCAGGGGCCAGATATGCAAGTGAAAAGCCACCTAGGAAGTAGATCTTCCAACCCCAGTTGTCCCAGCCCCCAGCCCTTTGGGTCTTCCCAGATGAGGTCATGGGGGACATCTCCTTGTTCAATGTTTAATGGATTTCTAAAAAGGGCTTTCTTGGCCACACTTTGAGGAAATTTAACTACCTTCTATGAAAGCTCTCCTTTCTTTTATTTTTCCTTTCCTTTAGTCTTCCCTCCTTCTGTCTTTCCTTCTTTTTTAACTTATATTCCTGGAGGCTGAGAGCTGAAAAGAGCTAACCACTTTGCTTCCTCCAGCAAGTGCTGTGCTGAGAGCCTTGTGAAAGCTGATTGTTAAATTTTCAGGGATTTTACAAACCATTTGACATCATTTTTGTAGCTTGAAATTGGCCGTGGTGGCATTATTTATACCATGGAAATGAGCAAAGACTAAAAATCAGAGCTTTTGTTTCCAGAGATCAGTTTGGTAAACATTTACTAGCACATCACTGACTTCCCTCAAAGATGACTTCCACAAAATAACTGCAGTTCCCCTGAAACCAGCACAAGAAGAGTAAGTCAGATTTGATTCATACTCCTGATGTCATTGTACCATAGATTTTCAGAAAAAGTTCTTTTTTCAGGGCAAATACTAATAAGAACTATTGAAAGAGGAGAAGATATTAGAGCAGCCTGAATTTGAAAATGCTTATGCTAATATCACACTCAGCCACTGTGATCAATCAAGGAAAAACCCTAATACATAAGCAGTACGTTTCCTGAATTTTGTAGTAGATGCTTCAGTTTTATTTTTTAAAATGGATATTCCTGGAATATTGTGTGAAAATATACATTTTAAAATGGTATCAGAGTTTAAATTGGTTCAATGAGCTTTCTATACAACAAAATTCTATTTTAATATGTATAAAACAAATAATCACTTTTTCCATTTACTTTTGGAATAAATTCGTTAGTTTTATCCTCTGAGGAAATTTAAAATACTATAACTTTACAGTTGGTAATAGAAGAGAGAGATTAAGATGGGAGAAATCTGATTTGTATTTTTCTTCTGCCACTAAGTGAACGTTTCTAAGTGTCAGTATTTTCATCTATAAAACAAAGTGTTCATCAGTATGATCTCTAAGGTGACCCCCAACTTTGAAATGCAACAATGATCGACTTCATTCACATTTTCAAAATGAGGTGAAACTTATAAGGAATTATCAGGTTCATTAAGTTCAAAAACACTTTTAATTCTGTAGGATTCCACTTTACTTGAGAGTAGGGCTAAAACTCTAAAGATTTTGCTGGAAAAAAATTAGCTACTTTACCTTTAAGAGACCAGGTAATGGGATAACTTGTGGTACATTCATACAGTGGAATACTACTCAGTAATGAAAATGAACTACTAGTACACACAAGAATATCAGTAAATTTCAAAAACACCACGCTGAGGGAAAGAAGCCACACTCAAAAGGGTACATACTCTATGTGTGATTCCATGTATATGAAGTTCCTCGTAGGTAACACTAATCTATGGAGATAGAAATCAGATTAGTGGTTGCTTGGTGGGGTAATTGTGATTATCTTGGAAGGGGCACAAGATGCTAAGAAGTTGGAAATATTCTGTATCTTGATAGGCTTGTAGGGTACATGAGCATGTACATTTTTCAAACGGATAAAATTGCATTCTTTTTTTTTTTTTTTGCAGTACGTGGGCCTCTCACTGTTGTCGCCTCACCTGTTGCGGAGCACAGGCTCCGGACGCGCAGGCTCAGCGGCCATGGATCACGGGCCCAGCCGCTC
>NC_041226.1:10879583-10894299 GCF_002837175.3 Physeter macrocephalus | reverse complement strand
AGGCTCCGGACGCACAGGCTCAGCGGCCATGGATCACGGGCCCAGCCGCTCAGCGGCATGTGGGATCTTCCTGTACCGGGGCACGAACCCATGTCCCCTGCAACGGCAGGCAGACTCTCAACCACTGCGCCACCAGGGAAGCCCTAAAATTGCATTCTTAAATCAGCATGTTTCACTGTAGCTAAATTTTACTTTAATTTTAAATAATAAAAAAGAGAATAGCCTGACATTCATAAAATACATGATTAGCTTATAAAAAATCAGGAGTTTAACATGTTTACTTCTGTTATCATTGTGCTTCTTGGATTCTTGATGGAAACTGGTTTACTGAGATAATTTATGGCTAAGAAATACAAACACTATTCTTTAAAATTTTAAAGAATATGTTGTTTTGATTTTCATTTATCAATGTAATTCATGCTCATTGTATAAACTTAAAAACATAAAACAGCTAATGATCTCACAGTCATAGTCTTTAGTATGAACATCTATGTTCTATTAAAGCAGAAAATTACAGATGAGGATATTAGCAAAGCCATACCACTACCGTCTGGTGGGGATGGGTGGTGGGGGGAGTAGTGGTGTGTATTCAAAGATGAGCATCCTTTTCACACATCAGTACTTCTCCACATCCCTGCAAATGTTGTCTACTAGGAAACTGAGTTCACTCCAACCCACTGTGACCTTCTCTTCAAGGGCACTGATGATCATCTTACTGTTTGGAATCTGACCCAATGAGCCTTAGCTGAATTGCCCATTTGCCCAACAATTCAGGGGTGACAGGTTTTAGTGTTGCCAGTTCCTCTTCCACACAAGAGAAAACCTCGAGCTATCGTCTTAAGCATCTGGGGGATGAGGGTGAGGGTAGGGATAACCTCACTGTATCTGGATGACTTCTCACACATTTCCCATTAATCTACCACATCAGCCACTCAATTTGATCCTACTCTGCCTTGGCCGAGTTAACGTTGCATTGATTTTGATTCATGTGTCCTGATGGTCATTTATTCTGATCATCTGGATGAGAGAGAAAATAATAATTGGAGAGCCCAGACACAAATATTTGATTTTCTAAGATTTTGTAATGGTTACAAGATCTGCTATCCAGTAGCAGCACCCTGCTTTAATGCCTGTTTAGTTTTTAAATATATACTCTGATATGATAAATACAATGTCCACGATGTTAATGCAAAGTAGGTGCAAATGAAAATTGTTGCTGCTGTGAGAACACTGACAATGGAAATAGAAATTGCTAACATAATGTCACCCATGGTTAAAGGCTAATAAAAAACCCTCTTCATTTAGAATAACATAACAACATAACCTATTTGGATTTATCTTCAGAATTCTAGCAAACAAAGTGGGAAATATACTGGTCTTTTAGAATTTTGAAAATAAACAATTTGATTAACTATTTTGTATATTTATACAAAATAAAAATTCCATCTATCACCCACAGAAATTTAGTAGAGGAAAAGTAAGATAAAAATATTTAAGAGAAAATCCAGTAGACATTTTCAGTGAAATATAAAAGAAAGAGAAGTTGGGAATAGCAGGGCTGCCCTTGAGGGCAGAGTAGAGCCCTGTTTGTTTGATTTACTGTCCTCTTTAACTGCAGCTCCGCTTCCATGAAATCCCTCCAAAATGCACTGATCCAACCAATCCCCAGTCTCTTGTGGAAGGGCTAAAAACTTACATAACGATACTCAGATTCCTTATTTGTAAAATGGATTAATAATGCCTGCCCTGTGTAGTTGTTATTAGAAAACATTAATGCGTATAGTTCATTCACAAAACCCTTGTTGATGACCTCCATGTGTTGATGACCTCCATGTCTGACGACCACCATGACCTCCAGTCTGGTGGTCAGCAAGACAGATCAGATGGCTTCCATGTTCTCGAGAAGGTGGATCAGTGAGAATCACATCTGTCTGTGAATAAAAATATCCCCCCCAAAACAGTGTCTGCACAGCAGTGCTGGTCTAGAGTACCCATAGAGAGACCCATAGGAGTCATTAGGGTGGCTTAGCCTGGGGTGACATCAGTAGAAAGTAAAGATGTCAATACCTAGGTGATGTATTCTGAATTAGAGCCAGTGAGACTCACTGATGGATTAGATGCTGGGGGTGAAATAAGGAGAGGATTCAAAAATGACTTCTAGGTATTTGTCGTGATAATTAATGAAATAATAATATTAATAATTCAATCTTATTTTAACCTAAGGATTCTGTGTTATTTTAAAGTTTTATGATATTTTATCATTTTAAAAGCATTTGAAACATGTAATGGCATTTGAAATAATTTTTTAGGAAACTGTGGCCGGCATAAGGTTAGGAAGCCAGGTAAATAGCATGTCTCCTATGTTAATGAAAATATTAATGTAAAGTAGCAACTTTATACCAAGTCCTGAAAATAGGCAATTTGCAAAATTCACCTAATTTAATTTTTACAGCATCCCTATGAAATACAAATTAATACCCCCTTATGGAGATTAATAAACTGAGGCTCAAATGAGTTAATTCACTTGTTCAGACTTACACAGCCAGTTAGCAATATCAGGATTTTATTCTAGTTCTTCTGAACCTTAATTCTGCATTCTTTCCACACATCAGCCTATAAATTCTTTGGAGTTTCCTCAAGTTCTAGGTTCTGTAATACCTAAGAGTATGGTTGTTACCTTTGGTTACTTAAAAAGGAGAAATCAAGGCACTGAAAGAATGGGACATCCATCAGGTGGGTCCCTCTGGATAGAAATGTGGAGGGCAGGGGCAAGGTGAGGATGTGGGTTCTGTAGAAAACCAGGCCCAGGACAGGTACAGACAGAAAGATGCTGAGAACCTGGGGGGGCACAAGAGCAAAAGGGCAATGTTGTCCCTACAAGGAACCAGAGCAGAAGCAACTGCTGCATTTTATATCCCAGATCACCTTCGTTTCAATAAACTCAATAAACAAAAGCCTTGTGGTAAGATATCTAACAAAGAGGTTTTGAAAATATTCCTAATGTTCCTCTGTTTAAAAACACTGGCTAAACTACATTTAAGAGGACCTGCGATCTGCTGAGATCTGAGATCCACATTAGACAAAGGCCTTTTGCTGGCTTCACAAAGCTCCTCTTGGGTCATGCTGCTGAGGGGTCAGTTTCTCCTTGGTCATTCACACTCAAATGGTACCTCCTCCCTTGTAGCTCAAATTCAATTTCCTACTAGCTTAAGAGAAAGAAGAAGCTAGGACACTTTTAACCTATTACAGACATTAGGAGAAAACAGCCTATCTGCTTGTTATTTCTATTAAAAAACAAAACAAAACTGCAGTGTGGGCAGCCACTGTTACCTTGGTGATTTCCTTCCCTCTGTTCTGAGTGAAACTGTGCAAGGCCAACGTACAAGGGAGGAAATGATTTAGAGAGTGAAGCTATTACAGAGCAGGGAAAGAAATGGGCCCTTCCCTAGGCCCGGTACTAACCAGATTAAAATGTGTGTGAGGAAATTATACACAAGCATTTTAATCTAAGGCGGACAAGCTGGTGCACATTTTTATAACTAAATGGAATGGGGGACATGAGCTCATTGAGGAAGGTGGGGGCAGTGGCCTCACTCTTGCCTTCCTGCTCAGTCCCCTTACATTCCACAACATTCTGCAGTGATCATTTTTCTCCCCCCATGAAAGTAATGATTCTTTAAAAGAGCCAGAAGGCACAGTTGATTCCAAGTGAAGCTGACCCAGACTGATGGAGGGAGAGGAAAAGTAGATGCGATTTCATTTCAGATATCTGAAAGCTATTTACAAATGGGGGCAAAAGACACTGTAGAAATCAGTAGGCAATGTGCCCAAATGGATGATTAAGATGGAACAGGATCACTTAGCAACACCGACTGACTATGCCTCGTATGGAAGGGAGCCAGTCCAGAGGAACGGAGACACTGCCAGAGGTGACTCGATGGCTCTCCTCTTGGGAGGTTAAACTAATCGTTATGTCGGGAAGGTGTCGCCTGTCTTTAAATGTTGCTGGGTCCCAGCTTTGAAGTTTCCTAATGAAAGCTTTGATTTGGAGGCTCTACACTGGGCCCAGTAAGCATGAGCCTCTGGGTTCCAGAAATCTGGTGTGACCCAAGCACAGAGTGTAGTGGGTGCTTTGTTTCCAGTAGCCTCTGTGAGTTACCTGTCTGTTACACTTGGGTGATAGGCGAGCTGCTGTGTGCCTGACTTATCTGTGAATATGTGAGAGCTCTTGGTTCCAAAAGATTGTGTTACCTACCCAGTAAGGGCCACCAGCCCACTTCCTCCTACTGTTACTCATTACTGTGTTTTCTTAACTCTAAGATGTACTTTTTTCCAGCTTGAAATCTCTGAAATTGAGATGGGTCTTACCATTGATAGGGTAATTCCCATTCCCTTTCTTTAAAGAGGGGATAATGAGTAAATAGGTTAACTTGGCCAATAAAACTGAGACTCTGCCTCCAACCCCTAAGGCTACAAGGGATGAAGGTTGACAGAAGTGAGTAGGAAGGAAGAGGAGTATCCAGGACTGCATATCCAAGACAGGTGGAGGTCAAGGAGGTGGGGCCTGCAGTCACCTGTGACCGGTCGGTAATTGTCTTAGAATCAGGAAACTAAGCCCACATTTGTCCCTTCCTTTTGTGTTTGCTTTGTTTTCATTTTGTTTTCCCCATCAGAGCTGTACTGATATGAAAAGAGTCTTTGTCTACATAAGAGAGGAAATTAGGGGTACTTTCCCGGTTACCTTTTATGTCCCTTTTAAATATGTGTCCTCTCAGACGTCTAATCTGCTTTCCAGAGCACTGCGGTTCTGCCATACCCCCATACTAGCCCAGCACCCACATACCCTCCTGCTCATCATTCCCAGAGCACTTCCCTGACCTTCCCCCATTTCCTCAGGGCTCTGTTAGGTGACCAAAGCTACTTTGGAGAAACAAATTTAGGCAAAGACGTTAATAGATAATAATATTCCCCTTCCTTGGATGTTTGCATTTTTAAAGGGGTCTGGAGGACACAAAATATTTTAATTCAAAATAATTGCTTTTGAATTGAGGGATCTGCAGGACACCTGGAAGAACATATTAGAGCAAGAGTGTATTAGTATCCATCAAATCCCATCACATAAGCATCCACATGCTCTGTCTGAGCCCAAAGATTCTGGGCTGCAAGAACTGTCAATTGGAAATGTAAGAATCTACCTCTTTGCTCCTAGCATTTTCATTACAGCTTTGGTGATCCCAACAAAAGAGAGAGAGAAAAAAAGAAAGAAACCAGTTTTTCATTTGCAAATTGCTGACCAATTGGTTTTTAATGAACATTTTATTCTTCTTTCATGATGAAACAGGCTGAGGGTATTTACTCAATCTAATTTCTCCTCAGCTTAACAGGAGCATTTGACCAGTCCCCACAACAAATTCATCAAAACAAACATTCATTCTGCTGTCATTTGAGAGACACTCTGCCAGCCACTGGGAGAGATTAAAGATATATGAGACATGGTCACTGCTCTCAAGGTACTTAATATCTAGCTGAAGGGAAACGTTTAAAAGAGCTCACTAACAGATTCAACACGATGACACACGTAATGGCACAAAGCGTTAGGAAATGAATTGCCAAATTCAGTGCTGTGGTATTTCAGAGGGAAACAGTGTGAATAAAAAGTCATTTTTGGATGAGCTGAATCTAAAGGATGGCATTAAGAACATCTGTTGTTTTTATTCATTTAGCGCCCTTATATCTTTTGGAGAAATTTCCTTTCCCCATTCCCATGGTCCTGCAGGCTGTCAAATACTAGTCCTGCACAGTAAGGCACCACCTGATCAAGGATGTGTCAGTCAGGATTCTTCACCCTCTGACAATAAGAATTGGTCCAAGTAGGCACTTGGCTCACCTTGGGCCAATCAGAGTCCTTCCCTGGATTGCTGGTTTATACACATGGAGAAAGAGCAGTCCTTTTCTCCTGGGATGGGAAAATTAGAAGGGAATAAATATAGCATTGTTAAAGGACATTTCCTGTCTCATGGAGAAAGCCTTCTTACAGAATGAAGCCAAAATTCAGGAGAAAGCAGAAATAAGAGAAGAAGTAGGCATATTCCTGACATCTTTTTTTTTTTTTGCGGTATGCGGGTCTCTCACCGCTGTGGCCCCTCCCATCGTGGAGCACAGGCTCTGGACGCGCAGGCTCAGCAGCCATGGCTCACGGGCCCAGCCTCTCCGTGGCATGTGGGATCCTCACGGACTGGGGCACAAACCCGTGTCCCCTGCATCGGCAGGCGGACTCTCAATCACTGTGCCACCAGCGAAGCCCCCCTGACATGTTTTGAGCACTTAAATGTAGCAAGTCTGAAGGTCCACCTCCTGGTTTTATGGGTGAATAAATCCCCTCTGTATCTGATTTGTCAGATACACCCCTCACACTTCCTGGAACTCAAATTTCACATTAGTCTTCCTAATATGGTCCCGAAGGATCACTGATGCTCTGTTCAAATATTTTTTCCAATCATTTTATCTTTAATTTTGGATAGTTTCTATTGCTATGTATTCAAATTCATTGATCTTTTCTTCTGCAGTATCTAATCTACTTAATCCCATCCAGTGTTTTTTTTTTTGCATTTTAGATATTGTATTTTTTATATCTAGAAGTTCTATTCATTTTGTTTGTTTGTTTAATTTGTCTTCCATTTCTCCTCTCAACACGTTCATGGTTTCCACTACACCTTGAGTGTATGGAGCATATTTTTAATAGCTCTTTTAAGGCACTTGTCTGCTAATACCATCATCTCTGCTATTTCTAGGTCTATTTCTTTTGACTGATTATGGGTCATATTTTCCTGCTTTTATACTTTCCTGGTAATTTTTATTGAATGTTGGATATTGCAAATTTTATATTTTTGGAATTGTCTGGCACATAGTTAATTTCCTTGAGATCAGTTTTGTTTCTCTCAACACTTGTTTTTAAGCTTGGTTAAGGCAGGTCTAGAGCAACCTTTAGTCTAGGGCTAATTTAGTCCAATTACTGAGCCAACATCTGCCTGAATGTTCTACCTGATTTTCAAGTATTATGGATCCTATGTGAACTCTAGGTGTTATTCTGTCTACTGCTTTCTCTCCTAGCAACAAAGAGCTTCAACCTTTGCATGCAGTGGTTGATATTCAGCCAAAGATTCCAGAAGATCTGCTGAAAATTTCCAGCACTCTCTCTCCTTCTCTCTTGCTATCTCTGTCCCTGTCTCTCTCTCTGTCTCTGAATCAGTCTCCTCTGGCATTTTTTTCCTTCCAATTTTAGCTGCCTGAATTCTGATCTCTGTCTCTTCAACTCAGTAAGAACTCTGGGATTTGTTTGGGTCCTCCTCCTTGGGTTACACCTTGAAACCGCCTCCTAATTGGAGCAATTATAGGACTCATCTCATTTACTTCCCTTGTTCTGGGATCACATCGCCTGTTGTTCAAGGTGTGAAAGTAGTTATTTTCTATATTTTGCTTGGTTTTTTAGTTGTTATGGTGGAGGAGCATAGCTCATAGCAGTTAATCCTTTGTGGATGAAAGCAGAAGTCCCAAACTCTAATTATTTAAATTTATTGTTTATCAAAATTTTTCTCAGGGGAATAATCTATAATTTTTTACTTAAGAAAAAACTAAACTTGTGCCCAAATATTAACAAATTTATGCTTATCCTACCCAATTCCTTATTACTATATTACCTATTACTATACTATATTACTTATTACTATGTTACCTCTCCAGCTTTCTACTTGGACTAATCCTAGGAGCCACAAGCTATGAGACATGATTTCATCTATCAAATGGGAATAATAAAAAGTACTCATAAGTTTGTGGTAAGGATCAAATGAGATGAATTACATAAAGCCTGACATACAATGATTTTTCTGCAAATGGCAACTCTTAATTCCACTAAATGAATCACAGGAAATGGAAACATTGATTTTGTTGAGTGGAGGTCAACATTAGCAGCTCTATTTTTCTAAAAATAAACACAAACAATAAGATACAAATACATTTTCAGTTATGAGTTCATTTGGTGCCAACTTTCTGAATAACAGGCCTTGTTAATTTTTTTATGAAAGTTTCTCAAGAGTCCAAAGGTTCATTGAAAATGCATTCTGTTCAATTTTTTTGTTATTCTCTAAATTAGATTTAAAAATAACAATAAAAACTAAATATGAAATGCATAGCTGGCATTGAAATATCTTGCCAAAAAAGCTACCTGTCCTGGTCGTCTGAGTCCTAGAGACTTTGGCATCCCAGAAGTGAGATCATGGGAGGAAGGAATGGCTAGACTGGCCTTGAACTTGAAAGATTAATTACATAATTTGTATTTCTGTTAAATCCTGGAAAAAGAAGTAGCAAAATATGGTGTCTGCTTTTCATAAATATTAAAATGCATTAGTTATCTAGGGAGTATTTTGTTCTAGATTTTGTTTTCAAGGTATCATTGATTTCATTTAAAAATAGTACTCCCATCTGATATTTATACTAGTAGATCACAGTTACTTCTCACTTCGGAAATAATCAGTCCCTTTTAAGTATTTAGGCATTCTTACTCCTTTACGCAATGAAGATTTACTAAGTATCTGTTTATTCCAATCTCTCTGCTGGGCTCTTTCATATGCTAGATCACATGTATTCTCATTCTTTCTCTTACAACATGTATAATTATCGCATTTTATAGTTGAGGAAACTGAGGCTGTGAGACAGATTATGATGTGCGTAAAAGCACACACCTATTAAGTGGCACTTCTAGAAAACAAATAGGACTGGGCTATTATCCTTGAGAAACACTCTGCCTAGAGGTTTAAAAATATCTTCTAAAGAGTGAAGAATGCTTGAGTCTCAAAAAGACCATGAAAGCACTCGTTACAGTGGGTGGCTGGATGCCTCTCCCAACTCTGAGAGACAGTGCCCGTGGGGATAATGCTGCCAGCCCCTGTGGACCAAGATCAATGACTTCACCCAGCTTCTGATCCCAGGAAAACAACCTCCAGGGTACTATGCTGTTTCTTCCAGAAGGCTTCCGAAATTTTGCCCCATATCTAAGGAATTAACATATTCTTTAAAGAACAGATGCGACCGAAGCATTTCATTTCCTATTTTACTTCTGTCTATTTGCTCAGTAGTTTGCCACAGAGGTTTGAACAAAGAATCTACTGCAGGGTTTGTATATTCATGCAAATAACATATTTCCCTACAAGACTACACCCTTTGTTCTTCCAGATGTGAAAATATTGGTTTGCTTTCCTAGTTGATTTTAAAGAATTTTGATGCAAATTGTAGTTGGCAGATATTGTATATTCTTCCTCTTGCTCAGAGTGAGAGAAGGCTGTGCTCCTGAACTTGGGTTCCCTGTTGCTTCAAGCAGGTGTGGATGTGCCACTGCCAAAATCAAACTGCTGTGCAGCATGAGTTCCTCCTGGAGACATACATGTTCTGCCTTTGGCCGAAATACTTTGAATTCACTGCTTTATAGTAAGCTTTTCTGATTCTGCAGCTTTAAACCTGATTTCATCAGGTTTTTGGGTTTTTTTTATCCTCTCTCTCTACCTCTTGATTTAGTTGAGGGGTAAACTTTTTCCCCTTGGTATAACTTGACATCTCTGTTTTTGGCACATCTATGGAGACTGAAGTAATAGATTGAAGGTGAAAAAAGGTCAGGTGTTAGTGCCATCAGGGCCTCCTGAGAAGAACCAGCAGGGAAGCAGGGAACCCAGAAGCAGCCCTGACTAGAATCATCCTCCAAGACCAACCCTTGGTTGTCTGAGATGCACTGGAGTGATAAGACCCCATTCTGCAAATCCAGTTTATGTGGACTAATAGAAGTAAGAAACTGTCTCTGGGGGCAGATCTGTGACCCAAACCACTCAAAGTAAAAACACACAACCATTTTGGCTTCCTTCTCTATTTTTGTAGGAGGTTAATAGACACATTTATAAAAAATAAGCACATATTTTTCCTCATTCTTTATAAATCATGATTCTGCCTGTCCCAAGGTAAGTGACGTCACTGATACCCTCATTGATGCCTTTGGACTAACAGCCCACAGAAAGACATCCTTTTATGCAAGGGGATGGAGGCTGTGCTACATTAAGGAAAGAGCCCTATGTTTTTGCCATAAGTAGACATGAAATAATAGAAAAAAACATATGTTGATCTCTGCCCCTGGTTCCTGAAGCAGAACTCCTAAAACCCTTGTAATTTCCTAAGTGATAGGAACATCTGACACAGATGCATATAATATAATTTGCATAGGTAATGCAAATAAAATCTATACTCTAGTTAAGTGTATTGTGCCAATGTTAATTTCTTAATATTGGTAATTGTACAGTGGTTATGGAAGATGTGAACATCAGGAGAAGCTTGATGAATGGAACACAGATACTGCCTGTACTAGTGTTGCAACTTTCATTAAATCTAAAATTATTTCAAAATAAAAGTATTTAAAATTTTAAAATATTTCAAAGCACTTCTGCAAGGAAGTTTGGGGAAGGGCTGTATGGCAGAGCCCTGAGCCTCAAAACATTTGGTCCATGTGAATGCCACAGCAGAAGATGTTCTTAATCAGACAGGATGACCTACTTTGTGGATAGCACCGTACGGCTGACAGGGTCTTCGTGCTCCGGCCGGGTGTCAGGTCTGAGCCTCTGAGGTGGGAGAGCCGAGCTCAGGACATTGGACCACCAGAGACCTCCTGGCCCCACATAATATCAATTGGCGAGAGCTCTCCAAGAGATCTCCGTCTCAATGCTAAGACCCAACTCCACTCAACAACCAGCAAGCTCCAGTGCTGGACACCCCATGCCAAACAACTAGCAAGCCAGGAACACAACCCCACCCATTAGGTGAGAGGCTGCTTAAAATCATACTAAATTCACAGACACCCCAAAACACACCACCAGACGTGGTCCTGCCCACCATAAAGACAAGATCCAGCCCCACCCACCAGAACACAGGCACCAGTCCCCTACACCAGGAAGCTTACACAACCCATTGAACCAACCTTACCCACTGGGGGCAGACACCAAAAACAATGGGAACTACGAACCTGTAACCGGCGAAAAGGAGATCCCAAAAACAGTAAGTTAAGCAAACTGAGAAGACAGAGAAATATGCAGCAAATGAAGGAGCAAAGTAAAAACCCACCAGACCTAACAAATGAAGAGGAAATAGGCAGTATACCTGAAAAAGAATTCAGAGCAATGATAGTAAAAATGATCTAAAATCTTGGAAATAGAACAGAGAAAATACAAGAAAGTTTTTACAAGGACCTAAAGAACTAAAGAGCAAACAAACAATGATGAACAACACAATCAATGAAATTAAAAATTCTCTACAAGGAATCAACAGCAGAATACCTGAGGCAGAAGAACAGATAAATGACCTGGAAGATAAGAGTGGAAATAACTACTGCAGAGCAGAAGAAAGAAGAAAGGATGAAAAGAATTGAGGAGAGTCTCAGAGACGTTTGGGACAACATTAAATGCACCAACATTCGAATCATAGGGGTCCAGAAGAAGAAGAGAAAAAGAAAGGGCCTGAGAAAATATTTGAAGAGACTATAGTTGAAAACTTCCCTAACATGGGAAAGGAAATAGTCAGTCAAGTCCAGGAAGTGCAGAGAGTGCCATACAGGATAAATCCAAGGAGAAACATGCCAAGACACATATTATTCAAACTATCAAAAATTAAATACAAAGAAAAAAACATTAAAAGCAGCAAAGGAAAAGCAACAAATAACACACAAAGGAATCCCCATAAGGTTAACAGCTGATCTTTCAGCAGAAACTCTGCAAGCCAGAAGGGAGTGGCAGTACATACTTAAAGTGATAAAAGGGAAAAACCTAAAACCAAGATTATTCTACCCAGCAATGATCTCATTCAGATTTGACTGAGAAATTAAATCCTTTACAGATAAACAAAAGCTAAGAGAATTCAGCACCACCAAGCCAGCTTTACAACAAATGCTAAAGGAACTTCTCTAGGAAGGAAACAGAAGGAAAAGACCTACAATAACAAACCCAAAACAATTAAGAAAATGGTCATAGGAGCATACATATCAATAATTACCTTAAATGTAAATGGATTAAATGCTCCCACCAAAAGACACAGACTGGCTGAATGGATACAAAAACAAGACCCATATATGTGCTGTCTACAAGAGACCCACTTCAGATCTAGGGACACAGACAGACTGAATATGAGTTGGATGGAAAAAGATATTCCATGCAAACAGAAATCAAAAGAAAGCTGGGGTAGCAATTCTCATATAAGACAAAATAGACTTTAAAATAAAGACTATTACAAGAGACAAAGAAGGACACTACATAATGATCAAGGGACCAATACAAGAAGAAGATAGAACAATTGTAAATATTTATGCACCCAGCATAAAGGCACCTCAATATATAAGGCAAATGCTAATAGCCATAAAAGGGGAAATCAACAGTAACACAATAATAGTAGGGGACTTTAACACCCCACTCTCACCAATGGACACACTTTCCAAAATGAAAATAAATAAGGAAACACAAGCTTTAAATGACACATAAAACAAGATGGACTTAATTGATATTTATATGACATTTCATCCAAAAACAACAAAATGCACTTTCTTCTCAACTGCTCCTGGAACATTCTCCAGGACAGACCATATCTTGGGTCAGAAATCAAGCCTTGGTAAATTTAAGAAAATTGAAATTGCATCAAGTATCATTTCTGACCACAATGCTATGAGAATAAATATCAGTTACAGGAAAAAAAAATACAAACATGTGGAGGCTAAACAGTATGCTACAAATAACCAAGAGATAACTGAAGAAATCAAAAAGGAAATAAAAAAAAGTACCTAGAAACAAATGACAATGAAAACACGATGGCCCAAAACCTATGGGATGCAGCAAAGGCAGCTCTAAGATGGAAGTTTATAGCAACATAATCCTACCTCAAGAAACATCTCAACTAAATAACCTAACCTTACACCTAAAGCAATTAGAGAAAGAAGAAGAAGAACAACAAAAAAAACCCAAAGAAAGCAGAAGGAAAGAAATCATAAAGATCAGATTAGAAATAAATGAAAAAGAAATGAAGGAAACAATAGCAAAGATCAATAAAACTAAAAGCTGGTTCTTTGAGAAGATAAACAAAATTGATAAACCATTAGCCAGACTCATCAAGAAAAAAAGGGAGAAGACAAATCAACAGAATTAGAAATGAAAAAGCAGAAGTAACAACTGACATTGCAGAAATACAAAGGATCATCAGAGATTACTACAAGCAGCTATATGCCAATAAAATGGACAACCTGGAAGAAATGGACAAATTCTTAGAAAAGCACAACCTCCGATCAGAGATTACTACAAGCAGCTATATGCCAATAAAATGGACAACCTGGAAGAAATGGACAAATTCTTACAAAAGCACAACCTCCGAGACTCAACCAGGAAGAAATAGAGAATATAAACAGACCAATCACAAGCACTGAAATTGAGACTGTGATTAAAAATCTCCCAACAAACAAAAGCCCAGGACCAGGTGGCTTAACAGGAGAATTCTATCAAACATTTAGAAAAAGATAACACCTATCCTTCTCAAACTCTTCCAAAATATAGCAGATGGAGGAACACTACCCAACTCATTCTACGAGGCCACCATCACCCTGATAACAAAACCAGACAAAAGATGTCACACACACACACACACAAAAACTACAGGCCAATATCACTGATGAACATAGATGCAAAAATCCTCAACAAAATACTAGCAAACAGAATCCAACAGCACATTAAAAGGATTATACACCATGATCAAGTGGGGTTTAACCCAGGGACACAAGGATTCTTCAATATATGGAAATCAATCAATGTGATACACCATATTAACGAATTGAAGGATAAAAACCATATGATCATCTTAATAGATGCAGAAAAAGCTTTCAACAGAATTCAACACCCATTTATGATAAAAACTCTCCAGAAAGGAGGCATAGAGGGAAATTACCTCAACATAATAAAGGCCATATATGACAAACCCACAGCTAACATCGTTCTCAATGGTGAAAAACTGAAACCATTTCCTCTAAGATCAGGAACAATACAAGGATGTCCACCTTCACCACTATTATTCAACATACTTTTGGAAGTTTTAACCATAGCAATCAGAGAAGAAAAAGTAAGGAGAAAAAAGACCTATATGCAGAAAACTATAACACACTGATTAAAGAAATTAAAGATGCTACAAACAGATGGAGAGATATACCTTGTTCTTTGATAGGAAGAATCAGCATTCTGAAAATGACTATACTACCCAAAGCAATCTACAAATTCAATGCAATCCCTATCAAAGTACCAATGGCATTTTTCACAGAACTAGAAAAAAAAATTTCACAATTTGTATGGAAACACAAAAGACCCTGAATAGCCAAAGCAATCCTGAGAAAGAAAAACGGAGCTGGAGGAATCAGGCTCCCTGACTTCAGACTATACTACAAAGCTACAGTAATGAAGACAACATGGTACTGGCACAAATATAGAAATACAGATCAATAGAACAGGACAAAGCCCAGAGATTAACCCACACACATATGGTCACCTTATCTTTGATAAAGGGTACTTGGAAAACTGGACAGCTGCATGTAAAAGAATGAAATCAGAACACTTCCTAACACTGTATACAAAAATAAACTCAAAATGGATTAAAGACCTAAATGTAA
>NC_041226.1:10878917-10879350 GCF_002837175.3 Physeter macrocephalus | reverse complement strand
CCACAGCAAAAGAAACCATAAACAAGACAAAAAGACAACCCTCAGAATGGGAGAAAATATTTGCAAATGAATCAACTGAGAAAGGATTAATCTCCAAAATATACAAGCAGCTCATGCAGCTCTATATCAAAAAAACAAACAACCCAATCCAAAAATGGGCTGAAGAACTAAAGAGACATTTCTCCAAAGAAGATATACAGATTGCCAACAGGCACATGAAAGGATGTTCAACATCACTAATCATTACAGAAATGCAAATCAAAACTACCATGAGGTATCACCTCACATCGGTCAGAATGGCCATCATCAAAAAATCTGCAAACAATAAATGCTGGAGAGGGTGTGGAGAAAAGGGAACCCTCTTGCACTGTTGTTGGGAATGTAAATTGATACAGCCACTATGGAGAACAGTATGGAGGTTCCTTAAAAAACT
>NC_041226.1:10872988-10878669 GCF_002837175.3 Physeter macrocephalus | reverse complement strand
GAATATTACTCAGCCATAAAAAGAAACGAAATTGAGTTATTTGTAGCGAGGTGGATGGACCTAGAGTCTGTCATACAGAGTGAAGTAATTCAGAAAGAGAAAAACAAATACTGTATGCTAACGCCTATGTATGGAATCTAAAAATAAAAGTGGTTGTGAGGAACCTAGGGGCAGGACAGGAATAAAAATTCGGACATAGAGAGTGGACTTGAGGACATGGGGAGGGGGAAGGGTAAACTGGGATGAAGGGAGAGAGCGGCAAAGACATATATACACTACCAAATGTAAAATAGATAGCTAGTGGGAAGCAGCCGCATGGCACCGGGAGAGCAGCTCGGTGCTCTGTGACCACCTAGATGGGTGGGATGGGGGGTGGGTGGGAGGGAGATGCAAGAGGGAGGGTATATGCGGATATATGTGTACGTATGGCTGATTCACTTTGTTATACAGCAGAAAGTAACACAACATTGTGGGGCAATTATATTCCAATAAAGATTTTAAAGAAAAACAAATAATAACGTTTACGGAATCAAAAAAGTAAAAAACAAATATTTTAAAGAGAAAAAAAAGTACATTACTGATTGGTGGGAAGGGAGGACTATAGAGAATCATTTCAAATGCACTATTAAGCACCTACAATATGCTGAATGTCTTTGAAAATGCTGGCAATATCAAATAAAATTGTATTACCACACTTAAGGGTCTGACTTATGGTCTCGTAGAGAGATGTACACTACATGTTACTGCTTCTATGATTGACATCTAGACAAGAAAAAGCAGAAGTACAAAGAAGAGAGGTCAATTACAAGGGCATGTTGGGTAAAAGGCAGGGGGGTCAGTGTCTGGAAAGCCTTCTTAGAGAAAGTGATTCTTAAGCTGAGTTATAAGAGATGAGTTTTAGAGTTTTGGAAAGGCCCGCAGGACATTCTTGAAGCCTACAATCAGGCAAGTGAGTGCAGAATATCTCTGGTGTAGCAGTGTCCTCCACCAAACTACCCTGATTTCCCTAAAGATACTTTGTCCAGTGTTTGATGTCTAACTTTTAAGTTGATTCTTTATCCTTTATTAATTTTAGGAAATATACCTGAATTTCATCTTTAAACAGAGAAATATCTCTGAAAGAACTCCAGTTACCCTTAAACTTTGAAGTGTTCTGTTCATAATTTAAAATTAGCCTATAATCTCAAACCTTATTGTGTTTAGATGATATTGAATTTCCTTGAATGAAATTACAAAGGGTGGTTTAGGAACCTTTCCAATGTCAAGGGGAAGAAGTGGTACGACTTCTTGAGAGGAATTTTTGAATGTATGGAGTGACTACTAGTTTCCCTGCTTTGGAGTCCCTTTAGCTGCTGAGATATGGTCTGGAGATCATTTATGAATCTCAAAGGGATGAAGACAACATTTTTGCCAACTGAGTTGTTTAGTTCTGTTCATTGTTTTTGATCGTTATGGAATGCCAACTGCAATGTTGGTGAAACATTGAGAAGTCAATCCACATGTTTGGAAATACAGCAAAGGATATATAAGAAAGATTTTATCCACCTATCCATCCTTCCATTTAGCAATATTTATTGAGTACCTACTGCATATGTAACACTGTGCTAAGGACACAACAGTGTGCAAAGTAAACTTGGTCCCTCATCTGGGCAAACGCATACCTCATGGAGAACGAAGACAAGAGAATAGGTATTTATACCCAATGTGAAAAGAACGCTCAGAGGAGTGAGCAGAGGGGTTGAGTTGACCCCAGCCTGGTTTGAAGCAGGCCAGTCGATCTATAGCCTCTGTCTAACAGGAGAGTGGAATGCCGGCCACAAGGTGTATAGGTGTTTTCTGGACTTGGGTAGGAAAACGGGGGGAAGGAAAAACATTTGTGCAAAGTGTCAGAGAAGCCCTTCCCCCCTTGCTGCCTCATGGATATGAAGTACCCCATCAGTGTGTGCACAAAAATCCCCTAATGGCATCAGAACTTCTGCTTTGTTAGGCTAGAGCCATTGGGGCACTAAGGAAAAATTCTGGTGACAAGAATGGAAAGCTACAGAAACTTCTGCTTCTTTTGCGCGGTGACTTATTTGCTTTCTTATTTTCCCTCCTAATCTTTGAGCCATCTGGTCTCTGAGAATTGGAAAGGATATGAGGAGGTCTTAACCTGTACCCATCTGCATCCCTTCATCCCACATTGATTTATTTCCTTGGGCTGCAATGATGTGTATAAATGACTAAGAAGGCAAAACTAGCCCTTGCTGAACTAGAACCTTCCTAGGGTCTCCAGCTCCATTATTCTAAACTACCCATCTTTCCATCCCTGGCCTTGAGCCCTGATATCTTACTGCGAATTGACCCCAGCTAAAAACAGCTTTCAAATTATTTTGTATTGGCTTCCCAGGTCTAAAAATCTTCCAGGGTATTAGTTGCAATTCTCTACCTATCAACTGCCACCCTCACCCAAAATAATGCTTCCTCCATCACAGGAACCCCAATGAACAGTATCTTTCTCTCTGGCTAGACGAGTTCTGAAATCCAATCTAGCACAGCCCTTGATGCATTTGGAAACAGAAGACAGGACTGAGAGACAGGCACCCAGTGAGTTTAAGTCCCTGATTAGTGGAAATTGTTAAAATATCAGTGGTCTACTGTATTTGTTTAGCAGTGGCATACCTAGCATATTATTTTTTACAGATTTCTGAGGTATAATCAACATGCAAAGTGCACACATTTAAAGTGTACAATTTGATAAGTTTTGACATATATACACACCTGTGAAACCATCACATAGTTAAGATAATGAACATATCTATCAATCCCAAGTTTCCTTATTCTCCTTTGTTTCTCATAAAATGTGCTAAAATATAGATTTCTTTGGCCGTGAAAGAAAAAAAAAACGCTAGTTTCATAAATAGATGTAACTCTAACTGTATATTGCCATCGAAGTAAGAAGGAGCATCCCACAATGGAGTCCATTTAGCATCATTCTAGCAAAATCAAGTTGCTGAACAAGTTGATAGAAGACTATGTGACCCGGCCACAGACTGGACATCTAACCTAGCTAGTCAGCGAGGTATGCTGATGTGTGTTGTCTTGATGAATGTTTCCCATTCCAGTGCTTCCCAAGGCTGGATTAGGTGTTCCACTATGTACTCCCATAGCATCTTACCCTTACTCTTGAAATAAAATTATATCACTGCATTGCAAAAGCTATTTATTTTTTCTTTCCCCACTATTATGTCAAGAACAATCTTCATTCATCGCTGTATCCCTGATGCAATGCCTAACACAAAACGGAGTTCAATGCATTCTTGCTGAGGAGAAAAATTAATGAGTCTTGCTTTTCCTGAAAGCATCTGGGCAGATGGCTAGGAAGGGACTCAAAGTTCACGACTGACTAGTGACATGATATAGTAACATCATCTTTGAATCTAAAAGCAGCATATTTCATCAATGAGGAGGGCTTGAATCACATGCTATCAAACACTGCCATCACTGGGAAATGTTTCTTTAAGGTGATATCCTTATTGAACTATGTCCAGTTTTATGAAGAAAAAAATATTGGAGGGAGAACAGATAGAAGGTGAGCTTTCTTTTTCTTTTATAATTAATTGTAAAGAGATTCATTTGTTTGCCCACACATTCTACACACTGCCTACGTGGTTTTTGGAATATTTGATTTTTCATTTGAAACTATCTTAAAAGAGAAAGTATTGCTTCTGAGAGTTATGAAATCTCAAAGGCAGTTAGAAATTCATTTATCACTGTAATGCAGAAAGATAAACAAGGGTATTAGCAAAGACACTCCATTATGCTGCAGCAACGTTCCATTTTAGCTTTGGCTTTGGCTCTTTGGCTCTACTTGAGGATTCTGTACTAATGGAAGCATTGATCTTACTTCCAACATTGCATTCCAGCATTCTCCTAAAATTCAAATTTGTCTTCAGCATTTGCATTTGTTTCTAAGCATGGTGAATTAAATCCTCCCTGTGGTTATGCTTAATATCACAGTCTATTGCATGTTGTCCTGAACACCACACCACCTACACTCCACAACAAATTGCTATATAGTGATCTTCTAGGCTCCCCAAATACACAATACAAAGATTATAACAGATCTTATCAGAGTCTGCTGCAATCATTTATATGTCTGAATAAGTGGACTGGGAGACCTGTGAGGTTTTATCAACGTACGTAGAATTTTCACAAATTTGTCTAGATAGGATCAGCTTACAAGAATATAAATTACAGGGACTTTCCTGGTGACAGAGTAGTTAAGAATCCACCTGCTAAGGAAGGGGACACAGTTTCAATCCCTGGTCTGGGAAGATCCCACATGTCGTGAAGCAACTAAGCCTGTGCACCACAACTACTGAACCCACATGCCACAACTACTGAAGTCTGTGCACCTACAGCTCGTGCTCCACAACAAGAGAAGCCACTGCAATAAGAAGCACACGCAGAGATTGGATCAAGATGGCGGAGTAGAAGGATGTGCCCTCACTCCCACTTCAGACCTAGGGACACATACAGACTGAAAGTGAGGGGATGGAAATGCAATAAGAAGCACACGCAGAGATTGGATCAAGATGGCGGAGTAGAAGGATGTGCCCTCACTCCCACTTCAGACCTAGGGACACATACAGACTGAAAGTGAGGGGATGGAAAAAGATATTCCATGCAAATGGAAATCAGAAGAAAGCTGGAGTAGCAATTCTCATATCAGACAAAATAGACTTTAAAATAAAAACTATTACAAGAGACAAAGAAGGACACTACATAATGATCAAGGGATCGATCCATGAAGAAGATATAACAATTGTAAATATTTATGCACCCAACATAGGAGCACCTCAATACACAAGGCAAATACTAACAGCCATAAAAGGGGAAATTGACAGTAACACAATCATAGTAGGGGACTTTAACACCCCACTTTCACCAATGGACAGATCATCCAAAATGAAAATAAATAAGGAAACACAAGCTTTAAATGATACAATACACAAGATGGACTTAATGGATATTTACAGGACATTCCATCCAAAAACAACAGAATACACATTTTTCTCAAGTGCTCATGGAACATTCTCCAGGATAGATCATATATTGGGTCACAAATCTAGCCTTGGCAAATTTAAGAAAATTGAAATCATATCAAGTATCTTTTCTGACCACAACGCTATGAGACTAGATATCAATTACAGGAAAAGATCTATAAAAAATACAAACACATGGAGGCTAAACAATACACTACTTAATAACGAAGTGATCACTGAAGAAATCAAAGAGGAAATCAAAAAATACTTAGAAACAAATGACAATGGAGACACGACGACCCAAAACCTATGGGATGCAGCAAAAGCAGTTCTAAGAGGGAAGTTTATAGCAATACAATCCTACCTTAAGAAACAGGAAACATCTCGTATAAACAACCTAACTTTGCACCTAAAGCAACTAGAGAAAGAAGAACAAAAAAACCCCAAATTTAGCAGAAGGAAAGAAATCATAAAGATCAGATCAGAAATAAATGAAAAAGAAATGAAGGAAACAATAGCAAAGATCAATAAAACTAAAAGCTGGTTCTTTGAGAAGATAAATAAAATTGATAAACCATTAGCCAGACTCATCAAGAATAAAAGGGAGAAGACTCAAATCAATAGAATTAGAAATGAAAAAGGAGACGTAACAAC
>NC_041226.1:10867826-10870658 GCF_002837175.3 Physeter macrocephalus | reverse complement strand
AAGGAGAAACTAACACACTATTGTAAAACAGTTATACTCCAATAAAGATGTTAAAAAAAAAAAAAAAGCACGCACAGAGATTGGATCAAGATGGCGGAGTAGAAGGATGTGCGCTCACTCCCACTTGCCAGAGCACAGGAATCACAACTGCTGAACAATCATCAATAGGAGGACACTGGAACTCACCAAAAAAGATACCCCACATCCAAAGACAAAGGAGAAGCTGCAATGAGACGGTAGGAGGGGCACAATCACAATAAAATCAAATCCCATAACAGCTGGGTGGGTGACTCACTAACTGGAGAACAATTATATGACAGAAGTCCACCCACTGGAGTGAAGGTTCTGAGCCCCACGTCAGGCTTCCCAACCTGGGGGCCCAGCAACGGGAGGAGTAATTCCCAGAGAATCAGACTTTGAAAGCTAGCAGGATTTGATTGCAGGACTTCGACAGGACTGGGGGAAACAGAGACTCCAACCTTGGAGGGCACACACAAAGTAGTGTGCACATCAGGACCCAGGGGGAAGGAGCAGTGACCCCATAGGAGACTGAACCAGATCTACCTGCTAGTGTTGGAGGGTCTCCAGCAGAGGCAGGGGTGGCTGTGGCTCACCAAAGGGGCAGGGACACTGGCAGCAGAAGTTCTGGGCAGTACTCCTTAGTGTGAGCCCTCCCAGAGTTCGCCATTAGCCCCACCAAAGAGCCTGTATGCTCCAGTGCTGGGTCACCTCAGGCCAAACAACCAACAGGGAGGGAACTCAGCCCCAACCATCAGGAGACAAGCAGATTAGTTTTACTGAGCTCTGCCTACTAGAGCAACAGCCAGCTCTACCCACCACCAGGCACTCCCATCAGGAAGCTTACACAAGCCCCTTAGATAGCCTCATCTACCAGAAAGAAGGCAGACAGCCAAAGCAAGAAGAACTACAATTTTGCAGAACCACATTCACAGAAAGACAGACAAAATGAAAAGGCAGAGGACAGTGTACCAGATGAAGGAACAAGATGAAACCCCAGAAAATCAAATAAATGAAGTGGAGATAGGCAACCTTCCAGAAAAAGAATTCAGAATAATGATAGTGAAGATGATCCAGGACCTCGGAAAGAGAATGGAGGCAAAGATGAGAAGATGCAAGAAATGTTTAACAAAGACCTAGAAGAATTAAAGAACAAATAAACAGAGATGAAAATACAATAACTGAAATGAAAAATACACTAGAAAAAATCAATAGCAAAATAACTGAGGCAGAAGAACAGATAAGTGACCTGGAAGACAGAACAGTGGAATTCACTGCCATGGAGCAGAACAAAGAAAAAAGAAAGAAAAGAAATGAAAACAGCCTAAGAAACCTCTGGGACAACATTAAACACACCAACATTCACATTATAGGGGTCCCAGAATGAGAAGAGAGAGAGAAAGGACCTGAGAAAAGAGTTGAAGAAATTATAGTCAAAAACTTCCCTAACATGGGAAAGGAAATAGCCACCCAAGTCCAGGAAACACAGAGAGTCCCAGGCAGGATAAACCCAAGGAAAAACACGCCGAGACAGATCGTAATCAAATTGACAAAAATTAAAGACAAAGAGTGACTTCCCTGGTGGTGCAGGGGTTAAGAATCTGCCTGCCAATGCAGGGGACACAGGTTCAAGCCCTAGTCTGGGAAGATCCCACATGCCACGGAGCAACTAAGCCCATGCTCCACAACTACTGAGCCCATGTGCTGCAACTACTGAAGCCCGTGTGCCTAGAGCCCGTGCTCTGCAACAAGAGAAGCCACCAGAATGAGAAGGCCGCACAACACAATGAAGAGTAGCCCCCGCTCGCCCACACGCAGCAATGAAGACCCAATGCAGCCATAAATAAATAAATAAATAAAATTAAAGACAAAGAAAATTTATTAAAAGCAACAAGGGAAAAACAACAAATACATACATACAAGGGAACTCCCATAAGGTTAACAGCTCATTTCTCAGAAGAAACTCTACAAGCCAGAAGGGAGTGGCACCATATATTTAAAGTGATGAAAGGGAAGAACCTATAACCAAGATTACTCTACCTGGCAAGGATCTCATTCAGATTTGCCAGAGAAATCAAAAGAATTACAGACAAGCAAAAGTTAAGAGAATTCAGCTCCACCACACCAGTTCTACAACAAATGCTAAGGGAACTTCTCTATGTGGGAAACACAAGGGAAGAAAAGGAACTACAAAAACAAACCCAAAACAATTAAGAAAATGGTCATAGGAGCATACATATAGATAATTACCTTAAATGTGAATGGATTAAACACTCCAACCAAAAGACACACACTCACTGAATGGACACAAAAACAAGAGCTGTATATATGCTGTCTACAAGAGACCCATTTCAGACCTAGTGACACATACAGACTGAAAGTGAGGGGACAGAAAAAGATATTCCATGCAAATGGAAATCAAAAGAAAGCCGGAGTAGCAATACTCATATCAGATAAAATAGAATTTGAAATAAAGAATGTTAGAAGAGACAAGGAAGGACACTACATAATGATCAAGGGGTCACTCCAAGAAGAAGATATAACAATTATAAATATATATGCACCAACACAGGAGTGCCTGAATACATAAGGTATATGGTCGTTCTAAAAATAGAACTACCATATGACCCAGCAATCCCACTGCTGGGAATATACCCTGAGAAAACCATACTTCAAAAGGACACATGCACCCCAATGTTCATTGCAGCACTATTTACAATAGCCAGGTCATGGAAGCAACCTAAATGCCCATCAACAGATGAATGGATAAAGAAGATGTGGTACACATATACAATGGAATATTACTCAGCCATA
>NC_041226.1:10861157-10867676 GCF_002837175.3 Physeter macrocephalus | reverse complement strand
AACCCCCAAAAGCAGAAGTTAGTGAAGTGGAGATAGGCAATCCACCCAAGAAAGAATTCAGAGTAGGGATCATACAGATGATCAAAAACTGGGGAGAAGAATGGATGCAAAAAGAAGCCAGAAATTTTCAACAAATATTTAGAGACTATAAAGAACAACCAATCAAAGATGAAGAATAAAATAACTGAAATGAAAAACACAGAAGAAATCAACAGTACATTAAATGATACAGAGGAATGAAGCAGTGAGCTGGAAGACAGAGTAGTAGAAACTACTGATGCTGAAGAGAAAAAAGAAGGAAAAGAAATGAGGACAGCTTAATAGACCTCTGGGACAACACCAAGTGCGCTAATATTTGCATTATAGGGGACCCAGAAGAAGGAGAGAAAAAGGGGCTGTGAACATAATTGAAGACATAATAGGTGATAAGTTCCCTAACCTGGGATAGGAAAGAGACACCCAAGTTTGGGAAACACAGAATGTCCCATACAGGATTACCCACAGAGGAAAGCATGAAGACACATTGTAATAAAAATGGCAAAAATTAAAGTGAGAATGTTAAAAGTAGCAAGAGAAAAGCAGCACAAGGGAACTCCCATTTGGCTAACAGCTGACTTTTCAGCATAAACTCTGCAGGCCAGCAGGGAGTAGCATGATATATTCAAAGTGATGAAAGGGGAAAAAAACCCCTTACAACCAAGAATACTCTAAACAGCAAGGTTCTTTTTCAGATTTGATGGAGAGATCACAAGCTTCACAAACAAGCAGAAGCTGAAAGAGTTCAGAACCACCAAACCACCTTTAAAAGAAATGTCAAAGGAAATTCTCTAAGCAAAAAACATGAAAATTATAAGAGGAAAAAAGCTGATTGGTAAAGGTAAACATATAGTAAAGGTAGGAAATCATCCATGCACAAATCTAGTAGGAAGGTTAAAAGACGAATGTAGTAAAATCATCTATAGATAATAAGCAGTTAAGGGTTACACAAAGCAGTTATGTATAAAATATGGTATCAAGGCAGTAATCATGAGGGGTGGGTAGTATAAATGCAGGTTGTGAAAATGCACTGAAATGAAGAGATCAGCAACATAAAATAACTATATATATATATATATATATATATATACATATACATATATATATATATATGGGTATATATAAGACTGATGGTAACCACAAACTAAAAATCTGTAATAGAGACACACATGGACACAAAAGTAAAAGGACTCCAAACATAACACTAAAGATATCCATCAAATCACAAGTGAAGAGAACAAAAAGAAGAAAGGAACAACAAAGACCTAAAAAACAACCCCCAAACAATTTAAAAAATGGCAGAAAGAACATACATATCAATAATTATATTAAATGTAAATGGACTAAATGCTCCAAGCAAAAGACATCGAGTGGCTGAATGGATACAAAAACAATGTCTGTATAAAATGCTGCCTACAAGAGACACGTTTCAGATCTAAAGACACAAACTGAAAGTAGAGAGATGGAAAAATGTAGTCCATACAAATGGATATCAAAAGAGGGCCAGGGTAGCAATACTTATATCAGATAAAATAGATTTTGAAATAAAGAATGTTAGAAGAGACAAGGAAGGACACTACATAATGATCAAGGGGTCACTCCAAGAAGAAGATATAACAATTATAAATATATATGCACCAACACAGGAGTGCCTGAATACATAAGGTATATGGTCGTTCTAAAAATAGAACTACCATATGACCCAGCAATCCCACTGCTGGGAATATACCCTGAGAAAACCATACTTCAAAAGGACACATGCACCCCAATGTTCATTGCAGCACTATTTACAATAGCCAGGTCATGGAAGCAACCTAAATGCCCATCAACAGATGAATGGATAAAGAAGATGTGGTACACATATACAATGGAATATTACTCAGCCATACAAAGGAACAAAATTGGGTCATTTGTAGAGATGTGGACTGACCTCAAGAGTGTTGTACAGAGTGAAGTAAGTCAGAAAGAGAAAAACAAATATCATGTATTAATGCATATATGTGGAATCTAAAAAATGGTACAGATGAACCGGTTTGCAAGGCAGAAACAGAGACACAGATGTAGAGAACAAACGTTTGGACACCAAGGGGGGAAAGCGGGGTGGAGGCAGTGGTAGTGGGATGAATTGGGAGATTGGGATTGACATATATACACTAATATGTATAAAATAGGTAACTAATAAGAACCTGTTGTATAAAAATATAAATAAAATAAAATTCAAAAAAAAAAAAAGAAGCACACACACCACAACAAAGAGTAGCCCCTGCTCACTGCAACTAGAGAAAGCCTGCACAGGGCAATGAAAACCCAGCATAGCCAAAAATAAATAAATAAAATAAATTTTTAAAAAAAGAATATAAATTACAGCCCTAAAGCAGGAAATAAAACCAAGATCACAAAAAATAAAAATAAAATAGTTTCTACATTCTCCTTCCCAAGGAGAATTCAAGAGAATTTAATCTAACTCTCTTTTGGAAATTCCAGTTACCATTACAATTATGTATTTGACAATTTCCTCATATATTAATTGTTCTTTTAACAAACTTCACTAAAGTCTTACTTTAATCCACTTTTAAAAGATACTAATACAAATACACCTGCTGTCAAGAAGTTTGAATCATAGTGGAAAAAATAGGCACAAAAAACAACTGCAACACAACACAAACTGTCTATACCAGTAGAAACTTATACACAGGGTGTCCCAGAAGCCTGGAGAACATGCACAGAAAGCTTGTTGATTATGGGACAAATGTGAGTGATGGCCAAGGAACTCTCCCACAGAGAGGCCATGCTTGAGCTGTATCTAAAGGCTGTATAGGAATTTTCTCTCAGGATATGAAAGGAAGGGGAATCCAGACAAAGAGCACAGCACAGGAGGTATTAGAGGGCAGAGCATACTTTGAAAACAGGTGAAGTATGTCAGGGAGTGTTTGGAAATGAGCTCAAGAGGTAACCAGGAAAGAGTCTTGTATCCCTGCTGGGTAGTTTTGAACTTGACCCTATGGGAAATGAATAACCAATGCAACATTTAAGCTCAATTATAATAGAGTCATATTTATATCTCAGAATGATCACAAACGAAAATGTAGTGCAATATTTTGCAAAGAATCTTCCTAGGAACATTGGCATATTAAGAGTTATGACTTAAAATGATTTCTGGTCAAGTAAATTTGGGGAAATGATGGGTTAAGCATACTTAAACTATTGAAGCATATTTAAACTTTTCAAAATCTTTAACGTGTTCATCTTTGTTCTGTTTCTCCAAGAAAAGAGCTATGCAACTTTTCCCACTTATTTCACTATGGAAACTTTTTGTTTTTCTCTTCACCAAATATCTCGTAGGATTAGGGTTCCCAAGAATACACTTGGTGTGATAGTCTCCTTAGTCTCCTGGCTGTTCTCTCTGCTCTGAGTTTTTTGATAGCTTTCGATTTTCCCTGACAAAAAGATTGCTTTGCACAGGATGTTCTGAGCAAGATTTACCTTCATTCATCACTGTGCTACTCACTCATCAGTGGTAGTTTCTGAAGGTGTTAATTGGAATACTAACCACTCTTCTTGACTATTAAAAATTACTGAAGGTCAAAGATGAGCAACTTGCTCTATTCTCATTCATTTTCCATCCTGGTGAAAATGTCTGTAACTTGCCTTCCCTCAACAGTACTATTACTGAGACACACCTGTTCCACTCAAGGAGTTGCAATCATCACAATAAAGGACTACATTTGTTTTTCAGTTGAAAGAAAGAAAAGAAGAAGAAGGAAAGGAAGGAAAAAAAGAAGATACTGTCCATAAATTCTGAAAAAGATTGGGATAATTCTATACCAACTAATCAAAAGAAATAAAAGAATTAAAAAGCAAGAATTAAGTTTCTCAAGCTCTAGAAGACAACCGTTATACACTAAGACAGACATTTTATAGTGTTGTTATTCCATAAATCTTGAGTCAATTATTTTCAGTCATCATATTATTAAAATGAATATCTTTCCTCCTTAGGAAAAAAAATGCTTTTTTTTTAAAAGCAACTATTACAATTTTCTGTCAAGAAAGACAAAATTTTTAATCATTCTGAAATGTTTTACTTTGTTTTCTGGATGATCATGACTATACCTAAAAAAGAAACTGAAGCAAACAAGTAAATATTTTCAAAATTTAGCTATAATTAAATGAATGCATTAGGAATACCACTCAGCCTCCATATGCTAAACCTATTCAGGGGTCACTAACAAACAGTGTACATTTATGACTTTGAACATTATTCAGGACCTGGATCAAGTACAGCCTATGAAAATTTCCCCCAATTTCTCAATATACATAGGCAAAATTGTACATCTTCTATTTTGTGTCTACCTAAGAGTGCCATACATAATTAATGAACATATAAATAATAACACTAATTATGTTTGTTGCAATACGTGGAATCACAGTCTACTGTGAGATGTTCCACGATGGCAGGAATGAATTATTCCTACTTCTATCCCACTAAAACAGAGACTAGTACATGGTAGGTATTATATATTATAGGTCATTTGCTTTTTAAACATCCAGTGATGTTTAAAATGATTAAATATATTCAGTGTGATAATAACTATGAAGTTATCCCTTAAATCCATTAGTATGGAAAAATGGAATCATCTTTCAGCTCCTAAAATACGGCACTCACAAATATTCTGAAGTATTTTGCTTCCCCATTTTACCATAATGGATACAAATTCTAAGCATATCAAATGCCCGCTTCATTTTATTCCAAAGCTTTAAACTCCAAAAGTGAAACATCACCTCTATTCCTGGTTTGCAGTAGCCTTTAACAATGAAACATATTTTGACTATATCAAGGTCTTATATGAATTAAAGTTGTTAAGCCCAAGAAGGTCTGAAAATTTTCTCTCCTTACATATAGAGAAAATGAGAATTATTATTATCATTTATTTTCATAATTATTATTATTTTCTAAAGGCAAAGACGATATCAGGAAAAGACTTGAGGGACTAAGTATATATATAGAAAAGCTAGATAGATATAATAAAAACATGGTAAAGACACCATATATGACACTATCTAGTATTATAGCCACTATGACACTGAGCACTTGAAATGTGACTAGTCCAAATTAAACTGTGCCATAAGTGTAAAGAATACACACCTTTTGAAGACTTAGTGCAAAAACATGTAAACTATTTCATTACTAATTTTTATATTGATTATGGTGAAATAGTATATTTTGGATATTACCAGGTCAAATAAGATCTATTTTAAAAATTAACTTCACCTGTTTCTTTCCCATTTTTTAACTTAGCTACCAGAAAATTGAAAATTACATGTGTGGCTCACATTGTAGTTCTACTGGACAGCACTGCTACACAGAATCATTTTTTCTTTTCTAATTTTACTTTCAGTTTAAATTTGTCTTTAAATGGACTTCAGCTCCTAAATGTATGCAGGCTAGATATTTTTAAAAGCTGTCTTCTCATAATATCCTCTGGATAAATTATAACAAGCACATTTTAAAATTCGTTGATGAGCTTGCAGGACAGTATGTAAAATACCTACCAGGAAATAAATGAGTTGAAAGCAAATGATTGAGAAACAACATCTTAACCCAGAATCTGTCTGTCTTGGGGGCAAAAGGAGAGCTTCGGGGATGACTTGGAATTGAACAAAGCCCTGGGACCACTCAAAGTGGCAAAGCTGAAGGTGGGATGTGACATTAGGTCAAAAGTGTGAAGATGACTATAGTATTGTAAAAAAATGGGCCAGAAAAAAAAAAAAAATCCACCTGCCAGAAAAGAGATCCTTTAAAGAATCTTTGCTCTCTCCACTATGGTTTCAAATGGAAAACAGACACATAATAGAGAAGATTAACACATTCAATATCTGGTTCTTAAAACACACACCCTGTTAAAATTATAAATCTCTGACAAACTTGCATCAGAAAAATTGGTATGAATAAGCTATACTAGGAATTTTAAAAAGAGAACATAATTACAGATAAAGCAGAGATTACAAAATTCAACGAGAATGCTATGAATAACTTTGTGCCATTAAATCTTGAAGCTCCATTAAATGGTCAGAGGTCTAGAATGAAATAATTGACCTATTCTGACTGAAAAAGAAATGAAAAGCCTGAAGAGTCTTATAATAATTGAACAAATTGAATCAGTAGTCTAAAATATTCTCACAAGGAAGACACCAGGCCCAGACAGGTGAGTTCTATGTATCTTTCAAGGAATGAATCATTCCTGTATCTTATACATTCTTTTGGGAAATTATAAAAAGGGATACTTCCCAAATAACTTTATCAGGCCACAGTAACTTGTTCCCCAAACTTGGCAAGGACAGAATGAGAAAGAAAATTTAAATACAATCTCACTTAAGAACTTGCATATAAAAATCCTAAACGAGGGGCTTCCCTGGTGGCGCAGTGGTTGAGAGTCCGCCTGCCGATGCAGGGGACACGGGTTCGTGCCCCGGTCTGGGAAGATC
>NC_041226.1:10827418-10861013 GCF_002837175.3 Physeter macrocephalus | reverse complement strand
GCCGGCCCCCCCAGAGCCTGTGCCCCCCAACGGGAGAGGCCACAACAGTGAGAGCCGCGTACCGCAAAAAAAAAAAAAAAAAAAAAAAAAATCCTAAACGAAATGTTAGCAAATCTAGCAATGGATATTTTAAAAAAATCTTTACCAAATTGGATTCAAGTTTATTTCACTTACTTGAACTTGTGTAAAAAGGCAACATATCAGTGGTTGCTAGGAGTTGGAGCTGGTGGGAAGGAATCAGCTATAATGGGCACAAAAGTGTTTTAGGATAAGTGAACTGTTCTAATCTTGATTGTGGTGATGAATACCCTGTATAAATTAAATGGGAGAATTTTATTGCATATACATGAATTCATTAATAAAAAGAAAAACAAAAGAAAGCTTTAAGGGGCTCCACTGGCCAAATCTGGGAAATGGTGGCAAATTACAATCCAGTGAATAAAATAAGAACCCATGAGATGGTACTGATAATGAATGAATTAATTAATGAGAGAGAGAAGGGAAAGCTCTTTCTTATAGTATAATGCTGACTAATACATATTAGATAAATGATAGAATTTTAAACATATCAATATTTTGCAAACATCATAGTTAAAATTGACTGCGGTAGGAATTCTCAATGGATGCTAAATCTAGGGGAAAAATACAGTGCCAAATATCTCCCCACAAAGTACTTAATAATCACAAAAGGAAAATTAATAACTGTACAGTGGAGCAACCATACAATACCTTAATCAAATGATCAAAATTAACATTACCAATAAGGAACAAACAGACATTCTGTGTCTCTGAATATAATATCCCAGGATGGACAAAATGTCACTTAGGTCACATTCCAGTGAAAATCATGAACTATGATACAAATCCAAATCAAGAGACACTTCATAAGACACCTGGCCTAATTCTTAAAAAGTATCTACATAATCAAAGTCTGAGGAATTATTGCAGAATAAAGGAGAACAAAAGATATAATCAGCTAAATGTAACTTTTCATTCTGGACTGGATCCTCTAAAGAAAAAAAAAAAACTGCTCTTAAGTGCTATTCTGGACAATCACTAAATTGGAGTACTGACTCTGTAATAGATAAAAATATATCAAAATTACATTTTCTGACTTTGGTAACTGTACAATAACTTTGTTCTCAGAAAACACATACTGAAGTATTAAGGGGTAAAGGGATATGACATATGCAACCTACTCTCAAATGGCTCAAAAATGATAATAAAAATAATTGAGAGAATGATAAAGTAAATGTAAAAATTATGAAACATTGGTGAATCTTGGTAAAATTGATAAGAATTTTTTTATACTACCCTTGCAACTTTCTATAAATCTGAATTTATTTTAAGATAGCTTTAATGTAAGAGTTTGTTATGTACTCATATGAAACAATCTTCATCATTTATCATTGAATAGAATAACCAAGCTGCAGAAGAGTGTGTATGATATGCTACTGTTTATGTAAGAAAAAGGTGAATATATATACACACACATTTCCTTGGATATGCATAGATTATATCTCAAAAGGTAAACTACAAATTAGTCATATTCTTTGCCACTGGAAAGAGGAATTAAAGATGAGAAGGAGATTTTTCACTTTATACTCTTTTGTCCCTCTTTAATTTTAAACCATTATTTAGTCGAAATGATAAATAAATGTGAAAGTATTTAAATATCTGCCAGAGCTATACACTGGTGGAAATGTGGAACAATGGAAGCTCTCATATATCACCGAGGGAAAATTAAATTAGTGCAACAAGTTGAAAAATAGTTTGGCCTTATCTTGCATATGTGAACATATCCAAAGCCTGAGAACCCTGTGATCAGAAATTCTACTCCTAACTATACATGATTCTGGCAAATGTGCACCAAAAGTCACATTTAAGAATGTACACGGCAGCCTTGTTCATAGTAGAAAAACACTGGGCACAACTCAAATCTGGTCGGGCAGAGAATAGATGAATTTGTGATACACTGAAATAGTATACAGCAGTGGAAATGAATGAATTTTAGTTGCCTATAAAAAATCATGAACTGTAATGTTGAGTAAAAAGTGAAGTCACATGCAAAATAATATCATTTTATAAATACCCACTAATGTAAAGTTTAATCATATATTTGTTATACTTTATTTTTTTTTTTTTTTTGTGGTACGTGGGCCTCTCACTGTTGTGGCCTCTCCCATTGCGGAGCACAGGCTCCGGACGCGCAGGCCCAGCGGTCATGGCTCATGGGCCCAGCCGCTCGTTATACTTTAAATGTAGTAAAGCTACTATGAAAACTAAAGGAACTATAATTACACAGCTCCTAATACTGATTCCCTCTAACAAAGGGAGGAGGATATTAGGGGGAAGGAAAACATAAAAGAATTCAACAACCTCTATGGTTTGGGAATATTCTATTTCTTAAAACATTTCTAAAAAACATAAAAACAAAACTCTATGAGTGCTTTTCAAGGAGAGAGTTAGAAAATACACAGTGGATAGGAAGAATATAAATTGGTGTGATAGAATAACGCAGGTAGACTGCATCCCCCCCAATCAGTGTATGTGGATGAAGAAAGAGCTGATTATCAGATGGTGGAGTTCCTCCAACTGGGGTCATCTTTTCTCTGTCTCTCTGACAGAGAAATGACAGAGGAAAGGTCTTGGCTAACAGGGAAAGGTGACAGCTTGAGCTACGAAAAAATTCAAGCCAAGCCTTAGTAAAATGTTCCTCTACTTCCGATGAGTGTCTTCTCCCACCTTCAAGCTGGGGAGATGGCTGACAATATTCACTTATTCATTCAACAAACACTATTGGGTGTCTAGGCGCAGGAAAGCACAGTGAACAAGAGGTGCAAGAATCATGAACTCTTCTGCATCTCTTCTGTGAGCATAATATCATGGTCTGTCCCTGTCCTCAGGGATCTAACCCCACTCTCCTTTTCTTTACACTCTAGGGATAATTTCTGACACTTTACAAGTTAATAATATCACATCTGTGTGATCAAATGCTTTCTGGGTATCTCCACTTACATTTTTCATGGCTACCTGTTGGAGAAATAAAACGATCCTACCAACACAAGACCCCTCCATACCAATACAGAAGTGAGAGAGAAAACAATTAAAATTGAGTGTTATCAGATTTACATACATGTAAGGGTAGCTGGAATATGTCTACAAGTCTAGACAGAATTTCACATAACTTCATTTATAAAAGTAAAAGAGAAAAACAGTAACAATTTTTCTCATCTCTACTGGAGACAAGAGGACACACCTCTGGTGGGTGACTGTCTCACATACACCTTCTGAGGGACTTCCAAGTTCATCTTGGAGGTTGTGTTTACAATTCCAAGGTCAGAAGGCTCATGACCTTGCCTTGTGAAATCCAAGGTCAGACGCTGAATGAGAATGCCTGTATTTTCAAGGAGACACCCTAAGGAAGGGAGAGAAGGGAGGAAGCCACTTCCCTCCTCTTTAGTAAACAAAGTGAGCTTGATCATCTCACCTTTACATTTGAAACGATCAATTTACCCTTATACACCACATATGTATTATTTTCTAAGCTGAACAAGTCTTCAGCTTCAGCCTACTCCTTCCTCTGAGTTCCTTACCCAGTAGCACAGGGAATTGTACTACCAAGCCAACATGTCTCTGCCCAAACCAGAAATTAAGACATTATATTTGCCTTTTGTCTCCTTTCCAGATTCCCTTCCCAAGTGATCATTAGAAACTCCTGGCCATTCTACCTCACAAACGTCTATTCGTCCATCTCTTTACTCTACCCTCACTGCCCTAATTCAGGCCACCCTCCTCTGGGGGTCAGCAGAAGCGCCTCACCAGGTCTCCCCACTTCCAGGATGGGCTCCGTGCAAGGGAGTGGGGTTACGGGAATGGATAGAGAAGGCTGAACAATTTGTGTTTACCTCTTTTTTGTCAAAAGGAGAATTTAATAGAAAATTGAGACATAAAAACTGTTCTTCAGCACCCTCCTCACACCTTTTTACCCCAGTTTCTGTGCTTCTTCATTTTAGAAATAAAGCTTGCTCTTCCCTTTTCACACTTTCCAAAATAGTTCTTCTCCTCTCTTAGTTTTCTTTTCCATTTAGCAGTCATCCACCCCCAAATATTAATGAGACGGTAAGAACACCATAAAATAGAAAACAGCAACGTGTAGATTTTATTTGGCCAAGTGCCATTGGCTGCTTCTTTAGAACCGAAAGGCTTGTCCTCATTCTGCAAAGTCCCCAGAATGGATGCAGGCAGTGGGTGCTCGGCAGCTATTGTGCTGATGATGAAGAATAGATGAGGAAGGCTGTCAAATGAGAAATCTTTGGGGTTTAAGATGTAATATTGGTCTGTTTGTGGTACACTTGTTGAAAAGCCCTTAAGGGAGCAGTTATTTCTTTCCTGGAAAATAATTCCTCACAGGCTCGTCCATCTGGGAAGGCATTGAGGCATAGTTGGGAGGGGGTTCGGGGGGAGGTTGAGGGAGAGTGAACAGTTATGGAGACAAAGGGTTACAGGGCTAGGCAAACAACTGCGGAAAACATGAGATGCTGACGTGGGCAAATGGCTTGAGCTCAGTGATTGAAGTGATTGTGTTCACTTCCGGTTGTGTAAGTAGATCACTATGGCAGGCAAGGATTTTGTCTTTGTTGTTGTTGTCTTCGTTAATCACTTATGATAGTGGCAGTCCACTTATTTTCTGAATTTCAAGCCCTGGTGGGAATTTCCTCAGCACTCCAAGTAAAGAACGGAAAGTGGTTGTTTTGGTTTTTTTCTTTTAATTGAAACCCTTAAATCTTATGAGAAGAAAACATGTCATATAGTTGTAATCTTTGTGGTGTCATTTGCACTGCTATTCTGAAAGCTTGTCAGTGTTTCCTTTGCAAATCAGTCCTTTTATAGGTTTATAGCTGTCATAAAATACCCCAGGGATGGAAATGTGCCACCTACAGAATTTTGCTTTTACCCGATCTTTATCATCAAAAAATAAGAATATCAAACAAATACTTTTAGCTTGGTACCTGGCACTCTACTGCATTTTATGGAAACAGGAAAGACAAGTTCAAGTATAGTGTGTACACCTATTACTTGTCCATAGAAAAGGCAAACAAGATCCTCCCCCTCAAAGGTAACAGACTCGCAAAATGCTGTGTGAAAACCACCAGATCTTTCTCTTCAGGATTCCATGCACTGGAACCGAAGCCAGGCTATTTATCAAGAACAATTATTATTCCGTGGGCATGTGTGATGATGCAATTTCATTTTCTCTTCATCAGGCTGAGAGAACAGTCTCATGAATCCTAAGCTCTCCTAATGTCCTAGAAAGACCTTAGGACTTCATGTTGCTATTTGTTATCTAAAATATATATGCTTCCTTGATGGTCCAGACCTTTGATATGAATGATTTATGATTTTCATGCCTGAAAGTATAGCAGGGCCTCTGGAAGATGATCTATCTAATGTGGTTTTATAGCTAAGCCCCAAACTACTTAGAGCTCCAGTTTCCTCATTTGTAAAATGTGAATAACAATAGGCTTTTATTTTTCTCTATTTTATTTAATTTTAAGGTAACACCTGCACATGGTAAAGTGGGAAAAAATTAAAAATCCTTATGCTTTGTATAAGGATACACAAAAGATGTGTCTCTCCTACTTTTCTACTTTCACTGTTTCCCACCCTCCCAACTCCAGCTGCCATTGTGTCTCCTGTGAGTCTTTCCAGAGTGATTCTTTGCCCATGTGTATGTACACATGTATGAAGATGGATATGCTCATGTGCATATATTCTTTCTGCTTATTCCAGACAATATTTACATAATATTATAGCATTTTAATTAATAATTAAATTTTTTAGTTATAATGATTCCTTTTCTTCTTTATAATGTCTTCTCCTCAGCCCCTATATGCTAACAAGTCCTGATTTACTTCTTCATAAGTATATGGTAGTAATCTTGTATGTGAGATAGGGTTTCTTTCATGAAATAAATAAGTTTCTGGGACCACACCTCTCAAAAATCAAAAAATATGCTGTGCTCTGTGCTCACAAGTGACCTTGATGAAGACTGTATAATGACTGCAAAAATGAGCACACGATAGTTTGATTGTGACATTCTGAGGGAGCTCTTTTCAAGAGACCTGTCTCATCTCCCAATTTTTTATTTTTGCATGGCTATAAGCGTGCTCAATTTTTTTATACATGTCAATTTAACATTTTTTCCTCTATAATTACTGATGATTTTTTGTTAACCATTATTGTGTCTTTCCAACAACAACCAATTCTCCCATTCTCTGAACACCAATTGAGTGTCCTACAATTCATTTCAATTCTGACGCTAACTACTTGGAGTTAGCACACATCCCATAGATCAAGCGCTCAGTCCCATAAGACTGGCCCTACTTCAGACACCAGCTGCAAATGGGGTCTCCAGGCTACCACACTTCTGCCCAGCTGACTGCATTTTCAGGGGCTCCTACAACTACCGCCTCCAGGTTTGATAATTCACTAGAATGACTCCCAGAATTCAGGAAAGCACTATACTTCTGATTATATTTTTATTATAAAGGATATAATTCAGGAATAGGCAAATGGAAGAGATGCACAGGGCAGGGTAAGGCAGGAGATGCAGAGCTTCCATGTCCTGTCTGTTCACCAGTCCAGGAACTCTCTAATCTCATTGTTCAAGTTGTTCAAGGGTTTTTACTAAAGTTTCATTACACATCACATAAGCATGACTGATGAACTCATTATTCATTGGTGTGTCTGGCCACCTTGCTAAACATAGTTTTAGGATGTTGCTAGTTGATTTTATTCCTTTTCTAGGTAAACTGCATATCCCATTCAATGAGTTTTTCTCCTTCTTGCCAATATTTATACACGTACATTCTTTATTTTATTGCACCAGCTAGGACTTTCCACACAACATTGAATACTGGCCATGGTAGCAAGCTTCCTTATCTTACTTTTGAACCTAATGGGAACACACCTACCATTTCACCATTAAGTCCTGGATTTCTGGCACATATTTTTTCTGGAATTAAACAAATTTTCTTCTATACTAATATGAGAAGATTTTTTTTTGTTGCTTCTTGAAATCATGAATAGGTATTAAATTTTGTCAAATTCCTTTTTAGCATCTATTAAAATGATTAGATTTATTTTTCCTCTTTTCATCTGTTAATATAATGAATTACAATATATTTCTCACGTTACTGTTTCTTGCAATGCTTGACTAACACTCTTTGGTCTTTTAATACATGGTTAATATTTTATGTTGAATTTTTGCATTCTCTTTCATAAATGAATGGCATAGAGCTTTCTTTTCTGGTGTTGAACCACGTGAAATATATGAATAACTAGTTAAAATCTCCTTCAGATATCAAGTTTATACTAATTGTTTTCTCAATTATATGCATTTAGAAATACAAAGTCACAGTTTAACAATTAAGCCCAGGGCTGCAAACTCAAATCTGTACACAGGCCAGGAAAATATCATACATAAACGCAGCAACCTATGTAAATGGTTTTATGTACAGTGAACAAGTGGCAGGTCCTCTGGCAGAGAAGCTCACGAGCCTTCTAAGGGATCAGCTTCTACTCGGGTCCAATTACTGCAGGCAGAAAAGTCAGCATGGTGCTGCCAGATCTACCAGCTACTTAATTACTCTTAGATACCTAGCTCAAAGAGAAAAAGAAACGAACACTCTCTCAGCCTTGTTTTTCACTTTTCAATTAGACAATAAATCTTAGGATTGACACACACATGTGCACATCAGAAAGCCTCACTCACTTCTTTAGCCAATCAGAAGAAAAGAAAAAAATGTTCCTGGGAACTTCCCATCAATAGACCAGCAAAGGGCTTTAAAGAGGCCCGAAAACAAGGCAGGATCCTTTAAAAATTACAGCATAATTTCAAATGTAAGAAAGCAGAGGTGATTCTGAAAGACAATGAGATCACTGAAAAGTACTTGCTAATCAGATTTTTATGTATGGTGATAAAAATGAAAATCTTGAATTGTCTCTAGATCTCATAACTAGCCAAATAAACCTAGACATGACAGTAACTCATTACTGTTGGCCTCAGATGAAAACTATAATTCTCTAGTTTAAAAGCACAAAGTTAGAAAGCAGAAAACTTCAGACACTTTTGGAAAATACAAGCAAATGCACTAAATAAGTCTTAGTTGATGCAAATTCCACATCCTCCATAACAACAACAACAACAACAACAAATAACTGCACATAATCTCTTGGGTCCTACCTTCTGCTTTTACTGGATGTAGTTAATATGCAACCCTTGCTTCCCCTAGGCATACCTACTTGGGGGAAAGTCATCACAGAGGGCTGGTATCAAAAGCAGTGATAATAAAAGATAAGGGAAAGAAGTCTAAGGCTTTGCAAATCCACATACATACACTCACACTCTGACACATATACACACAGAAGTGTCATTAGTGCTCTGAGCTTCCCAAATCATTTCCCATTCCCTGCAGAATCCCAAATAGCTCATATATTCATTTGGGAGCCATTTTGTTCTTCTCACTGAAGTCTAGAGTGTTGCTTTTTCCAACCATCATCATTAATTTGGCAGTGGGTCTTTGGCAGATTCTATGGTCCACTGAGCCTGTTCTGGATGTCTGTTGAATAGCACTTTGAGAAATGCTGCAGTAAAGGCAGCACATTTATTTTTTTAAATTAATTTTTATTGGAGTATAGTTGATTTACAATGCTGTGTTAGTTTTTGCTGTACAGCAAAGCGAATCAGTTATACATATATCCACTCTTTTTTAGATTCTATCCCCATATAGATCATTACAGAGAATTGAGTAGAGTTCCCTATGCCATACAGTAGGTTCTTATAAGTTATCTAGGGCAGAACCTTTAGTATCACATCAGCACTGTCTGATCTGTCTCTCTGAATAATGTGCCCTACCAATGTTGCTGAGAGTCCTGTTCCAATGAGCTCTCAGTTTTCAGCTAGATGAAACATTTATCCTGACCCAACAGTTGTAAGTGTATTAGAGTATGTGAAACTGCAGTAACAAATAGGCCCAACATGTAAGGCCTCCAAGTAACAGAGACTTCTCATTTATGTGATAGGTCAGGTGGCTCAGGGTAGTTCATGTCAGTGGGGGCAGTTTGTTTCACACAGTCATTCAGGGCACCAGGCTAGTAATGCCTGTCATCTCTGACAGATGTCTTTCAAAGTCAGCAAAAATAGGAAGAATATGGAAGAACATGTGTGGTAGATTTTTATGCCAGGCCTAGATAGGACAAATGTCACTTCTCCTCATATTCCATTCGCTATAAATATAATTTGGCCACACCAAACTGTAAAGGCAACTGGAAAGTGAGTTCTAGCTGAGTGCTGGGAAGGAGAGGAAACAGATTCTTGTAAATAGCTAGCAGTCTCACCACAGATGGGAAGAAATATCTTCTAGATCAACTGACTCTGGGGATCCCATAGAAAAAAATAGACCCTCTTTCTCTAGTTTTTTTTTTTTTTCCATTTCCTGTTTCAAAAACCTTACATAGTACTCATCCCGTATGTTGAAGTACCAAATAGCTGTGTTTCAATATAAGCCACATATTTTTGTATTTTATATATTAGAACCTTTCTGGCTTAGAATCTCTCTGCCTTTTCTCCCATCTCCTACATGGGAGATACATTCCTGTTACAATCAAAGCAGGGGGAATATGGAAGACACCAAACACATGATCTCTGCCCTCTATAACTGTGCAATTGAGTTTCCAGAAAAGAGGAGATAAAATCATAAACACAATGAGTGATATAACAATACACTGTTAAATATCCTTTCATTATAAGAACAGGAGAAGCAACACACTATCACTGGGAAGTTCCTGATTCATTGCCTTATGCACACAGCATGCATGAGTGTCTCAGGGATAAAGAGGAGAAATCGTTTTGAAGGTTGGTTATATTTTAATCAGAAAACCAATTTATTAATTTTATAACCAGTGATTTTAGATCTTAAAAAACCTCATGCCTAGAAAGCTTGGCAGTGTGCCGGCTTATTTTTTGTACATCCTCTAGGTTTCTCTTTTTGCATATTGGATGAGTAAAAAACTCGTTAAATTGTATTTCATTTTGCCTTCTGTCTTCCTTCATAAAATAATGAAGTCAAAGGTGAGAATTACTGCTGTTAGAGAAAAGCCCTTGATGAGTGCAAGGAAATGTGACTCACTAACAACTATTTAATCAAAGCGTTACACAATCCAACTGTTGCTTTAAAAAAGCTTTCTTCCAAGTTTTGCTGTATTCAATTGCAGTATGAAACTCTGCATTAAACCACAGATTCTCCAAATTCAATAAAAGGAAATGTTAAAAGATATTTTTTTCAAATGCCTCCAGCTGGCCATATGCCCTAATCACATACAGGCTTCAAAATGGTTTTCTACTGACAACAATAGGATCTACAAAGAGTATTGCTGTGGAGTGATTTGAGAGCGCGGGAGCGTCCTGACCCTCGCCTCTGGCAAGCTGCGCGCGCCTGGACAGGAATACAGATGGGCAGACAGAGGCCTAGCACTGAGTGCGGGTGGCTCCGAAATGCAGTGGCAGGTTGCTCAAATCTCTCTGAGGGGCAGAGGACGGCTGATTAGCTGCTGACCTTCTGCCCTCGGAGGGCAACCTCACACAGCATAGATGGCGACGCAATTATTGCAATAATTCAGCAAAGTGGGAGTTTTTAAAAAGAGGTTGGTGGAGCTGCTGTCTCAGTCCCTGACCTTTACTGGGCTGTCCCACGTGACCGTGCGCAGCGCCTGTGGGAGATGAGCACCAGGGTCAGCCCCAGCTAGACTAGGGAAACAGGCGGCAGGGAATGAGGGGCTCAGGGAGGCTCCCCCATTCAGTCACACGGTGGGTCTAGATTCCTGCCTGGCTGAGGAAAGTGCTCCAGAGCAGACCAGCCCCGTGTGTGGTTCACGTTGAGTGGACTCTGAGTGCTGGGTAGGTAAACACTTACAAGAGGCGGCCCCGAAGGTGGGGAGAACGTGGACTGTGGAATAGAAAGGTCTAGGTTCATAACATAGATCTGCCTCTTACCCATCTCCCTCCCTCCTCCGGGATGCCGAAAAAGTCACCTTGAGCTCCAGTTCCTTCATCTGTGAAGGGAGAGTTACTACACATACCATTCAAGGGTGGCCACATAGAGCGACTAAGATGTCTCTGAAAGGGCTTTGAAAACAGCCAAATGTTACAAACATTGTCGAATGATGTTAAAGAATACAAAAGAAATTCTAAACCGAGATCCTGACACGAGAACCCTATTTCTTTAGGGAGAGTTGCACATTCATCAAGCAATTTGAGGAAAATCAGCAAGCAGACAAAAAACACAAAATTACTTGATAATGACATGAATGCTTCTCATTTACCTAAGCACATATGTACATTACATACCCACTTAAGGTTCTCAAAATGCATTCTTTCAGTTGATTGATCCTCACAACAACTGGGGGATGGAGCAACGTTAGCCCTCATCTCCCTGTTATGACACATTTGTTGTGCCATGCCCTGGTCAACATGCTTTATGTGTTGTGAGGATCATGACATTCTTACAGATAAACAATGAGGTAGATACTAGTATCCTTTTAATTTTAGAAACAGGGAAACAGAGGCACAGAAAAAGCTAAGAAACATGCCCAAGTTCAGACAGGTAGTTAGTGCTGAGAGGCAAGTTAAGAACCCAAAGACATGGTCTCCACAGTGCTACACCACTATCTCAGGTGTGGGAGCTGAGGTTCAGAGACCAAAGGACCTTCTATAAAGCAAGGGAAGATTCAGTACGAAATCATGGGTCTTTTGGTCCAGTGATCAGAAACCAAATGTTAAAGAAGCTTAACCTATTAGCTCTATTTTCTCCTCAATTATACATTTTTAAATAAAATCAATTCATTAGAAGAAATAAACATTTTCAGAGTTATACATATTAACTTGGATAATTTAGGACCTAAGTTTGAAAATCATAGGAAGATCTAAGTTATTTCAAAAACTCCATTGACTAACATTTACATTTGTAGTCACTCCCTAATCTTCCACATTCCTCCTCATTCTCGATTTTTTTTCTTGCCCTGGAATCTGCTTGTTTCAAGCATTTGTGTCTCCTGACACATTTTGCTGTGAGCCAAAATTCCTGTAGCCTTTTGTCATTTGCTGCCTTTCCCCCTGGCTAGTCTGTTCTCATCTTCTTGATCAAATTCCTAAACAAATGCACAACTCAGCTCGGTGTCACTTGGACTTAAGGATTCTGTTTCCTTCAGAGGAGAAGATTTCAGCTAATCCAGAAAAGGCCTCGATCCCACCATGTATTAGCTTTCTGAGTACTCAGGGCTATCACATCATTTTGTCTGCCAAAGGCAGGGAAGGGAGAACACAACAGCCAACTATCCCCTTGTCACAGAATGTAAGTGACCTTCCCTGCCTCTCTCCTGTAAGAAACAAAATAAATCAGTCACTCCTCCCATGAGGGTCCCCAAACTGGGAAAGGTTCCTTCTTTGGCACCAGGGAGAACCAGATTTGTGAATTGGGAGGCAGTGTGTCCCAGAGAACAAACCCAGGCTTGGTAATCCATCAGTAATGGTCCTCCTCACAGAGGTACTGAGAGAAGCAAGAGAAATGTTCTGTGGGAGGGGTTCTTGACAGTTTGGGTCTGAATAGATGGTTCCTAAATAAGGGACCAGGATTGGTTTGAATTTTGACCCACTATTTAATGATTTTGAGGTCTGGGTGTATCACTTAATTTTGCTGATCCTCAATTTCCTCGAGTACTGTAGTTCAGTTCAACAGTTAACAAACATCCACTGAGGGTCAGAGTTAATTCATCAAACATTCATTAAGTACTTATCATAAGCAAGACCTGTGCTTTCTCCTGGAAATACAGATGTGAATAAACTGGATACCACCTCTGCACTAACAGAAATATGGTCTAGAGTTAGGCATCTACAAAAACATGAGGAAAATGCCTGACCATAAGATTCCTTTCAAAATTCAGTGAAATAAGTAGAGCATATGGCACATAGTAGGCACTCAATATACATTATAGTCACTGTGTCAGATCTTTAGAAATTTGCATATATAACAACTGAATCAATATCAATAGCTTCAATGGGATTTTACCTGAAAGATTAGCCTGCTCTCCTTAGGGAGGACCCTTCTATTTAAGGGGATCAAGGACCCTCATTATAGAAAACATAACATGAAAAACACATCTGAACTGAGCATATTCAAGTTTGTAAATATGGGGCAGCTAATTTTTTCATCATGCTCCCCATTTTCCATTTGGCATATATTGAATCCTTTTGAAATTTGACAAGTAGCTTGGGCTTTTCAGTGAGAAGAAACTTAAGAACGTTCAAAGCCATAATATTCCAGCAACTAAACTAGGCAACAATGACTACAAAATGGCATTTTAGAAATGGCCCTGCAGAAGTCACCCAGTAATGGCCTAGGTGGGTTAGACCCTCTCAGCTAAAGGTCAGGCCTGCTGTAGCAAAAATGAAAAAGGAAATTTAGGTAATTTTCCAAGTAATTTAGGGGAAAAACACTTTCACCTCCATTCTCTCGAGGTACAATGATTGCCACAAATCTCTACCGTGGCAATGGAGACCAGGCCATTGTGGAACCAAGGCTGAGTCAGTCATCCAGGAAACGTGGAGTGAGGGCTGTGAGCAGAAGGGACCCAGGAGGAAAGCACATTCTTACTGAGCATTAGCTGGATGGCTGCTCTGTCCACCACATCGATTTGTTCGCCTTTCATTTGCAAGCCACCAACTCAACACTCCAGTCTTGCTGATAGAAGGTGTTCACTTATATTAATTCATATGGAATTTTTCTGGTAGTCATTCTCCTCACTTTAAATGCAGCAGAGTGATTACTTCTGAACCCAGAGAGCAGTGAGCATTCGGAGTCAGAGAGGTGGGAAAACAATTGCACAGCAATCAGAATCAGAACTCGACAGGAAAAGAGCTTCCTCACTTGGCTGCCAACTAAAATTACATCAAACAATTTTAAAGGAACTAAGAACTTGTTTTCACTGCTTCTCCCTATCTGCATCTCTCTCTGGCAGGATGTTTACTTACTGCTCAGTCCGAGCAATTGAACCAGTTCACTAAAGATAAATAAATAAACCCTACTTGGTGACTGTTTTATCATCCTGAAGTCCAACTTCTAGGAATAATTTTGCCAAGTTGAGTTTTGGCAGGAAAGGGAACTTCTGAATGCAGTGCCCACCATCTTGGCTCTGCCTTTTCTGGGCTATACACACTCAGTTACTTCAGATAAATCACGATTATACCTTAACCAAGGAGGAAAATATTGTATGGGGGGAAAACAAGACTTTAGAGACAAAAAGGATTCTAAGAAATGATTCCATCACTTAGTGCCTAATTTTTGGTAAGTTACCCAACCTCTCTGAACTTGGTTCTTCATCTATACAATGAATATTAGTGGGTATTAATTTGTTAACATAAGTAAAGCCCTATCACAGGGCTTGGATAAAAACAAGTATGTGGTAAATGTACCTTCCCTCATATCTAGTGACTATGCCTCTCTCTGTTTCTTCTTTTCTAGGGTTCAATGTGTGACCAGAACCCAATGTGTAGATTCAACACTCTCTGATGCTGAAGAAGAATTTGTTACAAGGCAGCTCTAACTCTGACTTCATCCTAATTGTATTAAACTACTAAAGTTGATTTATCTTAGCAGGTGGTCTCTTGAGAGAGATGAAATAGACCAAATAATATAGACTGAAGCTCCAAATGCTGTATTAGACGTAATTTCCCTTAGTTCCTATGCACCTCCACTCCACTTCCAAATAGTTCAACAGAATTGAAGCACAAGTCTGAAACAGCTGTTACACTTTAGTTTCTCAACTTAATTTTAGATGTCCCAGCCAAGCCACCATTAAGCAGTAGGAATAATATTGTGCCCGGTGATGACATGCTTTATTTATTTTGATATTATGTTTACTATAAAATCAATCTATGCACATGAAGAAATGAAAACAATATAGAAAAGTGTGAAGTAAAAAATGAGCATTTTCTATAATCCCGTGTGGTTCCCCATCTCCCCAGACTCGACTACACATGCACAATGAATTTGGAGGCTGACTTCTGGATGGAGCAGGTGACATTGAATTGAGTGAATTCCATTCTTCTGGAAGACAATTTCACCATTCACAACACTCAGGGTTGTGACATTTGTCGGGAGACAGTTCTAATGGAAAGTCAATTCTGATCTTTGTATTGGCTGTGGCCTCCTTGAGGGGCTCGGACAGCCACTCTATAACTGCCATACAATCACTTGCAAATGTGCCCCTTAGTTCTGTTGAAGTTGAATTTAATACCGTGTAGAAAATACCAAAGTATTTTGATTGCCATATATAAGTGGAAAAGATCTTTCTAATTCCTAAATTTCTTACCAGTTTTTTTGAGAATTGCCACCAAAAATAATAGCAATGACTTTTTCAACCCACAGGATATTCCTCAATTCACTGAAACAATAAACCAAACAGGCTCCATGTCCTTTATAGGTGCCCAGCACATAACTGAGGTATTAATATAAACTGCTTCAATTCTGTATTTATTATACACACAATGCATACAAATAAATTTCTGCAAATAGTCTTTTTATGGATTTTTCTATCTCTCTTTCCCCACTTGGCCACACTGGTTGACTCCATCCTACTCATGCAATATTTCCCTAAAGCAAAACGGTAAAGATGGAAAAGTTTCTACTGAAAAACTGTCTTTGGCTTGAGTGATCGTTGGTTTTGTGAGTGATAGGGATCACTCACAAAGAAAAGTCCAAAAGCTTTTCATCCAGGGTTCTCCTTACCGTGATTCGGTGTACCTTTCCAGACTCTTCTCCCCCGATCACCTCCAGGCCATGGGCTCCTAAGAACAAGTTGGATTGCTTCTACAGAATTATTCCAGCATCCTTGCCTCCATGTCTGGACTATGGCAACTTATTCTAACCACCTGAAATGCTTTTCGCCAATTCTTCTGTATCTGAGGTGTCATATTTATCTGTATGAGAAATAAAAATGTTTTTTAAAACAGCAATGAAAACAAAATGACTGTAGCCACTCCTGCTGTGAATGTTGGTGTGGCGGAGATGAGTGGCTATTGGTAGCATTGACTATGTCCATATTCAAAGAAGACAGTCCTACCAAAGCATTTGAGCTGATCAAGATTAAGGAAACACTGCCTTATCAAGGCTTTGTGCTGCTTAAACAGGCACAAATAGTTCTAGAAGAGAAACCTCTGATATAGTAAAGTACTAAATTGTCCGTGTGTACCTAAAGTTACTTGGAATTTGGTTTAGGAAGGGACTATAGACAATTGTTCAATATAATACCCTGGGAGCCTTTTGTTGTCTTTTGAGAGTCAGCCAAGGTGCAGCACAGAGAGGAGCTTAATGAGATAACCAGGGGATGAAGTAGAAATATTCTCCATGAGAAAGACCTGGTCACAGAGCACGGCTGAAGGCCTTTTAATTACAGGGCTTTCCCTCCAACTTGCAAGCATTTTGGCAAAGTTTACTTAGCCCCCCAGCCTTGTGTCTGTGGAAATTCAGGGAGGAGAGGAGAATAGAGGGGTGGGGGGTGCCCAGCAGGTCAACACGGTGTGAAAAGGAAAGCACGTCCTAGAGGTGGGGCGCTCACAGAGATGGAGGACTCAGCAGCAGTGGAGACTCAAAGCCAGGGTGGCTGGGAGGAAATTAAGACCCCATGAATCCCTGGAGTTCATGGACGTGATGCTAGGTTCCCCCAACATATGCTATGGATATAAACCAGTTTGAGTTCAATCTTAAAGGGTACAATAACCCAGAAAGCTAAGGGACTTAGGTAATATATGAGAAGGTGATATGTGAGCAAAATATCCATTCAAGAAAGCCCAAATGAAATGCCATATTACCAACCAAGTAAGTAAAAATTAAGAGAAGATGGAAGAAAACAGGAGAGCACTAAGGAACCGCAGAGCTGGAACAAGAAGAGGGGGCAGGTGGTAGACAGTTGTTTTCAGCCCTCCCTGTCACTGCAGCCTCGTGAAGCAATGCCTGTCAATCACTTCCCTCACAAGCCCTGTCCGTGGCTTCCCCCCATTGCTTCTGTATCCCCACACATCAGAAACATCCCCAGAAGAGACAGATAGTCCTTGCTGTAAAGGAGAGGGCTTGGGAGAAGGAAGGAGTACAGAGATGTAAAAAGACTCATATTGAGGTTGCCCAAATGTATTTTCTCAGTGTTGTGCTGTTTGAAGTAAAGCTCAAAAGGTCTACCCACATTCGCTAAAAGAGAACTTTTGAACTGTTGGGCTTTATAATAATGATATTCCATCTATGTTTTCCTCTATATAAAGAGGATATTAAATATGTATTAGACACAGGTGACTCAAACGTCTTAGCTGTGATTATTCTGTGAAGAGTACAGCTCAATTTTTCTAATCAAAATGGAATTTTAGCATATCATTGGAATTCTTGAAACTTACAGTATTGAAAATTTTCCTAAGTGTTTCTCTGTTAATTTGTTATAGAATATACATTAGAGCAGAAATTTCATTTGACTATGTATTTGTTTATAACTTAAAGCAATAGGATGAGGGAGAATAATAGAAACCTCGAATCATGGAGTTAGAAGGGACCACAGAGGTTGCCAAACCTTATGTTTTACAGATAAGGATATGAAATCAAAGCCCGAGTGCAGAGAATTAGATTTTACTATTCTCGTTCTATTAACATTGGGTTTAACTGAAAGTAACATTCTCTCTAATAGAAGCTGTAAATTCAGGACCTACTCAGTGCTTATGCAGGGGTGATTCATAATGATGCTGAGGATGGGGATGACTTCATTATTAGCCCAGCTCTTCAACCCTCCTTAAATTCGTACCCTTTACCATGTGACCTTTAATCTTCTCCCAGGAAAAGGGTAGACTGTATTTCCCTGCCCCTTGGCTTTGAGTTTAGCTGAGTGACGGGCTTTGTCCAATAGACTAAAGTGTAAGTGACAGTGTGAGAGCCAGATCTGATCCTGTACCTTAAGAGGCCTGTGGGTTTCTGCTCGCTGTCTTGAGCCTCACACATCATAATGAGAAGAACATTTCTTGTCTAAATCACTGGTTCAAGGAGGGTGAGAAACACATGGAGCAGAGCCATCCCACCCCAGCCCACAGATGCACAGTAAGAAGCAGAGCTGTCCAGCGGCCTCAGTCTGAAGCAGAACCAGCCAGCCAAGCCAAGCCTGGATCAGCCACCTCCCTGCCAACCTACAGATGTGTAAGCAGTAATAAATGACCTTTGTTTTAAGCAACTGAATTTTTAAATGCCAAATGACTTATTTTCACATTATCATATACATTCTAGGCTGAATTTTACCCCAAATCAGTTAAAGTATGCCATGTTGTGCAACTTCCTTGCTCAAAGGAAATGTTCCAGAAGCTCTGGATTGCCTGAAAATAAATTTAAGTTCTTACCCTTGCTATGATTCTTTGCAGATTAGCCTCCCACGGTTTCCGACATGTTGCCTAGCTTCAGCTGGACTACTGTAATTTGTATGTGTGCTTAGAATATGGGCTTTGGAGTTATGAATATGGATTCAAATCTTGGGTCTGCCCATTTATTTGTTATTTGACTTGGGGCAAGTTCCTTTACATTAATTCCTGAGTCTCAGTTTATTTATCCGTATAATGGAGCCAACTATACCTACATCACTGGGTTATTATGGAGAGTCAGTTATGTGGTACATGGAAAGAACCTGCCATAGTGTTTGGCTTTTGGCAGGCCTGAGGGGAGGGAGGGAATATCTGCTCTCTTTTTCTTTTGCTTCTACTTCCACCTGTTAAGGACAATAGACAAAATCTCTGCTTTCCATCTAGGAGAATATTTAAGGTAAAACACAGCATCTCTGATGCCCATATACCTCACAAAAGAAAGGACAGTGGTGAATTTTATTAGAAATTGGCATCCATTGAACTATCTTTTTTGGTGATCATGCTGGTGGTGCCAAAAGCCAGGGAAGATTCCACATTTCCTTTTTCAGTTTCTGCATTTTGTCAAACATAAGCTACCTCATCACTTGAGGTAACTACTCCACTTTATTTTCTGTCTCCAAATGGATGTTTACAGCAATCTTGAGGTTCTCATTTATCTAGCTGGTTGGGTATGGAGGTTTTGAGTCTGTATTTCAGGCCCAGTGGGATCTCTGTGGGTATTAGTGTCGAGATTCAGAGTAGAGGGTATGAAGCCTGTTTTCAGTCTTGACTCTGAGACATGGTGTCCAATCCAACCTCCCATTCCATCAGCAATCTCCTTTATGTATGTGCTCCATTGGTCGGTACCCAGAGGAGAAGAGGGGTTCCTTTCCCTCTTCTTTGCATCTCTCTACATTCAGCCTGCTCTTCAAAAGCTAGTTCTAATCTTGCTCTGTGATCCCCCACAGTGAAAGGAAACTCCATTACCTCCAAACTGCAGTAAAGCTGATCTATCTATGCAGCTCCTGGGGCTTTTGTATAATTAGTTATTTTCTATGTGTTTACATAAAATTGCCTCTTTCAGTTTATTCAGTCTTTATATTACTCTTCTGTTTATCTCCTTCAAGGCTAACCTGATGCCTTGCCCAGGTAGATGTTCAAAAAGCATTTACCTTATATATAAATGATCTATTCTTGTGTATTCATGCCTTCTGTCCCATCCCAAAGCAGGCTATGTTGACAAATTTATGCGACACTTGACTTTGGGGATTTTACACTTTGACCAATAATATTGGTTTATTGTTTTAACATATATTAGAACTATAATTGCTTATCTATTGCACAACTTCCTATGTCTGCTGCTGCCTTTCCTCCTTGCATACTTCTCTTCTATTTCCCCTTCAAGTCCCCCTCTCCCACCTCCTACCACCACCATACAGGCAATATATATTCAGAACTTAGGCTAAAAATGGTTCTCTGATCTCACCTCTTTTTATCTTCCCTAAACTGCCTGGTCTTTAAAGCAATTTTCTTTAATTGTTGATTTATTTAATTCCTTTGAGCCTATAGATTAACTCTCCGGTTCTATTTACCTTATTTCTTCTACTGCACCTTCCTTAAGTTGAAAATAATTAGGCCTCAGATTTTTGTTTGCTTGTGTACAAAACAACAGAAAAGTTGCCAGCTCCTAACATTTTACAAACAGAATTAATAGAAAAACAGCGACTGTAGGTTGGTAGCCTGGTGAATGTAATGCTAGGTGAATGTTGACTGGGTTGGATTTTGGATTGAATAGGGTTAAAATAGGCAGTGGTTCTTTTTCAAAAAAAAAAAAAAAAAAGACATGGAAATTGGAAGACTAAACTTTAGCACTTGCCAAATCAAGGGTCTCAGAATTGGAAATGCCCTCTTCCTGACTCTGTCAGGAAGCTCATGTTGATACAAGCACCAAAAAATGAAAATCTCTGTCAAATGTGGTACTTGATCTTGTAGACTAGCTTGTGCTTGACCTGAAGTGGTCGGTGGAGCATGGTACTGTAAATGGAGGACAGAGAGAGCGAATATTTACCCAAAACCTGAAACAAAGGTTGTGTTTGGAAAATACAGGATAAAAAAATATCACCATGGTAACAAATTACTTTTATACTCACATAAAGCAAAAATAGATCTCTCTCTCTCTTCCTCTCTGAAAAGCACATATTTTAAATTACATGGAAGATTAAAGGTGATATGCAGAAATAGGTGCATGAACATATTTTCATTTTTCTTCATTTGGTTTATACTAATGTCAGTATAAATCTGAAAGGCAGAAATAATTTTGAACTGGAAGCATCTCAGTTCCAGAGAGCAGGAGCAACTTAGAAGAGAAATGCATAATTCAGTCAAAAACTATTTTGACTGTAATAGAATGATGGCAGAATTGAACTTATCAAAACAAAATGTTCCTGGCATCAGTCACTAAGGAAAATATCATTTCTCCATGTATGTTTTTCCTTGTATATGAAAAGTCCAAAAATGTTTTACTCTTCCCTTTGGCTTACAAAGTAGAATTCTTCAGTTTAACTTACATGAAAGATAAATGATATTTTCAGGAGTCCTTAGATCTTTCTTTAAAATTCCAAGAGATGCTGCTCCATGTAGGAAATGCTGTAGAACACTGGTGTGGGGACTGGAGAGAAAGGAGGAGGATACAATCCAGTTTCTCCAGCAGAGTTCTTGGAAGTAGAGTCCTAATAAGAACCCCCATCACTACCACTCACCTCCCAGGTCAGAGCTCTCTACTGGCTTACCTGGGCATCACTGACCTGTCCTATGAGACATGAAAGTTAAGTAATAAAAAGTAGATATTTTGGCTTGATAAATTTTCTGTCACCAGTTTTATTTCCCTTGGAAGATTGTTTTCAACACTTAACAATAATCTTTATTTCCTTAGTGAAATCTAAGGAAGATCCCTTATACGGTTCTTTCCCAAAGCCAGCAAACTGTTTGATGGACCATGTGAAACTTCCATTTTACACAGATCAAAAACAGCCAAATATTAGCAATTTCATAGGGCTTAACCTAGAATATATTTTATCTGTTCTAATGGTCATAGGACTTCCCTCTAAAGCACTAAAACTGTTGATAATTTTCTTCAAATCCATCACAACTTTTTTTTTTCCTTCATAGATAAGAGGTGAAAGGCCTTCATACTTAGTGATGGGTTGTATTTCTACATGTCTGACTCAATAAGCCCAAACCTGAACTTATCATCAGCACCAACAACCCAGACAGCCTACTTCTCTATTTCAGTAGTTGGCTCTCTCACACACCTAATCAGAAGTCTGGGAGGAATCCTCAATGTGTCTCGCCTTCAGTTCTAAGTATCAATATTTATAGGCACTGAGTTTCATCAGTTGAAATCTTTCATCTTCAAACTCAGTGATGCTTACTTATCACTACTGTAGTTCAGGATCTTAACACACCTGCATTTGTGCAATAGTCACATGAATAGTATCCCTATTTGCATCTCCTCATTCAAAGTCAAGTTCCACTGCTGCCAGAGTAGTTTTTCCAATATTACAAATCTAAAATACCCTTCTCCTTGTCAAAAACCTCACAGTTCCCCATTGCCTAGGGATAAACTCCAAATTCCTAAATTGTAGCCACCTTGAACTACCAGGTCCTTTTATGCTTGTTTTCATTTGCTTATCTGGCTGCTGTTCCTTGAATAGCCAACCCTACCCCACCCCACTGTTGTCCAGCTTGGAAACCCCTAATCAGCATTTAGGGCCAAACTCAGAGGCCAGGGAAAACTCCTTCATCTATTCTCTTTAATGTCCTGACATCCAGGAAAAGAATCTCTCTCTTCTGCCTGAGCTCTCTGTCCATACCCAACATACATCATAGGTAGTATGGTTACTTGTATAAGTAACTCCACCCTGGTCCACAGATTGTGAGTTTCTTGAGTATACATAGTTTTAGTCAACTTTCTTTTTCAAAAATCCAGCCTAGGTCTTCACCATTACTCATTATTGAAATGCATCAAATGAATCACTGCATATACCTTCCAAACACTCTAATCACTTGGAAATAAGAATTTGGTTTATTTACAAGTTCACTCATTACCTAAGAATATAGTATCTTTCATTTTTTTTATTTTTGGGGATATTAGCTCTTCCTTTTAATATTGTTTTATGTGTGGACTAGACTTCACTCTCAAACACCTGTTGTTATTGTTGTGTTTGGTTTTGGTTCCTTATTTTCAATTCTGAGCAAGAATCCCTTGAAGCCATGTGCACCCAAACTGCCTCTGAAGATCTCATATGCCTACATCCGTTTTCATGCTACTGCCATCATCTTTCATTAATCCAGATTTCCTGGGTAATGTAGAAGATGCTATTGATTTGATGCTCCCCTCCACATTGTATTGACCGACCTCTAAGTTCATTTTGTTGGGTTGGACAGTATCTCACCTGCTGACAACCAACTGCCCAGCTCACGCACCACATCCTTCTGTTTCTTTGTCGGTGGGCTTTCCCAGCTCTACAGAAGTTTGAACGCAAACCAGGACCAAAGTGGTTGCAACATGCTGTACATTTTATTCCCCCGGGGGCAATTTTCAGACAATGATAGACAGGACTGGGTGGATAAATACCCCAGCTTCCCAGTCCATGAGGGGGACAACTCTGAGGCGTGTTCTACCCCATTCCTCAGGGTTCCCCAGTGGAATAGTGCCTCAGGTGCCCACCGAGGTAACACACTAAGTAACAACTTTCAGTGGTGCTCCTTCCTTCTCAATTTCTCTTTCCTTTCTGTTTTCCATTTCCTTTCTTGTGCTTCCTTTGACCACCTCCTAAATAAATGACTCACACCAAGTCCTTGTCTTAGAATTGCTTTGGGGGAAACTAAAATTAAGGTGGGGAATATTTTGGGGATGTAGTCTCCAGGCAGTTCAGAATATCAATAAAACCAAGGTGTGTAATAACAAAGTCACAACATTTTAGAACAAATAGCACCATAAAGATCATGTTGTCTTGCTTACTCTCTCTCGCTCTATTCCCTCTGATCCCCCTGGCTATCCTGCTTTATGTCTTCACAATTCTTTGTTCCCTTATCACTTGGCTTAAGTGAAATGGTGAATTTTTCCAAAGTAACTAAATATACAGGCAAAAGAAAAATGCAAACCAAATATAAGACATCATAGAAGCACAAAACTTGACAAAGGTACTTCATGAGTTTGCTAGAGGTGCTGTAACAGTATCACACACTGGGTGGCTTTTTTTTTTTTCTTTGGTTTTTTTTCGGTACGCGGGCCTCTCACTGTCGTGGCCTCTCCCCTTGCGGAGCACAGGCTCCAGACGCGCAGGCCCAGCGGCCATGGCTCACGGGCCCAGCCGCTCCGCAGAACGTGGGATCTTCCCGGACCGGGGCACGAACCCGTGTCCCCTGCATCGGCAGGCGGGCTCTCAATCACTGCGCCACCAGGGAAGCCCCTGGGTGGCTTAAACAAGAGAAAGTCTCACAGTTCTGGAGGCTGGGAGTCTGAAGTCGAGGTGTTGGCAGAGTTGGTTTCTTCTGAGGGCTATGAGGGAAAATCTGTTCCAGGCCTCTCTGTTTGGCTTGTAGATGGCCCTCTTCTCCCTGTCTCTTTACACTATCTTTCTTCTATGTGTGCCTGTCTGTATCCAAATTTCCCTTTTTATAAGGACTCCAGTCATATTGAATTAGAGCCCACCTTAGTGACCTCATTTTAAATTGATAACTCTGTAATGACCCTATCTCAAAATTAGGTCACCTTCTGAGGTACTGGGAGTTTGGACTCCTGAATATCTTTTTTGAGGGGACACAATTCAATCATTATGGTTGACAACACAGATCCCTTGTGAAACTGAAGTGGGAGGATGCCTCTACTTTTCTTATACAAATACGGACATCCAGAGCCAAGTTCCCTTCTTCATTTCAGCCCAATCCAGTTTACTAAAGGGTTAATCCTACACCTGAGGTAAAGATCAAGAAGTTGGTTGCTGCTGTTAGATTTACAAGGGTTGTAAAGTTTAGTCTTTTTGCAGCAGGTTGAACATTCTTAGAAAATGTTCAAATTCTTATGATTTGAGCATTATTTTTCATGTAAATAAAACGTAGTTCTAATTAATGCATACTATGAAATACAATATCCTCCTTTGATAAACTTGCTTGCATACCATTGTACAAATTGTACAAGGATCGAATGGACACCTTTACATATATAGTTTGTTTTTGCACATTTGCAAATGTTTTTTCTGAGATGCTCAGAATTAAAACCATTCAGTTAGAAGTGTATGTCATTCAGAAGGCCCAGGTTTCTTTCCAAAAAAGCTGTACCAGTTTTTCTTCTAAGAGCAACGTGTGAGTGAATTGTTCTCCCACATTCTCATTAACAACAGATATTATCAGTTTCTTTGTCTAACTTTTGAAAAATTGATATCTTACCTCTATTTTAATTTGCATCCTGTAATTAAAGGGAGTAGGATGAGCCTATTTCATTTATTTATTGTCTATTTCTCCCGTCGGCTGCCTGGTTGTAACATTTGCTCATTTTATGATAAGTCTCTGGACATTTTCTTATGTATTTGTAAGAGCTTATTAGATATATATTTGTGAGTTAATTCTTAGCTTGTTTTTCATTTACATTAAACTATTTATTGAATATATTTTTATGTGTAGTATGAGTTAGGAATCAATTTTTCCCCCAATTGGAGAGATAGTTGTCCCCAAACTATCTTTTGTTTACTGACTTGATCAAAAACATTTAATTTTAATGTCAAAATTCTCTTTTCCATTGATTTTCTCTTCCTACACAAATCAAACTACTTATATCAATTATTAATGCTTTAAAATGTTCTTGCTATCTGGTAGAAAAAATTCTTACTATTTGTCCTTGTCTGTTTAGAACCAGCTTATCAAATTCCATTTGTGTTTTGACTAGAATTGCTTTCTATGTATAGATTAACTTGCTCAAAAGAGTTCTTTCCCCCATTGAATTTTCTTCTCAAAATCCAACTGACCATAAAGTGTTGATTTATTTCTGTATCCTGTTATACTGTCTTGGTAACTGTAGCTTTATAATAGTTTGAAATCTGATACCATAAGACTTCCAACTTTGTACTTCTTTTTCAGGAATGTTTTAATTCTTCTAGGTAATTTGCATTTCCATGTAAATTTTAGAACCAGCTTTTTAATTGCTTCAAAAAGCCTTATTAGGATTTTGATTGAGAGTGCACTGAATCTATCAATCAGTATGGAGAGAATTGATATCTCAATAATATTGTCTTCCAATCCACAAATGTGTTTCCATTAATTTCAGTCTCCTTCAATCACTCCCAGTAATGTTTTGTAATTTTCAGTGTAGAAATCTTGCAGTTGTTAAATTTATTGATGTTTTACCTCTAACAACCCTAAATATTTTTATACTACTACACATGATGCTATTAAATTTTAGTCCCATTTTTTCTGGTGAAGTTTATAGAAATCAAATTGATTTTTTTTTATATGATGGACCTTGTAAATCCTGTGATCTTGTGGAGTCACTTACTAGCCTTAATATCTCTTTTGCAAGTCCTTAGGATTTTCTAGGAATATGACTATGTGATCTGTAAATAAAGACATGCAAATGTGTGTTTTACACACATATATATAGATATACTTTACTTATTTGTTTATACTTTGTTTATTTATTTCCTTACTTCATTAGCAGTGACTTAATGACTTCCAGGGCAATGCTGAATAGAAATGGTGAGAATGGAACCCTTGTCTTGTTCCTGATTTTAGGATAAAATTGTTAAATGTTTCACTTTTATATATAATATTAGCTGTAGGATTTTTGTATGCATACTTTATGAGACTGAGAACCTTTCCTTCTATTCTTAATTTTCAGAGAGTTTTTTTTTTTTCTCTCGTAAATGGCTGTTAAATGTTTTCATGTTTTTTCCTATATCTTTCAAGATAATAATATAATTTTCTCTTTATGTGTTTTTCAGTGATTGGCTCTTGAATACTAAACAAATTTTGCATTCTTGGATAAACTCCATCTAATGATCTATATTTTGAGTTTTAAAAAGTATTTTACATGTTATATTTATTATTAAATATTTAAATATAATATAAATTTTAATATTTAAAATACTTTAAGTATAATTTTATTTATTAAATGGTGATTATATTAAATTATTACCTTTAAATTTTATTAAATATATTGCTTATTTTTATTTAAAACATACTTTATATATATTTATACTTTCCTGGATGTGATTTGCATTTATTTTAAGTATTTTACATCTATATCCATGAGACATACTGGTCTGTAATTTTCTTTTTTTGAAATGTCCTTGGTGGTCTCATAAGATAAGTAAAAAAATATTCCTACCTCTTCCATTATCTGGTAGAGTTTTCATAAGATTGGTATTATTTCTCCCTTGAATGTTCCTTAGAATTTATCAGTAAAGCACTCTGTTGAAGATGATCTTTAATTATAAATTCAATCCCTTCAATAGATATGAGGGTATTCAGATTTTGTTTTTCTTTGTGTGTCCACTTTGTGTGAGTTGGTAAATTGTGTTTTCCAGTTTCATCTAAGTTGTTTAAATGTATTGCCATAAAATAGTTCATAATATTTCCTTGTTATCATTTCAATGTCTGTAGGATTTCAGGTGAAGTCCACTATTTCACTCCTGATGTTGGTAATTTGTGTCTTCTCTCTCCTTTTTTCCTCTTAATTTTTCTAGGTGTTTATCATTGTTGTTAATATTTGTGAAAAACCTACTTTGGCTTTGTGATTTTCACTATTATTTGTTTGGTTTTTTCTACTTTAAATATATTAAATTTGGACCATTTCAATTATCTCCAGTTAGCTTCCTGTCAAGTCCTAATAATGGCAGTAAGGCAAGAAAAATTATAAAATTTCTAAAGATCGAAAGGGAGGAGCTAAAACTGTTATTACTGACAAATTACATACGCATATAGAAAATCCAACAGATAAAATAATAGAATTAAAAACTGAATGTACCAAGGTCACTATATCAATACACATAATTATTTACATTTCTATAAATCATCAGAAACAAATTTGAATCTTAATATAATAGCAAAACTACTACAAGAATAATCTTAATGACTGTAAAATCTCTACACTAAAAATCATAAAACATTGAGATAAATTAAAGAATATCAAAGCAGAGATATATACCATGGTCATGGATTGAAAGAGTCAGGATTATAGAGATGTCCCCAAGTTAACTAACAGATTCATTGCAACACTAATAAAAATCCCATGAGGATTTTAGAGTGGAAATTTCAAGATTAGCCTAAAATTTACATGAAAATGTAAAGAATGGTCAAGATAATCATAACGACCTATGTTGAAGCACTTTCATTACCAGATGTCAAGCCTTATTACAAAGCTGTGGTTATTAACAGAGCATAGTAACTGTGCAAAGACAGACAATTAGAACAACAAGCCAGAAGATAGTGCCCAGGAATAGACCCACATATTCAGGCATTTGATTTATTGCAAGGATGTCTCTGCAGATTTGTAAGGAAAGAATGGTCTTTCCAATAAATGGTATTAGATAACCATAAAGAAAAAATATATATATATACAATTATATATAATATATATGATATATAAGATATATCATAACTCCTACTTTACACCATCCCCCAAAATCAGTTCTTGGTGGATTTAAGTCTAATTATGAAAGATAAAACAATAAGGCTGATGCAGGATTACATAAGAGAATATCTCCATGAGCATGGAATATATGAAGATTTCTTAAACAAGACAAAAAACAGAAACCATTAAGGCAAAAATTGCCTTTAAGGCATAAAAGGCATTGCCTTTAAGGCATAAAAGGCATTGCCTTTAAGGCATTAAAATAAATCCTTATTTTGGGCTGCTCACAATTCTGGGAGGGCTGCTCCCAGAAATGCCTGGCCTCCCACCTGTCCAGACGGACTGGGCTCTGGGGCAAGCCCTCAGACCCAGAGCTTCAAGGGCTGGCAGTGGGGTGTTGGGATGTCTGCACCAAGGGGAGAAGGGCTGCTGGGATATGGACTGGACGTGTTTCACATATTTCATCTTCCTTATTTCCTGAACCCCCTCAACCCTAATTAGAGTACGTGCTCCAAAAGGACAGGGATTTAGGGTTTGGGGGTCTGTTTTTGTCTGGCATGTGGAATATACTCAATATACATTTGTTGAATAAACAAATGAAGAACAAGAGTACCATTTCAGTCTATTTCATGGTCATTTAAATTATCTTTCAAATGTACATTAAAAGAATTAAAAGGGTTAACCTTTATTTTTTGAATTCATTGACAATAGTGTCCTATGTGGCAAATATGAAAGCTTTTCTCTAAGCTGCATAATTCATGGTCTTTTCTGTTTGTTGATGTGATTGACCTCTTTGCTAGAGGTGGAAAATGAGATGGCTGACACAAAATATTCTCTAAAGAAACAAAGTATTTATTATGCCATATATATATATGGCAGCTGCAATCCAGTACCATTAACTCTTCTAGGTCTTGATAAATTATTTGATGTGTATCTTTTAATGGATTTTTTTTCTGCTTGATAGACTACGGTGTTCAGGGTGGCTTTTTATTTTTTTCCAGTTGTATTGTAAAATAATTAACATACATCACTATAACTTGAAGATATATATAGCATGATGGTTTGACATATACATTGTGAAATGATGACTACGATAGGTTTACTTAACATCCATTATCTCTATTGCATCTTTAATACAAGAGAAAAAAGAAAAAAATTCTCCCTGTGATGAGAACTCTTAGGATCTACTCTCTTAACAACTTTCATATATATCATACAGCAGTGTTAATATAGTCATCATGCTGTACATTACATCCGTAGTACTTATTTGTCTTATAACTGGCCTTTCATTTTTAATAACACTAACATTAATAGTCATAATGACATTAAAGACTGTGTTTTCAGTCTTTAAATTATTTGTTTGTAAATAAATTATTAAAAATTATGAATAACAACATGTATACAACCCTGATACCTTAACCAGTTCTAAGTGACACCTTCAACTCTTGAAATTTTCTTTAGCCAAGTCATTCTCTCTTACAGGCTTCTGACTTTGAAAAAAAAACATCTTTTCTCCAAGATTTTGACCTCTTTCCACCTTTCATTACTCCCAGACAGCTGCTGCTTGTTGGCCTGTTCTGAACCTGGGCCCTTTATCCTTCCATAGCTTTAATACAGAGGGCAAAATCACCCTTTTCCTTTGCCTCTACTTATACAATTTGATTAAAATTCTGGAAATTGGCTAAGAAATTATATTAATGACCACCCATAATATCAACCTCTCTATTGGTTGCAGTGTGAATTTATTTCTTTTTCCTTTCACTATTATTGGTTTGCTGACTGAATAAAAACTCTTTAGTTGAAAATGATTCCCTATAGAAAAAGAAAATCAAGACTTGCTGAAGTAGCTAAGTAGAGGTGATAAAACGTATCACATGTGATATGTTTTTAAAGGAATAAGGTGCCCATTTGTGTCATCCAATCAGCAAAGATTTTTAAATGCTGACTATATATCAGGCACTGACCTAAGTAATTGGACTATAAAGTCAAATAAGATACCTTCCTGACCTCAAGTCTAATGAAGGTTGAAATAAGTGCATGGGTGATTATATTTTACCTTGGCAAAAGCTATGATAGAGGTATGCAGAAAATGCTATGGTATTATAGAGCAGGGATAAATAAATAAGATGTGGATGGTTAAGAAAGGCTCGGTGAGGAAGAATGGAAGAACAGAGGAATCTCAGACAGAGAGAATGTCTCAAAAACCCAGGGGGGTGGTGGTGTGTTGATAGATGCAGCATGTAGAAATGTGGTGATAATTGTATGTACTAAGACAGAAGCATGACTTTACTCTAAAACCTCCTACTGAAGGATGTTAAGCATAAAATGATTTATATTTTTAAAAATTCCATTCGTATCAGAGAAAGATGGATTGACGGGAGACTAGATTGGAAACAGAGAGACTAGTTAAAAGATCCAGGCAAGAATAGTAAGAGCTTATACGACAGCTCTGGTGACTTTAATGGGAAATGGAGAAGCAGGAACAGAAAAATAGATGTCATAGGAAGTTTACCGGATTAGGCTAATTAATTCTAAAAAAATAGAACTGCCATATGATGCAGCAATTCCACTCCTGGATGTATATCCGAAGAAAACAAAAACACTAATTCAAAGACATACATGCACCCCGATGTTCATAGCAGCATTATTTACAACAGCCAAGACATGGAAGCAACCTACATGTCCATCAACAGATGATGAATAAAGAAGATGTGGTATGTATATGCAATGGACTATTACTCAGCCATTAAAAAGAATTAAATTCTGCCTTTTGTGACAACATGGATGGATCTATAGAGTATTATGTTTAGTGAAATAAGTCAAAGACAAATACTGTGTGTTATCACTTATATGTGGAATCTAAAAAAAATGAAACGAATGTATGTAACTAAACAGAATCAGACTCACAGATACAGAGAAAAAATTAGTGGTTACCAGTGGGGAGAGGGGAGGGGGAAGGGCAGGACACGGGTATGGGATTAAGAGATACAATACAAACTACTATGCTTTGTATCTACTATAAAAAACAAGAATATACTGTACAGCACAGGGAAATATAGGCATTATTTTGTAATAACTTTAAATGGAGTATAATCTATAAAAAATTGAATCACTATGTTGTACACCTGAAACTAATATAATATTGTAAATCAACTATACTTCAATTAAAAAATATCACATTGAATGCAAACAAAAAAATAAAAAATAAAATAAAATACTCCTAAGTTTCTGGTTTGGTCAACTGAGTTAATGATGGTTCCATTTGCTAAGGTGGGGAATATGATAATAGGTTGAGAATTGGGGTGGGAGTGATGTGTTCAGCTTTAGACATGATGAATTTGGAGTACCTGTAAGACAGCTAAGTGAAAGAGTTCAGTTGACACTTGAATATAAGACTTGGAGTCCACTAGAGAAATCCTGACTGAAAATATAAGTTTCTGGAAGCATTCATACTATGCAATAGTTAAAGCCCCAGGGGTTAATTATGTCACCCAAAAGAGTGTGAAAAGTAGGAGGGTTAGAAAATTAGGTGGCCCTAGGGAGCTTCTATTGTTAAAGGCACGATCCAGAGAAAGGGTAGCCCCAAAGACATGAGAGAAATCTAAGAAATAGTTATGTCATGGAGATAGAGGGGGAAAGAGTAATTCTCAAATATTACACAGTTCAAAAATCATATCTGACCTTCAAACAAAATGTGGACCCAGAGGACTACATGAATGCTACTTGAATGCTCAACTTACAGCATTCAATGTTGCTGAAAAGAGTAAAGGATAGTGAAGAGAAGCAATGGATGAAAAATTAGAAATTGGAAAAACAGAAACAACATGTTAAATGAGAATATATGAAACCAACACAGTTGTTTATACTTGATCACTTGGAAAATCAGGCAAAAGCTTAAAATGTTTTTCATCTTAGAACTATGAGAGCTCTCTGAGGCTTTTTTGGTCCCTGCCCCTAGTCTTTCAGGGAGGTCAAGGGTTACCATATCTATTTAGGGATGTGCCAATTGAGGCTCATGGTGATTTGTATGATACTCAGATATGAAAAATAACCCCCAAAGACATTACACTGTGCTTTTTCCTATCCTTATCCCTTTCCTATCAGAAAAAAAAAATTGTTTACTATCAGTTAGTTTGGGAGTCTATGCTATCTTGTTTGTTAAATTTCACACCTCTTTCTTTTGTGATAGAAATGTTAATTCTGAATATAGGAGAATTTTGAATGAAAATCGTAATTTGTGACAAGGGTCATAAATGGATTGCCTGGTATATCAATTCTAGGCTACCTTAGAAAGTAAGTTTTGTTATAGTAAAATAGCTTTCAAGGTTCTTCAAAAGAAAATATCAACAGAAACCTCTCTTAAAGTTAAATAACAAGTAGGATTCAACACAGTATAAAAAAAGAGTATCCCAATATTCTATACAGTGATATTTTATTAATAAATATGTATTTCATAACGTTTAATTTACAGGATGTATTTTTGCACTGTATTTTTTTTTTAAAGAAGATGTTGGGGGTAGGAGTTTATTAATTAATTTATTTATCTTTGCTGTGTTGGGTCTTCATTTCTGTGCGAGGGCCTTCTCTGGTTGTGGCAAGCAAGGGCCACTCTTCATCGCGGTGCGTGGGCCTCTCACTATCGCGGCTTCTCTTGTTGCGGAGCACAGGCTCCAGACACGCAGGCTCAGCAGTTGTGGCTCAGGGGCTCAGTTGCTCCGTGGCATGTGGAATCTTCCCAGACCAGGGCTCGAACCCGTGTCCCCTACATTAGCAGGCAGATTCTCAACCACTGCGCCACCAGGGAAGCCCTGCACTGTATTTTTTTTTCTTTTTTAAAGTCACTTAATGAAGTTGTTTCAATAAACATAGCAATTCAAACTTGGGGTTGTGTTAGCAAGTTGAAGATGAGTCTGCACCTAATGTCTGTCATGGCTTTTGCTTATTCAGCTTGGAGAATGTCCATATTCACACAGATAAGTGGTAACAAATGGTACTTGTTCTTCTTCTTCTTTTTTTTTTTTTTTAACCAAGTGGGGAAAGGGGGGTGGGATAAATTGGGAGATTGGGATTGACATATATACACTACCATGTGTAAAATAGGTACCTCATGAGAACCTACTATAGAGCACAAGGAACTCTACTCAGTGCTCTGTGGTGACCTAAATGGGAAGGAAATCCCAAAAGGAGGGATATATGTATACATATAGCTGATTCACTTTGCTGTACAGCAGAAACTAACACACCATTGTAAAGCAACTAAACTCTAATAAAAATTAAAAGAAAAAAAGAACATTAAAAAAAAGGTACTTGTTCTTTTAAAACAACTTACCTTGCATTATCACAATACCCTAGTTATACAGAGGTGGCCAGAGGTTTATCCTGAGGACTGCACAACAATGAATGAACTTAGGATCACAGGATAGCAAACTGGTTGGTTCCAGTGTTAAAATTTTCCATATGATACATTTTTTTTTTTTTTTTTTTTTTTT
>NC_041226.1:10799845-10827346 GCF_002837175.3 Physeter macrocephalus | reverse complement strand
CGTGTCCCCTGCATCGGCAGGCGGACTCTCAACCACTGCGCCACCAGGGAAGCCCCTATATGACACATTTTTAAATGCGTGTTGGTTTTATTCCTGATTAAAATATATTAAAAAATAAAATTTATAGTAAATTTCTGTCAGATCCCTGAAGTGCACAACCTTTTGTGGAAAATATGTTGATATTTCAACGTCTAATAAACTTTGGTATAAAACAGTATTTTTCAAAGTAGAAATATTTATGAGACCCTTTTCATTTTTTCATAAACTTTTTATCGCAGAATAGTTTTTAGATTTACACTCAAATTAGAAGGCTAATACACAGGGTTCTCACGTGCCCCATACCCAATTTCCCCTATTATTAACATCTTACATTAGTATGGGACATACACCGCAATCAATGAACCAAGACTGATACACTATTATTAAAGTCTGTACTTTATTCAGACTTCCTCAGTTTTTTCCTAATGCCTTTTTTCTGTTCCAAGATCCCACCCAGAACACTACATTACATTTCGTCATCATGTCTCCTTAGGCTTCTCTTGCTTGTGACTGTTTCTCAGACTTTCCTTGTTTCTGATGACCTTGACAGTTTTGAGGGGTATTGGTTGGGTATTTTGTAGAATGTAATTCAGTTGGGATTAGTCTAATGTTTTCCTCATTATTAGACTAGAATTACAGGTTTGGGGAAGAAAGACCACAGAGGTAAAGTGTCATTCTCATCACATCATACAGTCAACATGATTTATCCCTGTTGATGTTGACCTTGGCCACCTGGCCAAGGTAGTGTTGGTCAGGTTTCTCCACTATAAAGTTACTCTGTTTCCTCCCTTCCCACACTGTCTTCTTTGGAAGGAAGCTGATGGGCAGCCCACACTTAAGGAATCAGGAATTATGTTCCATCTTGTTAAGGGCAAAATACCTATATAAATTATTTGGAATTATTCTGTGTAAGATATTTGTCTCTTCTCCCTCATTTATTTTATTCAATTATTTATGTATACCAGTATGGATTTGTGGTATTTATTTTCTATTTTGTGTTATAATCCAATACTACTTTATTTTGTGGTTCAAATTGCTTTATAATTGACTATTGGGAGCTCTTTTAGTTGGTTCTGGTGTCCTTTGACATAGAGTTGACATTTTACTTCGGTCATATAATTGGAGTCATACATGTAGACTTTTCAGACCAGCATCTTTCACTGAGCAATTATTCGTTCAAGATTCACCCATGGCTTTTTGTCACTTGGAAGCTCATTCTTTTGTACTGCTGAAATAGTTCCTCTTGTATGGATGTTTATCCATTTGCCTTTGAAGGACATCTTGGTTACTTCCAGTTCTGAGTAATTACGAATAAAGCTGCTATAAACATTCATATGCAGGTATTTAAGTTTTTAAATCATTTGAGTAAATACCTAAGAGCATGATTGCTATGTTGTATGGCAAGACTATGTTTAGCTTTGTAAGCAACTGCCAAAATGTGTGTGTTCGAAAGTGCCGGTACCATTTTGCATTCCCATCAGTAATGAATAAGAGTTCCTGTTGTTTTGCATCGTTGCCAACAATCAGTATTGTCATATTTTTGGATCTTAGCCATTCTAATACTGCTGACCTTTATTCATGTACTGTTCCCTCTGCCAGGAATGTTCTCTCTAATGAGCTATCCAAATGACGCCCATTCTGGAAGCATCTGACCAAATCTCTCCTCCTTTAAGATGTCTTTCTTGGTTCCCAGTTCCATAGAGATCTCCAATTTTCTAAATTCTCATATCACTTGCAGTTTAACCATAACTATGGTCTATGACATGCATATGCATACACACACATACACACACACACACACACACACACACATTCTGCAATGTTTCTTTTGTGTTATCCTTACTTTTTTTATAAGACAGCAAGGAACTCATGGCCCTTTCAGGTCAAAAAGAAATAACTTGTGCTATTTTCTATATTATCTTTTGAAGTTGAAATGGATTTTACTCATAATAGGTGCTAAATGAATAGGTGCTTGATTCCTAGTATCTAACATAGAAATAATCATTGCATTTCTTGTGCCCTTCTGCAATGTAGACCCCATAAAGCCTCTTCAACATTTTTCTATTTTATTATTCTTTTAGTATACCTTTATCAAGTACCTAATACTATATTGCTGAGTCATAGATGCTAGAGATAAAATTATATATAACGTATGGTTCCTGCTCTCAAAAAGTTCACAGTTTAGACTTACTGGGCCAAACAATGGCACTTGGTAGAACTAATACTGCCAGTTACATTCCCAGGGTACCAGTTTTATCATGTATCTTGCAGGTACAGAGTCTGGTGTCCATCTGGAGAAGCAATGCGGACAGATTATTTTTTGTAAACATCTCATAGACCCAAGCAGAAATGGAAAGTTTTCCTCCCCATCCACAAAAGATGAAAACACTCAGTAAAATATAACAAAAAATACATAGCCAAACTTAATAGTAATAAAGGGAAATCTTCGGGTGCTAAAAATGAAAAAGTTACTCTAATCTAGGAGAGCTAGAGTTGAAGCTAAATGTGTTTCTTAACTTTGAGGGCTGGATACAAATTTCAGATAGATTTCAATGCCTTCATGGGGCTGGAAGTAAAGGCTATGGGCTCTGAGCTACATGTGGAGCTGCAACTGGACTCTGTCCATAAACAGGGGCCCCAGAAGGGATGGTCCTATCAGGAAAAATATTGAAAAAATTTTCACACCATCTTGAGGCTTATAAATTATAAAACCCTCAAAACATAATTCATGAAACAAATTGATGGTTAATTACTTTAAAACTTAAAATGTTTGTATGATAGACTATATGACTTTCAACACCTAAAGCATTTATTATCTGGCCCTTTACAGAAAACGTTTGCTGATTCTTGCTATACAACAATTGAAAATACTCAATGTTACAATGTGAATAGATTTCAAAGGTAATGTTGAATGAAAATTAATAGTTGCAGAATGATGTATACCATTTGTACCATTCCTATTAAATTGTAAAATAAGCAGAACAGTACTCCAAGTTGGTTATGGGTACTTTTTGAATAATAATTTTATATAAATTCAAAGGTGAAATGTTTTCATCAACTTCATGATGGTGGCTCAAATTCTGAGGAATAAGATCACAAAGATGAGTTCAGCTGTACATGAGGATTTTTTCATATATATATATACATATTAGTAAGTCCCCTACATACGAATGAGTTCTGTTCCGAGAGTGCATTCGTTAAGTCCAATTTTTTCCTAGGTCCAACAAAGTTAGCCTAGGTACCCAACTAACACAATCGGCTATATAGTACTGTACTGTAATAGGTTTATAATATTTTTCACACAAATAATACATAAAAAAACAAACACAAAAAATAAAGAAAACATTTTTAGTCTTACAGTACATTACCTTGAAAAGTACAATAGTACCAACTACATCACCGCTGGTTTTACACTTGCTTCTGGGCATCCTGGGTTTGAAATAAAGATACTGTACCTCTGTACTCTATACTGTACAGTGAAATACACAAAAGCACAACCACTTACAGAGGATGCACACATGTGACAATGTACGCCAGACAAGTGAACTAACTTACGTGACTGGGCGTGCAAGTGCAAGTTCACATCTTTGAAAGTTCGCAACTTGAAGGTTCGTATGTAGGGGACTTACTGTGTGTGTGTGTATATATATATATATATATATATATATATCAATACTCAGCTCATATTCCTCTGGCCCTCTCTATTTAAGTGCACATTAGACTACTTTCAAATACTAGGACCAATATCTCTTTGCCTAAGGGCTTTCCTTGGCTTCCTCTGAAACCACTCAACTCATGCATGTGACAGGCTGAAGTGTCAAGAAATCTCCCATCCACCTAGGACAGCCTTCCTTAATGGCTGAATGGAGTTGGTCTGTATGTACACAGTAGCACCAACCCTCAGGTGAGACAACTCTGAGATGTGTGTCTTACACTGCTTTCTAGAGTCCCCAAGTGAGATTGTCAGTTGTGCACAATGATAATTTATTGGAAGCCAAGCCCACTACTGCCTCTTTCCCCTTTCCCCTACTGGTGCTTCCTGAAATTATCTTCCAAATAAATTACTGCACCCCAAATTCTTGTCTCAGGATTTGGTTCTAAGAGAATTCAAACTAACAACCATTTATACTCACAAAGTGAGCTCACATATATTTTCTACATTTGTTATATCTTTGTGAAGTAGGTTGGACAGGGCATTTTTTCCAATTTTACTGGGGGAAAAACTAAGACCCAGGGAACTTTAATCTTCTACCACCACCACCAATAACAAGCAGAGTCCCTAGCTAGTAACAGAAAGAATTTGGACTTAGAGATAAGTTTTCTGACTGCAAATTTGAACCTTTCTATGACGCTGTACCATTTGAGAACATCATTCTCAGACCTCCATTTCTACTGTGTAAATGGAAGTTATATTATGACAGCTCAAGTCTGTAACAAACGGTGCACTGTGATTTTATTGTAACTCCCTGGAAATGGTCACTCAGGTGTTATGATGGGGCTTTGTCCTATGCACGTCAAGGAGGATTCTGGGATTTTCCTGAGTGCCAGTTGGTGAAAATGTTTATCTAGACTACTCTTCAGGAATCACTAGCAAGGGTGGAGAGCCTCCCAGTCTCTGTAGGAAAATGGCAGGTGAAACAGACCTTCTCACAGTACGTTGTTTCTCACAGTTTCCAAGGTTCACCTTCAGAAAGGTGGCATGTCAAGCTTCATGAACTAATTGCTTCAGCTTTGAGGCACTGCAGCTTGTTAAAATTCTCACTCTTTATTGATTCCCCATAGCTTTCAAGTAGGAAGGACACTTTTAATGTAACACATGAGGAATCTGGTTATGATATCATCAGGTGTTGAAGACAATCAAAGTCCAGATTTCAAATCCCATTGCTGCCAAATGTTTACTTGTCAGATCTCATTTGTTGACAGTGTTCAAATGCGTGTAACTTCTTGCAAGGCAGACTTTTAGAATGTGAGGACATGGCAGTAATGAAGAAAATTTGTACAGTGGGTGAACTACAAGCCTGAATGTTCAAGCTTGACTTGGTAAAGTCAACACAATGCCAGCACTAGTATTCAGATGCAATTTCAGTTCCTATGAACAAGCTGGCATGCAGCCCAATTTGTCAAGATAAAATTTCAGGGCCTTGTTCTGTGTCTCTTCTCTCTAATAACCAGAGCTTCCAAGACAACAGGAGAGGCAATTTTAAGGATATTGATGACAGTCCTCCTTGTGGAAAGGTTTGCATCAAATACAGTGGCAAAATGCTTAGAAATTGCTTTACAATTTACAAAGTGTCCTCTCTTAATTTTGCTGGTTTGGTCCTCACAATAGTTTTATGGATTTCAGGACATTTTTTGACAGTGTTGGATATTAATCCTTCTACTGATTATTAAGTAATTTATGCACAGAAAGCACTTAGAAAAACTTTGAATTACGACTAAAGATAAAGTAATTTAAGCTTTGGACAAACTGTGACTGTTCTTCATTTCTTCATTCTGTGAACTTACTCTGCGGTCAGATAGTTAAATTATCACCTGGTGCATAGGTCTTTGGCCACAATTGAAATGATTAAATATGTGACTTTAGAGGTAAGGTACTGACCCTACACATTGCTTAGGAGGCATAACCAGCTCAGAATTACCCTTCAAGTGTGGTAACAATTGTTATACGTTTATCCTATAATTAAAAATTTTTATGCCCATCATTATTACACTACTATAGAATTTCTCAAAGCATGTTCCAAAGAACTTGATTTCCCCAGAATGCCGATAGGTATGACTTGTCAGAAAAAATAAAAATAAAAAACTTTGTGGTCATATAAGTTTGAGAACTCCTTGTTGAAACAGTTTAGGAATCATTGGCTTAGACTAAGCTGATTTCTTAACATTAGGACACTGCAGAGCATTTAATATGCTAATGCATATTATACTTTTCAAAGGGGGTTATAAATAGTAGTGTTTCTGAAACTAATTTGCTCAGTAAGCTCTTCTTCATGGATCATCTCACGGGAATGGGACTCCACAGCATACAGGATTGGAAATTCTACCAATGTATTTGAAGGGAATGAAATTTTATTTGCTTCTCTTGAATTTATCTCACCACTGTGCCAATAAAATTGGTAACTTTAGCTCATTCTTAATGTCTTCTTCCTACAAAATTTTCCTGGAAAACAAATTTAATTGCATATTGGTTTATCAGAAAACTAAGGCCTTGTATCTTTGCTGTCACTGGAATTCATGTTAACACTGCAGGGCTACAGATTATCCAAAAGAAGGACTGAGAACTCAGAGTGGTCATTTCTGAATGTAATATTTTCCATTAAGTCCATTAAGTCCCTAAGCCTTTAATAAAAGCATAATAAATATGTCATATATTTTACTCCTGACAGACTAATGTGCGTAGAAAAAATATCTTTATGAGAAAAATAGCAGACCAAAGAGAAAGCAACAATATTATTTTTATTACATGGTGGCATAGGTAAACATATCTATTTATTGAATACGTGACAACTAAGGACCAAAAGATGAGCTAGATGTAGGGATCCATGTGGGGATAAACTTTTCTGATCCGATTCATGGAGTTTATTGTTTTCTGAGAAAGATACAAGTTAAACCGTGAGATGGGTGTTTTGAAGGAGAAGTAGAGGGTTTTGTGGATATGATTAGGGGGTGGACTTAACCATTCAGGGAAGGATTTTCTTAGGAAATGATATTCAGACCAGCTCTGAAGCCTGAGCTGCAGGAAGAGCAGAAGTCAGCATAGTCCAAGCAAAATGGAAAGTATCAACTATGCAAACTTTCACATGCTAGAGAAAAGAGAAGTCAGGCCAATGACAGGCCACTCCGAGGAGGCCCTCAGAGTGTTTCACAGCTTCTTGATTCCTCCTTATGTGCCTGTGAGAGGCATTTATTATTCATCCAATTGTTTATCACAGACCTACTATGTACCAAAATCCATAGCAGATACAAAAGATACACTTCAATGTAATGTATACACTTCAATGTAATGTATAGTCTGTTATGAATGAATGGAGAAAATGAGGCCAAGAGAATTAAATATTCAACACCACAAAAGAGCATCCAGATGATAAGAGATCATCATGAAACAAGGTCACTCCACTCGGTGTGTCAAACTGAGGCCGTAGGCCAAGAGGAGCGCCTGCAAAGCTCTGTCCAGGGATCTTGGGTAAAACACAGACTCTAGGATATCTGAAAATGGGTTGAGTACAAGCTGAGCAAAGCTGACTTTTAAATGCTGAAGGTAGTTTCTGTCTGGTAAGAGGTGGTGACTCCAGTACATGTTTAGAGACACTCTTCCCTCCTACAGGTTGTTTAATTAGTTAAATAAGGAGCCCATTAGACTGAGGAGGCTTTAATGCCATGACAGCCTTCGTAAGCAAACCAAAATCTAAGCCTGTAAATGCCTCAAGGTTATGAAATTGAAACGCAAAAGACAACACATCACAGCCAACTAGGCTTTAATCTGTAGCCAATCATATAATTTCCTTTCTCTGCTTCTGTACCTTACCTATATAAGTCTTTCCCATAACTCCCGTCAGAGGAACGCTCCTAACCACTTCCTGTTTGGCGTTGCCAGACTGAAATCAATTTTTGATCAAATAAACTCAACATTTTTAATAGGCCTCAGTTTATCTTTTAACAATGGCAAATCCCCTTCATTGGACTTTTAATTATATAGATGCAGTAATAATAATGTATAGACATTTTTCAATAGCCCTCTGAGGGATATACTAGTATTATCATCCCCACTTTACAGATGAGAATTGTAGTGAGGTTTATCAACTTGCCCAAGGTCATAGCAGGTTAAGGACTGGAACCCTGGTCTGCTAACTCTAGAGTCTGCTTCTTTTAGCTTCCTGTGGTTGCTGTGACAAATTACCACAAACTAGGTGGCTTAAAAGAACAAAATTTACTCTCTGAATTCTAGAGGCCAGAAATCCAAACTCCAGGTGTCAGCAGTGCTGTGCTCAACCCAGAGGCTCTAGGGGAGATTCTGTTCCTTGCCTCTTCCAGCTCTAGTGGCATTCTTTGGCTTGCGGTCACATCACTTTTGTCTCTGTGTTTGTGGTCACACTGCCTCCTCTTTTGTCTGTCTCCTGTGTGTCTCTTACAAGAATACTTGTCACTGGGTTTAGGGCCCACTGGCATAATCCAGGATGATCTTATCTCAAGATCCCTAACTTAATCACATCTACAAAGGTCGTTTGTCCAAATAAGGTCACATTCACATGTTCTAGACAATAGGACATGAACATATCTTTTGGGGAGGCTACCGTTCAACCCACTACCATCCTCCTAAATGAAATATCACACTTTCCAAATAGTGATGTGGCCAAAGCAGCTAAAACTGCTTTGGGGTGAGAATGTAAAAGATTGTCTATCTGGAGGCAGCCAGTTCAGTTAACATTTGGGGAAAATGTTTTTTTCTCAGGAGGAGATGAGGAGGATGGGGAAGATGTTATGATGTTTATTTCTCTGGGAATTTCATCCATGGCCAGAAACTGGTGGGAAATTCTTCAAAATCCACACTGTGAAACTCTGAACAAAACCTGAATGGTTTAGAGGCTCAGAGCTCAAAATGAGGGGAGGGTTTGGGGAATGTGTCATTCCCCCACCTGAATGGAATCTGCTTCCATCTGGCTCATAGAAGAACAACTCTTGCAAATCATATGTTTTTCATTATAATTTATAATTGATTATTGCTAAAAAAATGTTCTAGATTTTAGAACATTATTTTGTATCTCTTCTACTTCTCAAGAGTTCTCTAAGCATACAATCATCGTCTTCTGTGAAAACAATGATGATATTGCCTCCTTCCTAATACACATCCCACTTGTTAACGTTTCCTGAATTATCACATTGTCTAAATTATAAACTGTAACTAAGGCAATGAACATATAACATAGTTGAACCTCAGAGGAAGACCTGATTCGAACACAGAGAGGCCAGTAGCAGAACAAACAATTCTAGAGAGACTGCAGTGATTTTGTAAATGAATAGAGTATGATGATAAGACCAGCGTGATAGCTGAGGGCAGAGGACAGAAAGGAGAAGTCTTTTCATAGCTTGGAGGAGGGCACATGTCAGAAAATGCTTCCGAGTTTGTTTTCACTACTTGTGTAACTATGAATTAAGTAGTAATAACCTTTGTCACATTGGACAAACAAAATTGCCTTTGTTTGGGAGGGGTATTCCTGTTGGTAAGGTTTAAGCTGCTTTAGCTGCTGTCAATTCCCTCCTCAATCTCAATGTTGTTTGTGATAACACACTCGTTTTCTCATTATTAACCATCATTCCTCAGAGAGAAATGACTGCAGAAGAACAGATACAAGTCTGTTAAACCCAGAAGTCCATGATAGCAACAGAGGATGGAGGAAACATCAATAAGCAAACTGAAAATGTCCCTAAATGAATCAGGCTGTTCTATAAGGCTTTTCAAGGTTTTTAATCAGGTGCGTAACTAGTGAAAGATTTATCCTGTCCTGTGTTACTAGGTATGGCTCCTACTCACACAGTCCTTCATCAAGCATAATTAATTTGGTGGCCTTGCTGCAGAGCCTGATTCTCAGAAACCACACTGTCTCACTGTTAGGTAGTTTTAATTAAATTTTACAAGTATAACAGAAACACATACATAATGTCTACAGACTGGCTTTCTGAGCTAAGATTTTGCTTAATAGGCAAGAGCCATTCTGAACCTTCATATTCAGCCAGGAAGTACTGTGTTACCTAGAATCCCTATTTGATCATGGCATATTTTTGACAATACCCCTTGGAGTTTTTTGTCATGTCTCTAAAGATAAAAGAAAACAAAGACTGAAACAAAACACTTTTTATTGCTGAAGAAATGCCTTAGGTTTTGCAAGCTTTATGTTAATTTATTTAATATAATAATTTAACTCTAGTATAAAAGAAATACATATTCACTATGGGTAATTTTAAAAATGAAAATACAGGGAGAATAAATTGAAAAGTGTGCAATATCATTACCTAGTGATAACATGTTAATGTTTTGGCATATATATATATATATACATATATATATATATATATATATACATACAGAGAGAGAGAGAGAGAGAGAGAGAGAGAGAGAGAGAGATACATACAGAGAGAGAGAGAGAGAGAGAGTAACATTTTAGATTTTTATGTATTTTTATAAAAATATCATTTATTGGGCTTCCCTGGTGGCGCAGTGGTTGAGAGTCCGCCTGCCGATGCAGGGGACGCGGGTTCGTGCCCTGGTCTGGGAAGACCCCACATGCTGCGGAGCGGCTGGGCCCATGAGCCATGGCCACGGAGCCTGCGCGTCCGGAGCCTGTGCTCCACAACGGGAGAGGCCACAGCAGTGAGAGGCCCGTGTACCGCAAAAAAAAAAAAAAAAAAAAAAAAAAAATCATTTATTGAATTCCTGTGTGGTAGGGCTATACCAGGCATTTGACAAATGATTTCTCATATAAATCCACAAAATAACTCTGTAAGACAGTTACTATTATCCTTATTTTACAATGACATCCTGAGGCCCAATAAATTCCCAGGATCTTAAGTAAGAAGTGGTAAGCCTAAATCTCTGTGATTCCAAGCCTAATCCTTCTAACTTCAATGCTTTATTGTTTCTCATTCACTCAAATCATTTATCATATATGTTATACTATATTTGTTATATGTATACATATATATACAAGTATATGTGTAATATATATGTTACATTATTTGGAACTTACAGTCTTTTATTCTGACATTTATGATAGCAATCACAACTATCTGGTATAAACTATTCTGGTATTAAGTATTCTTAGAAAATATTATTTTAATGAATGGATAGTATTTCATTGCATGAATGTCTCAGATTTATCTATTATAATAATACAGTAATGAGCATCACTGAACATAAATCTTTATGTTCTTTAAGTCTTGATTATTTCCTTATGATAATTCCTAGAATAAGAGTGCTATGAGAGTTATGAATGTTTTTCAGGCTCTTAATATTTATTCTGAAAGTGTAGGACAGTAGCTTATATATTATTAAAGATCTACTAAACCAAAAATCATTCACTTGGGGAGGAGGGCTGAGGGACAGAAGTACATTAATGAGAAGAAAAAGGAGAGAAAATGACAGAAAAACAGGGGAAAGCTTCTGATTAAGAAATGAATTAAACCAAGGGTGAGCTGAAATCCTAATACATTGATAGACATTGACAGCCTGTGTTCCTCTTTTCCTTTGGTGGCAGATCCACCAGGCCTCCACTTGCATAACTCTCCTCACAGCTCTGACTAATTCACAAAGGAAACCAGAAAGTTGCCACCTGCCAGCAAAAGTACTTGCCACTCCCACCAAACGAGACACTCCACTCCCCTCATACACCCAGCAGGAGGGCTTACCATGAGCTCCAAAGCCACCGTTCATGCCTGTTCTGTGGACCGTTGCCTATGAGAACAGTTTTAAGACAGTTGTGGTCAGATGATCCCATTCCCTCTTTTCTGCTAAAATTCTTAGAGAGGAAAAGGTTTCATGGGAAAGCCCATGTTTAATTATCAGCTAAGCAATCCATCTTTTCTTCACTGTCAAATTCTCATTATTCTAAGACTTATTCTGTGAGGACTGAGATGAAAAGTTTCCTGACTATGTTTTGTCCCCTGTCTCATTTCTATGTTCTAAATCTCTGCTAGCTGGCCATGATCTTTCTGACTGTGCCTTCCTGAACGGCCCTCTTGTTGTGTCTGTGGTCTGCATCCTCACTACTGTCCCCTGAAATGCCCAGTGAGTGTGACCATCTGGAAATGAGTTAGCAGTTTTGACATCTGGCACCCTCTTCTCCTTCCACCTGGAAACCTAGACCTCTGGCCATGTGTTTCTCTCTATGTACTTTAGAAAGCTAGTAAAACGACACCATTTGGCTTGTCAAACAAATGTTGTTAAACAGTTATTATGTGTCAGTCACTCTTAGTTTCTGGAGATAAATAGAGTAGACCATGGATCCTGCCCTCAAGAAATGTCTAGTTTAGGACTTCTCTGGTGGCACAGTGGTTAAGAATCTGCCTGCCAATGCAGGGGACAGGGGTTCAAGCCCTGGTCCGGGAAGATACCACATGCTGCGTAGCAACTAAGCCCATGCGCCACAACTACTGAGCCTACGCTCTAGAGCCTGTGAGCCACAACATACTGCAGTATGGCACAACTACTGAAGCCCACGCACCTAGAGCCTGTGCTCTGCAACAAGGGGAGCCACCGCAATGAGAAGCCGGCTCACTGCAACGAAGAGTAGCCCCCGCTCGCCGCAACTAGAGAAAGTCCGCACGCAGCAATGAAGACCCAACACAGCCAAAAATAATAATAAATAAATAAATAAATAATTTTAAAAAAAACTAAAAAAAAATGTCTAGTTTAGTGAGTTAGATAAATATACAAATAAGCAATTACCATAGATTTTTATAAGTACACCATTAGAAATAGGCCCAGGGTACCACAGAGACGTATCTAAACTAAAATGATAGGTGATGGAGGCTCTTCAGAGGAAATGAAAGGAGTCCTGAATGATGTGTGGATATGAGGCAGGAGGAGAAAGTGTTCAGAAGTGACAGCAGGGACAAGGCAGGGGCGCTTGAGACTACATGGTATAATAGGTAGTGTTGACATATTTATCAAATAAAAATGCAAGATGCCCAGTTAAATTTGAATTTCAGGTAAACAAAAACCAATATTTTAGTATAACCCATTCAATATTGGGAACATATTTGTACTAAAACATTTGTTATTTATCTGAAATTCCAATTTAAATTGTAGTCCCATATTTTAGGGGGAACAGCTAGTGATTTTATGGACAGCAATAAGAAGTGGCCAGAAGAAAGGGGTAGGGATCAGATCATGAAGAGCCACTCATCTAGTCATTTAAACACGATCCTAACAGCGTTACTGACAATTGGCAGAGTTAAGGCAGGGCAGTAATGATGATATTTACATGTTAAAGTTCTCCTGGGCCTGGATGTGAGGCTTGAAGGCAGGTGGCTAGGCTGTTAAGGTGCTTGAGTGAGGAGAAAGGTCGTGCGACTCAAGACACTTAATTCCCTGTCTGTGTACTGACTTCTCCTATGTAGTTCTGATGATTCTTTTACAGAAAGAGCTTCCTAGATCACCTTTGCAATAGACCCAAAGTGCCTTGAAAGCTTACACTAAGGACCTTTTCCCTGGAGAGTGCACTAACAATAGAAGGAAAGGAGAATAACTCTTCCTGAGCATGTCAGATGAGCCTGACAGCACAAATTTTAAAAATATTCCAGGGCTTCCCTGGTGGCGCAGTGGTTGCGCGTCCGCCTGCCGATGCAGGGGAACCAGGTTCGCGCCCCGGTCTGGGAGGATCCCACATGCCGCGGAGCGGCTGAGAAAGACACCAAACAAAAAAAAAAAAAAAAAAAAAAAAAAAAAAAAAAAATATATATATATATATATATATATATATATTCCAATGGATTTTTATACATACTAGATTAGATAAGGGACTGCAGAGAAGCTGGCCTTGGGCTGGACTCTTCATCAATCCTTTGGAGAAACAAGCTTCTAACCTTGTATAGTTTGCCCAGGCCCCACAGGTATTCAGGTCTAGAGGCTGTCCTGAACACAGACGTTTTGATCCAGGGCTCTTTCAACAACATGACTTGTTTTCTCGGTCAGCCTAGGTTGATGAAAGAAACCGTAGCAAACTTGAGAGCGAGGTGTGAGGTCAGACACTAGGGAGCCAGGAGAAGCCAGAGTGGGCTGTTAGAGAATGAGCACCATGTGCTTCCAGCAGGGCTTGCTGTCCAATGGAGGAGATCGAAATGGACACTGCTCGCCAACAATGTTACAGTGCCTGGGATAAACGCTCTAAATGTAAACAAATTGCCATGATAGCTGGGACGAGGGAGGAGAGACTCATCTTGAGTGAGGAGACTGAGAATACCCTCATGGGAAGAACACAATTTGCAGTGGGCTCTGCAGGATTGGGGTTGATGACAAGGATGAGAGAGGAGCCATGACACCTTTGCTGTGTTCAAGGTTGTCCGTGTGTCTAGGCCGCACAAAGGCCTTGTGGGAAGGACTGAGAATGACAGGTGTTAGCAGGTGGGGAGGTGACAGTGTGCAAAGAGTCTAAGAAGATCTGATAAGGAGTTTGGCCTGTATTCTGCAGACATGAGAAGTTATCAAATTTGTAAGCAGGAAAATAACTTCATCATAGCTGTGTTTTAGAAAGGGAGCTAAGGCAGCAGGATGGAGATGGCTTACAGAGGGGAGGAATTTAAGACAAGAAGACAAGTAAGATCACTGAAACAGATCAGGAGTGTGGCCTGGAGTTAATTCTGTGGATCTCTGGGCCGATAAGCTGCTACTTGGGGGAAAAGAGGCTCCCAAGCATGTTTGGAGACACTGACTCTTATATCTCTCTCTTTATGTCTAAACCTATTTGAACACAGAATTTTTTCCTAGGATAGTTCTGTAGAGCTAAGAAAAGTGACATCCAAAATCTTTAATAACCAGTAATGAATGAACACTAACTAACCAGAATGGATGCCAGAAAGGTCCTGGAAGGCCCTCTGAATTGTTTCCAAAGTATGTTTAGGAAAACACCAATTGTCAAGGCTTATACTCATCCAGTTTTCTGCAGTACAACCATCTAATTGTGAAAATATTGAAAAACACCCACACCAGCTTGAAAAGTTCTACATTATCATGAGAGCAGAAACGAGTGCCAACATTTCCAGAACTCTCCTTCCTCTTGCTGTCCTACTACTCATGGGCCTTTATCAAGCCAAAAGCTGTGCCCGTATTCTGTAGCAGGATCCTTGCCATTACAGTCCAGTGGCCCACCCCTCTCTTGCCTCGGGGCCTCAGGGCCTCTGCCATTTCTTTTATTTGCGGTATTCAACCACCACCACCATCACCCTCTTCCATCAAAACCTCTCCATGTCCTGACATTTAATCTGAGACCTGCCTTTATGTCTTTTTTTTTTTAAACGTCTTTACTGGAGTATAATTGCTTTACAATGGTGTGTTAGTTTCTGCTGTATAACAAAGTGAATCAGCTATACATATACATACGTCCCCATATCTCCTCTGTCTTGCGTCTCCTTCCCACCCTCCCCATCCCACCCCTCTAGATGGTCACAGAGCACTGAGCTGATCTCCCTGTACTATGCCTGCCTTTATGTCTTAATTTCAGTCTTACCTCTTTCGAAAGACCTACCCTGATTACTCTATCCAAGGTACCACCTCTTTCTATTTGTTCTCTCAGCTCCCTATTAGTTTTTTCTTAACATTTATAATAACTTATAGTATAATCTTCTTAGTATAACTTAGTTTTCATCCTCACCTCTACTACAATGTGAGGTCTATGAAGATGGGACAGAATCTGCCCAGTTCACAATTACACCCCTAATACCTATAACAGTGTGTGGGGCAATCGGAGATATTCAGAAGGAAGACAGGCAGGGAGGCCAGCCACTCCCCAGTCAGCCTGGAATATTGGTACCCACGAAGGGACTCCCTGGTTGAGGGGCTCCCCTCCTTCTTAGTGGGATGGGCACAGCCCCTACTCTCCACTGCATGGAGGAGAACTTCCCACTCAACTTCATAGAGTTCCAGATTGATAAACACAGTGGGCTTGGGCCAGCTGTGCTAAAGTCAAGCAGTCACAGTGTGACATGTTTGGCCAAGTTAGTTCAGAGTTTCCCTGCCTTACATTTATGTATTTGACTTTAGAGGAACTATTGTCCTTCAGAGCAGCAGAAGCAGGTTTTGTTCTCTCAGCTTATTTCTAGTTAAATGCTGCCTGTTGCTGAGCACATTAGAAGTAGATTCAGTCATTGTAAGCAGTACCAGGCAGGACGAAATGCACCCAGCCGTGCTGCTCTGGAGTCTAAAGGGCTACTTTCAATGTTTTGTTTTCTGTTGCCATAACTTTACCTGTTCTATTATAAAATTGTTACATCATAAAATATAAGCCCTAAATGATGCAATTATGCTTTTCTCTTCAGTTTCATGATTTATAAGGAAGAAATGTAGGGATGGTCATCCAATGGGGCTCTGGAAAAATTGATGCAAATAAATTACTCTCTTCAGCTTTTCACCATAATTTTTCAAACAAAATCTTGGGAAGCTGCATAATATTAAAAGGAAGAATGAAATAATCTACCAACATCTTCCAACACTGGAAGAGAGTTACCAATACACTTGTTTGTATATAAAAGTATAACAATAAAGGACAATTTTATAGAAAGAAAGAAAAGGAAGGAAGGGAGGGAGGGAAGGAGGGGAGATAGATACATAGATAAACAGAGACATAGAAACAGAGATATATGATAAATCTGCATAGCTCTGCACAACTGATAAATACACATAAAGAGAGGAAGAAAGAGGGAGCACAAGATCATATGATATTAGTAACCAACAGAGTATAGAACTTCACAATTTATTACCATGTTATGAATTTTCTGATTTGATTGTCAAGACATACAACTTGATTGTCAAGTTAGGGCAGGAGTTACCTTCCCATTTCACAAGGACACAGACTCAGTAGCCATTTAGTGCTTTGCCCAAGGTCACACATTTAAGAGCGGAAGAGCCTCCTGGGATGCCAGTTCATTCTCTATGACTCCACATTTTCTTTTATATGTTCTTGATGCAGAAGCTCTTCTAAGAAACAAAATCCCTTAACTTTAAATAATCATTGATTTAAGGTATGGGCATCTGAAATAGTTTTTGGTATAATATATTTTATTTGTAAGTTAGAAAATTTTCTGTGGCGTATCTAATATGCTGGTTCAGCAGAGTTTAAGGAAATGTATTAGTTTTGGCTTCAGCAGTCCTGAGACGGTGCACAAAATTCATAGACATTTTATGAAATGATCATCACTCAGAGCTCTTCTATGTTTTTGAAATGACAAAAATTTGTATTTGCGAATTGTGATCTAATTCCTTTGTTACATTTATGAGATGCTTTCAAAAAATTATGGTTTCTACTGATTTCACATAAATATAGATAATCCCTATTATCACCCCCAAATTTGTCTACTAAAAAGTATCTTTTACTTGAGAAATAAAGAAAATGAAAGGTCATTTTTTTCTCATTCCTTTATAGGGTTTCTATCAATTTTTAAGGCAGAATTAGTCAATTAGATTGGGAACCAAGCAAAGGAGAATTAAGGATGTCAAACCAATCTCTTAGTACTGTGTTTTATATTCTTCTAAATGAATTGTTTTTAGAATATTCCTGAGGTCTTTCTGTCATCCCAGGTTTTCAGGGAGTCATGCAACAGATATCCTTTAAATGTAAAGGGGAATCAGTATGAGTGTTCAATAAAACTCTGTTCAACACTATATATATTACCTCACACTCATAATTCTCAAAGTATGTTTTTAATTTTACCCTTCTTTAAAATTTATCCCCAAACGTCATGTCGAAATCCCATCCAGTTTTCAAGTAAAAAATGAAGAGAGGAGCATGAATAGAAGAAAAAATAAAGAGGATCATGAAATATCAAGGAACTGGGCAAGCCAGAAATGTCTGGAAATAGAACAGTTGTACTATGAGTGTTTGGAGGTATCAGTGCATCTTGGATCCTGCGGATTCCACCTTACTTCAGGAACTACGTCATCATGTAAGTTACAACTTCATAGTGCTAAAATGGCAATTGTTCTTGTTTCTCAGGATATAAGCAAAGAAAATAAGATGCTCCTTCTCCCTCAGTTTCCTGAGGACTATGTTACGACATGTCTAAAATCATCGAGGATTTTCTAGTCACTACTGAGAAGAGGGCTTTAGCTTATCTCATTGTCTGGGAACAATGGTTTCAGTCACATTATTGCCACTGAATCACTATTGATATTCTTCAAGGAGAAATGACTGGGTTTTCCTTTTATTCATCAAGTCTACTCCTAAGAGCAATTTATTCTTTTATTTTTCTCAAAATCTGACCTCAGGATCTACATAGTTAGTTACGGATCCTGATAATTAAGGACTAGGAAGTGTTCACAGACCATCCCTCCAGTTCAAAACAGAACATTTAGCCATTCTAAAGTGGATACCTTCCAAACAATCATATAGGAAGTGTAAACCTTGAGCTTAAATTGTGAATAAATTTCTCCAAATGAATTATATCTCTAATTTCTTCCAATTTTTTTCTTATTTTCAATTTGAAATAAAGATGTCAAAACAACTGTATGCATGTTTATTCTACATAGTTGAAGTGCAGTTTAATTAACCTTTTTTTTTACAGGAACCAATTCAAGGCTTTAAATATTTGAATGTCTCCCATAGATAAGAGGAAGAAGAGTTTTTATATGTAACATCCGAGAACAGGACCAAGGGCTGGGAACTTACAAAGATATCCTGATAGAAATCCCATTTTACTAGAAAAAAAGAATTGTTTAAGAATTTGAAGAGGAAGATGCCTTGGGGAACAGTGAAATCCCATCCCTAGTAATTTTCAAGGAGCGCTTAATCAAGGATGCTCTGCAGGTTGTTCTTGCATTTTTGTAGAAGGTTGGAGAAAAGAACCATAATCTCCCTTTCAACCATGACCATGACACTCATTTCTCAAATACCTGGTTGCTAAGAAGGGTGATTTGAATACAGAACCGGGGAAAGGAGTGGAACATCTACTTAACACCCACACTGTGTGTAGACAATGTGCTCTTTTCCTTATTTAATAAGACCAGCATTCCCATGAGACAAGTATTGCACCATTTGTTGACGAACTCCGAGGGTTCAGGCCTAAGACCTGGCAGAATAAAGTGAACTCTAATCCTTCAGATTCCAAAATTCATGTTTCTTCCACAAGTAATACGGCTTCTTTATCCTTTCTCTGTAATTACTTCTATAATCAATTGTCTTCGAGACCAATTTTAGAAAGAGATTTAAAGAGAACTGCTTCCAACTGATTTTTCAACACAAGATGCATCCTCAATGCATATGCCATTCGCTTCTGCTCCTTGGAATTTCGCATATATATATATTTTAACGAGGATTGTGCATTATGTGTGTTCAAGTCTAACTGCTTGCTGGGCAAACTGCTCTCCACACATAAACAACGAACACCACAAGGCTAAACCAGGGGCTCCTTTCTCATTTTGCAATCTCCTGCTGCACCAAGCATAGTGCTTTGTATTAAAGGCACTCAACAAATAAATGTTTAATTGAATCTAATATTATTCTTGGAAATGTTTACAGCATATGTTAGTGGAACAATTATATGACTTAAAGTCAATGACTTTGTGAATCTTGGCTACCACATTGATAGGCTGTGCTACTTGGAAAATTTATTCAATCTCTCTGAATCTAATTCCTCACATGTAAGATATTAATCATAATATCTACTTTTCTGGGTTATTGTGAGGATCAAAGATAATTTACGTAAAATACCGAGGCTATTGCTTATCACATAGAAGGCATGTAGTAAACAGTAACTATTATTATCCTCTGTTTGTCAGCTTCTTATGATAATCAACACCTGCATGAGTTTGAAACTATAAAGAGATTTTGCCAGTAGTTCTACTGTTAGATGGTTCACTATATACCTATTTTTATTCCAGAAGGCTGACTGCAGATAGCTTTCTGAAGGAAATGGCTCCAGTTAGTTGACTAAGAATGACATTTTTCTAAGAAACATTAAAAAAATTCCCTGGATTTAAAAAAAGCATTATTTAGAGTATACCCAGTGATACTCATACAAGAATCAGAGAGCAATTTATTACCAAAATATATGCTACTGATAGTAGCTTGATAGATTTCAGAAAAGGGTGCCATCAGAAGAAGTCTTCAAGAACATTGGTAGCCCTAGGATTGGAATGGCATGGATGAGAGGTATCCTGAAGAGTAAGCACAGGAGTAGGAGGTGAAGGTAAGAAGAAACTTGTGGGTGGGGACCTTGGATGAGCTTGTGGTGAATATTAAATTACTGGAGGAATTGGATGGATAAGACAGGGCCAACTTATGGTGACCTTTGGCCTAAAAGGAAACGAACTCCAACTCAAACTTGCTTAGGCAAAAAAGAGAATATACTGGCTCTGTTAGTCAGGAAGTTCGGATTTTCCAGCAAGGCTAAATCCTGGACTACAAAAGATACTGTCAGAGGTCTCTTCTCTGAGCTCACCTTGCCTTGTAACGGCCTCATTCTTTCCGAACTCTAGAACCAGGGGCAAGCCCAAAATATCTGGCTCCAAGCTTAGCAATTTCAGTGAAAAGAGCATTTCTTTATACCAGTGGTTTTTAAAGTGTGGTTTACAGATTCCCAGGGAGCCCCCCCATGGCATTTTCAGGGATCTACAAAACTACTTTCATAATAATACTAAGGCATTATTTTCCTGTTTTACTGTGTTGGTATTTGAACTAATGATGCAAAGCAATGTTGGCTAAAACTGCTGGTGCCTTAGCCAGAGGCCCCAAATCATACTCACAAGTCATTTATTTACTGCCACATGGTTGCAGTTAGAAAAAAAATTTTAAAGCCACTTGTACTTAAGAATGCCATTGATAAAACAGTAAAAGTTATTACTTTTATTAAATCTCAACTCTTGAGTATATGAGCTTTTAATATTCTGTGTAACAAAATAGGAAGTGTATATAAAACACTTTTGCTTCACACCGAAGTATAGTCAAGTAGTAAGGAAAAGCACCCTGGCAAATATTTGAGTTGTGAGCTGAACTAGCCACATTTACATGGAATACCACATTTTTTTTTTTTTTTTTTTTTGCCGTACGCGGGCCCCCCACCGCTGCGGCCTCCCCCGCCGCGGAGCACAGGCCCCGGACGCACAGGCCCAGCAGCCACGGCCCACGGGCCCAGCCGCTCCGTGGCACGCGGGATTCCCCCGGACCGGGGCACGAACCCACATCCCCCGCATCGGCAGGCGAACTCCCAACCACTGCGCCACCAGGGAAGCCCATGGAATACCATTTTAACTTGACAACTGATAGATAAACTGTGGTTATTTGTATTTGAGTATTTAGTATACATATTCTGGACAGTGTTTATAGCAAATGATAAAATTTGAGCTTTCTCATTTTGAATTTTATTTATTTATTTATTTAGGGCCATGCTGCACAGCTTGTGGGATCTTAGTTCCCAACCAGGGACTGAACCCAGGCCCTCGGTAGTGAAAGTGCAGAGTCCTAACCGCTGGACCACGAGGGAATTCCCTCATTTTGAATTTTAGAACACATGTGTGTACCATTGTGAGCGTGACAGCATCCAAATACATAAAGCCTTTCCTGATGAGGTAACTGGTGATGTTGGCTGGAATGTGGTTTTTTGGCATCTTATAATGAAATGTGTCAATATTTGCATACCTCAGTGAACTCATATTTTCCAAATGATCAACACATGATATTACAAAGTCATGCATGGGTAAAAGATCCATTCAAAGGGCATAATAGATCAGTGCATTTTAGTGTAGCTGAGTACAAAAAGGTCATCTATATGGTTTAAGATTCCACACTGCAACTAATCTTTAAGAAACTACCACTTGTCAAGTTTTAGTACAGTATCAAAGAAAAATATTCATAATATTTATAAGGACTATTATAATAATCATCCCTTTTCCAACTACATATCTGTCTGAGGCCATATTTTCTTCATATAACAACATATACATTTAATTGTAACGACATACTATACAGATTGAATGCAGAAGCAAGTTTGCCTATTAAGCCAAATATTAAAGAGATTTGTAAAAATGTAAAGCAATATTATTCTCAAATTTTTTGTTTTAGAAAATATTTATGCATCTTAAAATATATTATTTATGTTCCTTGACAATGGCTGGGGTAGTTTGGATCGTGGGAACACCTCTTTTGTAGCATATGGGAGGAAAAGGCAGTGCTGTGGTAACAGCCTCCCTTTTAAATGCAGAGTGTTATTGAGAGAAGGGGATAGTGAAGCTGCACAGGCAAGCACAGCATGTGTACCCTACAGACAGTGATATTTATACTGTTTATTTCTGAAATATTCCCCGTGAAGCATCATGCAGATTATTTCAGTGGAGAGAACCAGAGTCAGAGGCACTTCCTACATGGCTGGAGCAGCACTCCAGACGTGGAATACTAAATATCTGGAATTAAGTTATGATAATAAAATTAGAAAGCAAAATATATATCAAAAAATGAAAGAAAGGGGCTTCCCTGGTGGCGCAGTGGTTGAGAGTCCGCCTGCCGATGCAGGGGACACGGGTTTGTGTCCCAGTCCGAGAGGATCCCACATGCCGCGGAGCGGCTGGGCCCGTGAGCCATGGCCACTGAGCTTGTGCTCCACAATGGGAGAGGCCACAACAGTGAGAGGACCGCGTACCTAAAAAAAAAAAAAAAAAAAAGAAAAAGAAAGAATAATAATACTCTCTGTCAGATGGGTATGAGATACAGGAAAAGAGGCAAAGATGACTCCAAGATTCCTAGCCTTAGAAAGGGATACAAATGAGTATTTATAGGTGGTAGGAAGAAGATGTGTTTAAGGCTGGAAGCCAAGAACATACCATTTCATCAGGAGACTACGCCCTTTTTAAATGCATGTCAGATTCAGCTGAGCATGACCATGAGTTGAAATCACATGGATATTTTAAGGTACCATAGATGCCGAAAGGGATATAGTCTTAACATTCTTCAGTCTCTGCTTCCAAGAGATCAGATGGGGGTCTGTGGATCTATTTTTTCAATATCTCTTGAGAAAGAAAACATTATAATGATTCAACTTTATGGTGAAGAGTTAGTACACAGTTTCACCATCAAGGCAAAGTGAACAACGGCAGACATTTTCAGTTGACTGGAGTTTCCTGAGGCTGTGTACTCAAGCCAAGGACCCCACTTTCTGCTCCCAGCAGTTACTTCTACCCTATCAGGTGGTTTTTCCCCCTCTAATTCTCTTTCTTAGTTTGTAAACTGTATCTAAGAATTTCCTTATAGGGACATTTTTAAGTCTCATTAGTTAACATTTATGAAGTGCTAAGTATTATATGCATATGGAAAGTGGTAAGGATGATTACTCTATGGCTCTATTTTTATACCATATCTTTCTTGCCAATTGCCTCTATCACATTGTAGGATTAGAAGAGAACAGTTAAAATGAAAATTGGAGTATAGAAGAGAAGACTAGGAGGCAAAGGGCATGGAGGTGAGAAGTACTTTCAGATGGCATTTGAAAGCAGAATGTTAATCAACAAGACAGAGAAATACTAGGAATTTAATCATGGCAGCAACCAACAAAGCTAACTGTGTGAGTTAAGCTAGTATATGAGGAGAAAAGATGCCTCAGAAATGTAAGGTGACAGGACGGAAGAATAACAAGACCAAAATATATATGTTACACCCAGGGAATCTTACAGCTTACTGACAGTGCCTTGATCTTTCTGAGGTGCTGAGTTAAGTGCTGTGGTAGTTTCTGAGTTGTTTTGTAGCAGTCATGGACTTTTGGTCTGGTGACATTTGTCCCCACTGTTTCCAGAGGATCCAGGGAAATATCATCTCATCTTCTGGCAACAAGAACGGATGGGTGAGAATTTAAGGGCGTGTGTGTGTGTGTGTGTGTGTGTGTGTGTGTGCGTGCGCGTGTGTGTGTGTAAGCTGGGCAACAGCAAACAGCAGGCAATGCAATTCCATTCTCAAGTGCTATTGTTAGGTACATAAATGAAGATTCCTGCACCCTGAACTTGAACAAACTCTGTGTTTAAATTGGCTGATATGGGCATTTTGCACAGGTCAGTTTGAGTGAGTTATTTCCCAGGATTCTTGCACATAAAGATTTTCATCTCATCTCTAAAATAAGAAAAATATAGGGCTGTGATGATAAATGAAGCATACACAATCAACAGTTTCTAGGGCCTAAACATAGTGTGACTAAACATTTTCACACATCCTCCCATTATTTCCTTCACCTAAAATTAGATGCCATTGTAGCATTATCAACAGCATGTCCATCATCACTCACTGATCAAAGATTTAAACTTTACACATGTAATCAGCAGCCTTATGAAGGAATTGCTACTTAAATTGCATACATGCCCCCTCTGTTCCAATATTATAAATTTAGGGGTTTCCAAAAGATGTGTTATTGATTAAATTTAGCACTTCTAGTTCCATAAGAAAAAGAATGTCACTTGTCACAGAAAGTAGAGGAGTAGTTTATTATATAAAGAAAGCTTGTAACAACGAAGTGAACAGAGAACACAAACATGCAAAACGTATGCTTTAGAATGCTTACAACCAATTCATATCAGTTCTTTCTCAGTCTGTAGTGCATGAGAATGGATGGTCTTCAGAAAGCAAGCAGCAAAGCATTTAGGCTCTAGAGCCAAACACCTTGGATTCAAATCCTGCCTCCACCACTGACTAAGCATGGGCAGTTTAACTAACTTCTTTAGGCTTTGTGGAAGACATACCCTAGAGTGATCCTCAATGAGTCTCACCCTTGTATAATCCCCTCCCCTTGAGTGCTTGCTCTTAACCTGTAGAATGTGTGGATTTGCTTCTAACCAATAGAATATGGCAACAGTCAAGAAACATCATAAATGTAATTAAAGTTCCTAGTCAGTTCACTCTAGGTTAATCAAATACCTTGTAAAACCCTGAGAATATGACCCAACTAAGCCAGGTCCAGATTCCTGACCATGTAAATGTGAGACAGTAAATGCATATGATGTTTTAAGCCAATCAGAATGTGAAAATTTGTTATGCAGCAACAGAAAACTAATACAGGCTTCAATTTCCTCATATGTAAAATAGGAATAAAAGTACTATATATGGTACAGTATTGTTATGAAGTTAAAGGAAATTAAATATATAAAATGCTTAACATAGTCCCAGAAATATAGATAGCTATGCAATAGATATATTAGCTCTTATATCCACTTCAAAAAGGAGATCAGAAGAAAAAATTTGTTATGGCACCTGTTTTCAGGTGAACTTGATAATTCATGTAACAATTAGGCCCATCAATAGTATCATATTTAGAGACCCCAGTGTGAGATGCCTCAGAAACTTGCAGAATTAAGGCAGTGCTTATCCTTGTCTTTCAATGAAAAATGAAAGTTTAATTAAACTGTAAGATGTCAGTACTAAACATAAATAGTTTGCACAGTATTTTTTCTTAAAGATTTTTGCTAAAATCAATGAAATCACCACAGTATTGAGATTGATAATCAAAATCATGAAATCTTCCAATGGTTATTGGTAGAAGAAGCTCTGAGGATATGGCTCATTCCACTGATCAAGGCAAGGGTGGGTAGCAAAGAAACAGCTCTGCCTTACTTTACCTTAGCAGTCAAGGCTTCAAATAATTGGACCAGGTCAACTTTTAGAAGTGGTCATCAAATTTCCCAAAATTTGCTACAGGGTATTTGGAACCACTGTCATTCCAATTTAGTCTAGTCACTACACCAATTGACTACAAGTACACAGCTCATGTGAAGAAGAAAATTAGAAATGTTAATTAAGCTACCATTCAGAAAAATGGGGGGAGGGTCCTTGAAACAGGAGCATGTACCCTAAAAACAAGTATAAGAGTGCTTCTAAACTCTGCTCCTAAATTTGTTACTAAATTCCAAATTCTGCTCTGGTATCATTTATAACCTCATTATGGAAAAAATTGTATAATCTAATCAGATATCACAAGTTGGCAAAAATGGTTGAAATAATTACAAAGATTATTTCAAATATGGAATCATGTCCACAATCATTAATGTTGAAACTCTTCCTAAGTGCAAGCTATATATTAAAAAATAGCTAATTATTATATGAAGAATTATTAGCAAGATCCAAAATTTTTTCTTCAACATTCATAACATGTTGAAGAAAAAAGAAACAAATGTTTCAGTCAATTGAATACTTGACTAAATTCCATTAAACATAAAAGGAAATGTTTAGATGCTTCTTTGGAGGTTTTCCACTAAATATTAGAATTTAAAACGTGCACACCATTGAGAGGTATTTATCCTTCCTGAAAGAGTAATAATAGTCAAAATAATACACAGAAGATATTAACTTATCAAATAAAAATGCACATTTTTTGAGCAAATAGTATTAGAGGACACACAGAAAACTTGCTGAATAAACATGTATTAGAATTAATTACAAATTGTGAAAAGTTTGCCACTCAACGGTTAAATAAATGTACAGGTTTTAGATAAATCTCAGTTTAGAGTATTCACTAGACTCTTCCAAAAATAAAATAAATGAACAGCCACCATGGAAAACAGTATGTAGGTTCCTTAAAAAACTAAAAATAGAACTACCATATCATCCTGTAATCCCAGTCCTGAGTTTATATCTGAAGAAAATGAAAACACTAATTCAAAAAGATACATGCACCCCAATGTTCATAGCAGCACTATCTACAATAGCCAAGATATGGAAGCAACCTAAGTGTCCATGAACATATTAATGGATAAAGAAGATGAGATATATATGTGTGTGTGTGTGTGTGTGTGTGTGTGTGTGTATTACTCAGCCATAAAAAAGAATGAAATTCTGTCACTTGCAGTAATGTGGATCTAGAAGGTATTAAGCTTAGTGAAATAAGCCAGACAGAGAAAGACAAACACTATATAATCACTTCTATATGAAATCTAAAAAATAAAACAAATGAATGAATATAACAAAAGAGAAACAGATTCTCAGATATAGAGAACAAACTAGTGGTTACCAGTGGGGAGAGGGAAGGGGGAGGGGCAAGATAGGGGTATGGGATTAAAAAATACAAACTACGATGTATAAAATAAATAAGCAATAGGATATGTTGTACAGCACAGGAAAATATAGCTATTATTTTGTAATAACTTTAAATGAAGTATAACCTATAAAAATATAAAATCACTGTAGTACAACTGAAACTAATATAGTACTGTAAATCAACTATACTTCAATAAAAGAAAGAAAATATAAAAAATGGAGGATTCTGGATTTCGTGATCCTCTTAAGGAAAGATGTACAAGGTAAAATATATTCTTAGTAAATAATTTTTGACAAACAAAAGTTTATGGAAATTCCATGTAATAATATCTACTAATGTATAGAAGCTTAGTTATTAGATTTTAAATATAGGCATACCTTGGAGATACTGTGGGATCAGTTCCAGACAACTGCAATAAAGTGAAAATTGCAATAAAGCAAGTCACACAATTTTTTTGGTTTCCTGGTGCATATGAAAGTTATGTTTATACTATACTGTAGTCTACTAAGTGGGCAATATCATTATGTACATAAAAAAATACACACCTTAATTTAAAAATACTTTACTGCTAAAAAATGCTAACCATCATCTGAGCCTTCAGGGAGTCATAGTAGTAACATCAAAGAGCACTATATATACAGATTGCCAACAAACACATGAAAGAATGCTTAACATCATTAATCATTAGAGAAATGCAAATCAAAACTACAATGAGATATCATCTCACACCGGTCAGAATGGTAATCATCAAAAAATCTA
>NC_041226.1:10783963-10799370 GCF_002837175.3 Physeter macrocephalus | reverse complement strand
CAGCCGCATGGCACAGGGAGATCAGCTAGGTGGTTTGTGACCACCTAGAGGGGTGGGATAGGGAGGGTGGGAGGGAGGGAGACACAAGAGGGAAGAGATATGGGAACACATGTATATGTATAATGGATTCACTTTGTTGTAAAGCAGAAACTAACACACCATTGTAAAGCAATTATGCTCCAATAAAGATGTTAAAAAAAAAAAGAGCACTGATCACATATTGCTATAACAAATATAATAATGAAAAGTTTGAAATGTGAGATTTACCAAAATGTGACACAGAGACATGAAGTGAGCAAATGCTATTGGAAATATCGTGCCAACAGACTTGCCCCTTGCAGGATTGCCACAAACCTTCAATTTGTAAAAAAATGCAATATCTGTGAAGCGTAATAAAAGTGCAATAAAATGAGGTATGTCTGTACGTTGTAAAATAAGTTACATAAACAGTATCACGCATTAAATTTATTTGCTACATCGTTCATATAATAATAATGCCAGCAAACAAACTGAAGTTAGAAAAGCACAAAATGCTACCAGATACCATCAATATGATTAACATCACAAAAAGACTTTAGAACATAACTTCTGGCTATGCAAACACTAACTTGCAGCAGATCAACACTCCTTCAAATACAACTAGGAAGACTGTATAAAATTTTTAAAGTCCAGTCGGAAGCATCAGACCAAGAAGCCAGAACCTGAAGGTCAAAAATTCCAGAGAGAAGGAAAGGGTAGAGAAGTAAATCCAAAAATGTGTTCTGCTTTTCCCTTTGAAGTATTTGCTGATTTATGAGCAGTGCAAGACTACAGGCTAAGAAGCCCAGAATAAAGTGTCAGCTAAAAGACTGAGAAGCTTAGCAGAGTGATAAGCAATCTCATTGTGTTCTGGAGACAAAAATTGACTTTCAGGGCTCATCAAGGAGATGAATACCCTGACTTTCAGATGCAACCTCTGAAGGGCAACATCCTGAGAGTAAACTGAACATACTCAAGCCCTTTAAAAATACTGCAGTCCAGACTGGAAGCAGCTCATTCTATCCATGAATGAATTAAAGAGATCTACCTCTACTCTTACTACCTATCATAATCTAAAACTAATTCCCTCTATGAAGATATGACTATGATCATACACAATGCCTAGCATTCAATTAAAAATTACTGGGTATACCAAGAAACATTATCAAGACAAAAAAATGGAATATAGAAATAGACCAACAGGTGATCTAGACATGAGAATTATCAGACACAGCCTTTAAAATAGCTGTGATTAATATGTCCAAAAAATGATGATAAGAGAATTTTGGGAGAAAAGTGGAATATATTTTTAAAATTCAAACAGAAATTCTAAATATAACTGACAAATACAACTGAAATCAACAATTCAAGAGATGAGTCATCAGTAGATTGGGCTCAGTTGAAAAGATGATTTTACTGAACAGAAAGATAGAAAATATGCAGATTAAAGCATGAAAACGTTATAGAAAATTCAGAAAACAATATAAGAAATATATAGGAGAGATTAAAAATTTTGATTCAGGGTAATCAGTGTTCTAATATAGTAACACAGAGAATGAGGCAGAAGCAATATTAAAGCAATATTAAATTAAATATTAAAGGCCTAGAATCTTCAAAAACTAATAAGGAGCATCAGCCTGTATGGCAGGGGAGTCTGGGGGAGAATGGAGATATGTATATGTATGGCTGAGTAACTTTGCTGCACACCTGAAATTATCCCAACATTTTTAATTGGCTATACTCTAATACAAAATAAAAAGTTAAAAAAAAAAACTAATAAAGAATATCAGCCCACATATTCAAGACATGTTATAAATATCAAGAAGATAAAAAAATAATAAATTCACACTTAGGCATGCCATAGTAAAACTGCTAAATGCTAAAGAAATAGAAGAATCTTAAAGATAGCCAGATAAAACAGCCCCATTATTTTCAAAAAAATAAAAATAAGACTGGGCCGAATTTTTAACAGAAAAGATGGCAGCCAGAAGATAATAAAAGGATATCTTTATAGTGCCAAAAACAAAGTGCCAAACTAGAATTATATAGTTCATGAAAATATTCTTCAGAAATGAAGGTAAAATTGAGATGTTTTCAGACAAACAAAAACTGAAAAATTCATCACCAGTCGGCTTTCCTAAAACAATTACTAAATGAAATTCCTCAGGCAAAAAGAAAACAATCCTAAAGAGAAACATAAAATTCAAGAAGAAATAAAGGGTGGCAGAAAGTGGTAAATAAGGGGATAAATATGAATGAAGGTTGACTATACCAAACAATAATAGTAATGGGCTGAATTTAAAATATACCAAAAATATACAATAACAATAATGTGAAAGGCAAAATAGGAATAAATGGAGTTAAGGTATTCTAAGGTTCTAGCATAATCAGAGAATTGGAAAAAGTAATATTTTTCATTAGACTGCAATAAATCAAGGGTAAGCATTAAATAATAATAAAAGAAGGTATAATAGGCAAGGTAACTGAAATTAAAATGAAAATAGAAGTATTTTAATACTCGAAAAGACAATATAGTAAAATAATTATGAGAACAACATGACTAACAAACTTGACACATTTCACGTAAAATACTGCCCACATCAATTGCAGGATATGCATGCTTTTCACATGCACATGCAATATTTAACCAAACTGTCAATATACTGGGCTATAAAGAATTTCTCAACAAATCTTCCAAGGATTAAAACCATACGGAGAATATTCTCTGGCTGAGATAATTCCCTTGTGTTTGGAAATTAAGTAATATAATTCTAAATTAATTCATGGATCAAGAAGAAATCACAATGAAAAATTTAAAAATATTTTGAACTTAATGATAGTAAGTATAAGACATAATAAAACTTGTGGAGTGCAGTTAAAGTCACCCTTAGAAAGAAATATATAACCTGTGATTACTATATCAGAAAAGAAAGAAATGTTGAACATCAATGATCTAAGGATTCAACTCAAGAACTTACATAAAAACTTGATTCTATTAGAAATTAATAGAATAAAACACAATTAATTCAATAGATAAAATCAACAAAACTGAAAGACATTGTTAAATATAAATAAAATGGATAAACCTGTAGGAAGATTGATAAGAAGTCTAATTAGGGTCAGTATGGATCATAAAGACCAAGGCTGTGAGGAGTAAGCAGCTGGGGGTCGAGTGGCACCAGCTATAGAAAGAGGAGAGGCTCAGAGGCTGGGCTGGCTGTCAGAGGATCTGGTGGTTATTGATTCTGATGTCCAAGAAAACAACTGAGGGATCCAGGCCAACACGCACGGTCATCTCAGAACTCAGTGACTGTACCCTCTTCATTGTCCCTCTTCACCTGCCATTGCTTCCTTCTCCCTCGTCCTGCCTCCTCATCATGTTTCCTTCTCACTTTCTCCCTATCCGTTATTTTCTTACATGTTCTTTTCTTTGTGTCTCTGCTCTGTTTTTAAATATTTGATTTCTCTGTCCTGTTTCTCTTCCTATTATTTCTCTTCTCCCCCATCTGGCTTCCCTTCAATCTTGGTCTCCCTGCCTTTTTCATTGTCTCCTGCACAGTTCTTCTCCTTCCTCTGTTATGTATCTTTCCTTTCCTGCATTTCCTCCATTCTGGAGTCTCCTGTTACCCATCATATTAAATGACATACTTTTCCTAATTTAATGTAGCTATTCAATGAAGCTTTAAAACCCTAAATGTTAACTCTTACAAAAGACATTTAGAATTTTATATTCTCTCTTATAAAAAGATAAAAGCAAACAAATTATTTCCCTTTTCATGCATCTAACTCTTGGAAGATTTTTTTTCCCAAAAGGGTCAGTGATTCTCAACAAGAAAAGAAAAAATTTCTCCCTACTTGTTTTCAAATTCCCTAAGTCATCATTTAAAAAAGCATCACCAACAATGAAATTCTTCATACATTTTTAAATTCTACCATCGCATTGATTTACTCTCTTTATTACACCACAGATAGAGAAGATGAGAATCTGACCTGGCCCACTGTTATAAATGGTAACAATTATATTCAACGTGGCTAGGTTTCTTTGAACATCACATTTAAAGGAGATGAGCATCTAGCCCAATAACAGCAGTAGCCATAGAAGCCATGGTAATAAAAAGCAATCACTAAACCAATAGTAAGTTCTCAGAATACATTGTTTCCCTGGCACTGACCAGCAGTTCATTTTAACACAATAAGACATCATTTCCAAACAATGTAGGACAGGTTTAATGCGATTATTGTACATTCTTCTTTTGTTCACCCAGATCTCCATGTATTTTCCAACCTCTAATACTGAAATTGCTATCGAGGTTTATATTCTCTACTGTCAACTTGGCATTAGCAGACTGGAAAAGAAAAAAGAAAAACAACCCAGATTTGAAGAATTTATTGTCTGCCATAGCACTTGCATCAATGAGGCTGAGCAGCTGGCTCAAAGCTCTTATGATATCACCACCTGTAACTCAAAGAGGAAAACGAGTATCTCTGATTTTTCAAAGGGTAAAGAGAGTACTCGTATTTATTTGGTGTTCAAAGCTTTGACAGGAGAGGTCTGTCAGACATTATCAGCATGTGCCAGTTGGCACGCAGATTGTGGATATGTTGTCCTTTAAAGCTGTCAGTCTATAAGTCTCAACCAATGTTTGCAAATCTGTGCAGCAAAAGCCAGTTGTGTTGTCATGATCCTAGTAATATTACTCAGGGACCGGTGTCCCCACTGTTTACAAATTATATTGCAATGTACTTTGCAGGAGAAATAAACAAGCATTTATAGATAGATAGATAAATAGAGATATTTATATATGGAGATATATATGAATATTGGGAAATTATCTATATTTATATCTAGAATATAGATATAGGTAGATATTTTATACTTGTTTAGACATCATGGATCACACACTATTTTACATGATTCTTTTGAAGGTATAAGAATTTGCTGACTGTTCTTGCTCTAGGGCAATCCTTTCTCTGTACTTCCTTCTCCATTTGACAAGCTCCATCCTCATCCCTTCCTGGGGACCCAGTTCTTAAGCTTCTTGGAATCTCTTGTGTCACTGATAAGATACATTTTATAAAATAAGCCTAACTAACAGATTTTATTACTTGCATGTTATAACACAGGAAATATGAAAGAAGATCTTAATAAGTGGGAGAGAACAATACCATTTTTGGAGGCAAAGACTATATTATAAAAGATATCAGTTTTTCCCAAATCAATATATACTGTAAGACAATTCCAATCAGAGTCACAAAGGTTTCTTCCCTTTTCTGAAACTTTACAAAATGATTCTAAGATATATTTAGAAGTATAGACAGGCAAGGATCACTAAGGCTTTTTAAATAATGGTAATGAGGAGGAACTTTCTCTACCACAAATTCTGCATCTACAACAATTAAAACCAGTGTGGTACCTGTGCAAGAATAGATAGATGAACAACAGAACTGACTACTGAGATGGTAAATTGCATGTGGGCAGAGCCCACATGTGGTTTGTTCATGACTATTTTATTCATCCTCATGTCTCCATAGTGCCTGGAACACAGTAAACATTCGTAGAATAAATGAGCTAACACAGTCAAGGCAATATAAATAGTATCGGAATGTAAATACACATACAGCATATGAGAAAGACAGAATCATATATCAGTGAAAAACAAATGTTTTATTCAAAACGTGTTGAGAAAATTGCCATTTAGGGAAATAATACACTGTTTTCACCTTCACCTCACAGAATACACGAACAGATCTTGACTTTGTCTATAATTAAAGTGTAAAAAAGAGAATTCATTAAAAAAACAAAAAAAAACATAGGTTGACTATAAATTTGACCTTTGGATTGGGGAGGGGGGGCTCTTGGAGAAGAGGAAGAGTTTCAGTGTTTAAAAGCAATGTCAGATATCATAAAGGAGAAATTATTTCCACTGTCAGTATTCAGAGTCTAAGTGCGGTCACATATGTATGCCCCACGTAAATGCAGAAGCTGGCATTTTCATAGGAATGGCATCCCCTGGAAATAAGCTACGTAGTATCCCTGCTGGACCACCGCACACCCCCAGTAGTTTTGGCCTCCTGGAGGATACCAGTTTAGTTGGCAAAGAATTAGGAGAACTAACAGTTCTCTTTTATGGATCAGCACCATAGAAAGCTTACGCTTCGCTCTCAGCTTAGATCGGGGGTTCTTCAAGTGTGGTTCCTAGCCAGCAACATCAGCATCACCTGACCCACACAGGACCTACTGAATTAGGAACTCTGGGGTGGGACCCAGCACCTGCACTGGGTGATGCTGATGCATGCTAAAGTCTGGAAACCACTGGCACAAATGAAACAAACCACCATCCACATTACAACTGAATCCACAAGATCTCAGTTCAACTCTACTTTCATTACCATTATGAACAGCAAGTATCATTTTCCTACCCAGTGACCATATACTCCTGTCCCAGGCCATTCAGCCACATCAGCTCTTGAAAAATCTGTTTTTATCAGGACAGTCTCATCATGTTGGTGCCCAGGAAATTTTCACAGTACAATATGTTCACGATCCAGAATTCACAAACCAAAGATGTGGAGAACATCGACAGTGTCTAAATCCTACATATCAACTAAGGATAGGCTGAAGTAGTCCAACTCTAAATTCACCCCAATTATAAATGACTGCTAAAGAACACTCGAAGATTAAAAAAATAAGAGAGAGGGCAAGATATCACTTGGTAGCATTAGAAATACATGAAGAAATGACAGATGATGCCAAATAATAGTGATCATTTTCCAGAAGAAATAAAGGAGGTGAGGAAGGCAGGGATCATGCTGGAAGACAGCTTTGAGATATCCATGTGTACTCTTTCCCCAAAGATGTTCATTTTATCTCCACTAAGACTCCATGAAAATATTTACGATTCCTAAGAAAATTCTCAAATCCTCAAGAGGAAAGTGACTAAAGATCATGAACTGACAAGTCACAGAGAGAAAATTAAAAAGCTCATTCATGAATGTGAAAGTAGCCTCTTTAGTAATGAAAGACAGAAAAATAAAACAACAAAATTCAGTTTTTATTTATTACACTGTCAAATATTAGAAGAAAACTCTCAATGCTAATAGAAGTAATAAATTATCACAAATATTTTAGAAGGCAATTTGGCAAGCTACATTAAGAATCTTAAAATGCTGACTCTTTCTGACTCAGAAATTCCTTCCAGTCCTCAGTTCTAAAGAAATGAACAGGAATGTGGACAAAGATTTCTATCAAAAGATGTTTACTTTAATGTTATTGATAACACAAACTGAAAATAATCCAATTGTCAAATTACAATAACATAAGAAAAAGTTTTACAATTTCTTTATGAAAAAGTAGGATAGAGAATTGAATACATAGTATGAGTTCAAATATATAAAATATAGTAAGCATATGCACAAACCAAAATGTTAACAGTATTCATGGATGGATGGAGATTGAGTAATTTTTTTCTTTTTTACTGTGCCACGTTTCTCAAATTTTCTATAATGAATGACATTTACCAGGAGGAAAAAAAAATTAAGGGTATCACATGAAAATCACATTTGGGAGATTTGGGAAATATTTGGGGCTATGTAATCTTTCTTAAAAACTACAAATCACAGTAACATTTAATGAGCTTTAATGACACAATTATTCCATTAAATTTAGTGTTAATTAAATCTTTGTAAAGTCAGTAAATAGTGCCTTGCAACATAAAATCAGAGATTTGTTTACATGGCAAAACTCTTCCGTTATATATAATTAAATTTTTTCGGAAAAAAAAAAAAACAAAAAAACAAGCCCCAAAGTTTACTGGCTGTGTTTCGAGAAGAGGGGTTATGTCAGCACTCCAGCAGTATTTTCCTATCCATCATAGTACCCTCTGCTTTTCTCACCACCTACCCAACCCTCTAGAATGATTTCTCCTAGACTGGGAATATTCCTCAGACTTCTCTCTTCTACTGCCTTCCTTGGTGAATTTACAATATCAAACAGAATAAATGCAATATCATATTTTATTAACAAGTAGGTAGCCCTCCGTTAAAGCCTTTTAGTTCAAGGTTTAGATTCTGAAAAAAACTATAAACCCTATTCATCCATTTCAGAATAATCAAGGGCAAAGGGAGTTGGAAAACTTTCCTGCAAAATACTCTAGAAAAAAAAATTTTATTTTAGTTGTAATCCTAAATCAGGGCCAAAGGTAGGCATGTTCTTCTACAAAGAACAACAACTCTGTTTCTTAGGGTAACCAGTCCATTGTAGATAGAGTTCTGTTTCCTCCCAGACATTGGGGTCTCATTCAAATGTGAAACAGACATGTTCCTGCCTAGTTGAGTGGATGGCATACAGCTAATCTATCCTGTACAGGTTTAAGCATAGGTAAGTGGCTGGTGGACTTAGCATTAAGGATGTGGGTACAGATGTAAGATAGCAGGTAAAGGATAATCAGTACTCCAGGGAGCCCTGGTACATCATCCTACAAAGCCTACAAGACAAGAGAAGCTGCCTAGCTCCAGACCCCTCTTCTGGGCAGAGCTGGGGTGAAGCACAGGTGAGCTGATCAACACGATAGGACAGAGTGAACACTTTAACAAGCAGCATATTTAACACACCTTAACATGCCCAACTTACTTATACCTGTGGATGTCGAGTTCAGGGCATGGGCATATCCTCCAAGCAAACCCCCACTAAGCCCCTGACTGTTGTTTTGTGAAAGACGACCAATCCTGTCATCACCAAACAACTTGGATGGAAAATTTGGGACTAACTTTTGTAGCAGTTATTAATATTCACAGTCATGAATTCAAGTGTGTAAATACATAAATTTATCTCCCATTTTTGAGTACTGCTTGCTTCTCAAGTGGCCATTTTTGCTACTGAGCCAAGTGCACAATTTTCTCAGTCTTTCTTGGGAAATACTCAGTCTCATTTCCTGCCGCATAACTAAACAACAAAATCAGATTACAGTGCAGTAGTGCTCTCTCAATGCCATGAAGAATGTGCAATATCTTTATTTAGTTCTTGGATGACTGTCATTTCCCAATCAGAGGGGGAGACTTTTGATTCCCTACTGAAGATAAAAGAAACCTCTTCTCCCATATTTATAATTTTTCTAATAGGAAGTCACCCCTGTATTCTTAAACTTAATTAAATGGTTTCCTTTGTCAATACCCTAGTAGTCTACAACTCAATAAAATTCCAGTGGCCATTTATTGAAGTCTTACTATATGCCAGGCACCATACTAATTGCTTTACACATATGATAGCTTAATTCCCACAACCCTATTATCATCTCTATTTTATAAGCAAGGAGGCTATGGCCCAGAGAGTTAAAGAACTTGGTTTAACATCCCACAGCTACTAACTGGTAGAATTGAGTTTGAACCAGAGTCTGGCTACATAGAGCCCTCATGCCTAATCCCATAGCATACTACCTTTCTACAAGTGTCTGCCTTTTTTTCAGAGTTTCTAGTAACACTTTCAAGATGATTTCAATGACCATATTTTCATAATAAAACTTAAAAAAGAAACCACATTTTTTCCAAGAGGTTTCATGACAATTTGTTGTTATTTTTCTAACTTGTTTATTTGAATAAGTACCACCCAGTGATGATGGAATGTTCTTTGTATAAAATACTAAAAACTATTTCAATATTTCTAAATAATATCAACAAATATTATATGTTATGTCCCCTTAATATCTGAAGAGACATTAGAAGGAAGTTATCAGAGGATGTATCCTTTAAAATAATGATTACTAAAAAATACCAAGATACTTAGCCACATAAGTAAAACACAAATGGTTAGTCTGAATTATAGAAAGAGTATGTAGCCAAATGAGTTATCAAAGGTTGTAACATACTTAAAGGATTAACATTACAAATGATAATTATCATAATGTTGCAAAATGACAACCTGTGGTTATTTAGTAAATATAATGATTATCCTGGATCCTTAAATAGAACATTTCCTGAACACAATTAAGAATTCATAGCACAAAAGAAATCCAAAAGTATTTTTGCTGAGGTGATGGAAATGTCCTAAAACTCGACTGCAGTGTTAATTGTGCAATTCTGAATATACTAAAATTCACTGAGTTGTACAGTTAAAATGGATAAATGTTATAGTATATAAATTATATTCCAATAAAGCTATTTTTTGAAAAAACAGAAAATACAGGAGAAAAGAAGAGAAAATGTTGCTGAGGCTTTAAAATATTACTCTCATCATTAATTATCATTTGCTGACGAAACCAGGCATCATGTTAAACAGGTAATAAAGGTCATCTCACTTAATCCTCACAGCAGTCTTCTGGGTAGGTATTCCTAACTCTGCCTGACAGATGAAGGGAAGAACATGTCGGAGGTTTCCTAGAGCTGAAGAGCAGGAGCCAGGAGGCAAATCCAGATTTCTCTGACTGGACTCCAACAGTGTGCCATGTTCTACAATTTCCTTAATTTTGGGCACCCCTATAACACCTTATTTAAAATATTGGATAATTAGTTCAAATCCTTGCCTAACTAGCATATGAGTGAGCAGCCTCATGAGAAACTAAAATGTGTTTGAAGTCTAGAGTAACAAATAAGCAAGTTGAAATCCCAAAGAAACCCTGGATTTTGCCTTTGTTCTTCACCTAAGGGATCCACTCCGGGGTACGCTGGGAGAGGGGCATGTTGCTTCAAAGTCATCTTGAAAGGCTGCACAATCAGGGCCTATCAGGGGTATAAACTCAGCCTAAGACACAGATGTACGGAGTTGATCCTGCAGTTTATTTAAAAACACAATATCCTAATAAAAACAGCAGATCAATGTCACCAGCGTGGGGTTTGTACAAGCTTGAGACTCTTCCCTAGTATCTTGCAGGCACAGGAATTCAGGAAACTTTTGAATTCAAGAAACAGAGGCCTTTTGGCCTCTGACCTTCAACTGTCTACAAACTGCATTTCCTTCTGTTTGGAACATCTCTCTAACCTTTTCATGCAACCTGCACATCTTCAGTTCTCTGCTTCAAAGTCATCGCCTTGGGGAAGTCTGCTTTGGTTCTGTGAGTATGCCATTCCCATATGGGTTAGGAAGCCACCATGTGCTCCGAGAGCCTGCATTCCACTGCTCAGGGCACTTAGCATCCACTCTTGTAGATGCATCCATAATGCCCAAGGAGGAAAGACACGCGTCTGCCACACTCACTACTGAATCTCCCACAGCTAACACAGTGTAGGGGAAAATATTAGATACTCAGTAAATCATCACTGAATGAATGAATAGCCTAACCTTACTTGGTGTGGGAGATATCAAGTTTTTGTTTCATTTTGTTTTCTTTTGTTTCAAAGACTGCTGTCCCTATCTGTAAATTGTTCAATCTGTGGGGATAAAGATATTTAAACAACGGTAATGTCATATGGTAAGTATATGCATATGCTATTAATTGAGGCACAAATAAGATACAGTGGGAAACTTGATTTACTCCCTAGGTTCACTTTTATTAAAATAAATAAGATTCATAATATGAACCAAATATGTGATAGGGAAGCTTTAGTAAGATAAAGACTTATAAGACTGTTTATTTCCTTTCAGATATCATAAGCTACCAATATGGTGACTATACTTCATCATCCCAAGAACGAAGGTTTTGCATAAGTGTAGAGAGCTGAGGGAATAGCTATGTCACCATGTTAAAATTTTTCAGTTGTGCATTTACTAAAACTCACACATGCAAAGGGAAAACAACTGCTCCTAATGAGTTCTCTCCCCACCCCACCCCACCCCTGCGTGATTAGATGTTGAGTTGGGAGGGGTTACACTTCTTGAGGGTTACTTGGACGTTATCACTATGTAATTTACCAAATCTTTGTGAAACCTTCTCTTTCCAGGTCAGGTTTGTCATGGGACATTGCTTGTCTCCCATAACATGGGATGGCATGAGGACACTAAAAATTCTCTGAGGTTCTGCCAGCCAAACATTCTCTCCTTTTGATTCAAATACATCACTCCAGGATCCTAGTGGTGTGTTTCTATGAGGGGGTGAAGGAGGGGAGGTTGATTAGGGAGACTTAGACTGGAACAGGAGTGACATTTCTTGAGCATCTGTTATCTGCCTAGCACCGAACCAGGAGCATGACATTTATTATTATGCTTCAACTTTCCAACAACCCAATGAAGTCATGACTTTCATTTTACACACGAGGATACTGAAACCCAGGTAAAGTACCCACAATTAACAGCTGGTGGGTCTAATATTTTTCCTAAGACCATTAAACTCCAGAAGACTCCTCTCCAGACATATACTCCATGAATATTTATCTGTTCTCAGTGAAATCTGCCCATGGGATGAATATGAAGCAGAGAGAACTCTTTAATATAATTTTTCTATTTTCTGGAAAAAGTTACTGCAAAATGGTATTTTAAAAGCATACATACAGAAATAAAATGATACAAGCATTTTAAAGCAAGTAGATTTTTTTTTTTTTTTTTTTTTTTTTTTTTTTGGCCATGGCTCACGGGCCCAGCCGCTCCGCGGCATGTGGGATCTTCCCGGACCGGGGCACGAACCCGTGTCCCCCGCATCGGCAGGCGGACTCCCAACCACTGTGCCACCAGGGAAGCCCAGCAAGTAGATTTTTCTTTTTCAGAATCATCTAGGTGTTACATCAATGCTTTTGGCAAAGAAACAAAAACCCAGCCAACTGGTTTTACTAATTTTTCCAGGTATTCAGTTTAGGTTTGAAGCAAATTGATTCTCATAACGACAGTACAGGTATAATTGGTATAACAGATTTATCGAGGATTTTTAACATACAGCAACTGTCTTGTGAGTATATGTATAATAGCTTTCTACAGGGGGAACTTCAATGTCAGCCAAAGAAATAATCTCTCACAAAGGAAAGAAAATAGATTGGACAATTCAGCCTAAGTACCTTCAGGGTTTCCATGACAACGACAATTAGCACCATTTAACAAGAAAACAATGGATTTGTCAGTTCAGAATAGTAGTCAAATAAATGTCTTCTAATTTATTACTACCATTAGAAATACAAAGAGATAATTGAATACGGTACTGCGACTGCTCCCGCACATGCTTTGCAGGATTTCTGATGTGGGCGATCACATCATTAGCATAAACAATATTGACCGTGTGGGCTGTGGGGGACTAAGATAGATGTCCTCCAGAAATCCCATCTGAACACTTACCACCATCCCAAATCAATTACCCTTTACAAGGTAAATAAGAACTGACACGTTCTTCGTTCCAAAATGCCTAAAAGACAAAGGATTCCCCTTCTCTACCTCCAATTTTGGCTGGGCAGCTCACTCCAAGTTACAGAGGTAAATGAAAGGCAAATCAGCAAGTCAGAGCTGTCAGCATTTCATGATTAGAGACATAAAAACTTTCTGGTCACCCTTTTTTCTTGACTTTGCTTTTGAGATGTGAAAATATGACCATATCAATTCTCCAGCATATAAACCTGGCTGTGATTACTGCCTGCCTTTGACTGAGTCAGCACGGAGTTAGGCTATGAAGTAATGGGGCATGACAGCCTCTGCCTTTCCCATCCACCAGTGAATGCTCTGTTGCAATGCCCTCAGCCGCTGGCAAATTTTGTACATCAGCCTTATTTATTTGGTACTGTTATTTGAGGTTCGTAGCAAGTCACAAGTTAATTTGTTCCAAAAATTTTCCTCTGGAAAAAAAATTTTTTTTCTTCCCCATATACACAGGGCAGGGAAGACAAAAGTATTTAAAAGTTTTGGTAATAACAATAGTTACCTGGTATTGATTACCCAAGAGTGCTTTGCAAGCATTTTCTCATTTAATTGTCATAACAACCCTATGAAGAAAGTATTATTATTATCCTCATTTTTTAGCTCAAGAAACCTAACCCCAGAAAACTAACAGCCACAAATCACACAGCCCAGCCAGTGGCTAAATCCCAAATAAATGTGAGGGTTTGAATCCTAACAGCATGGCCCAGGACTGGTTCAGTAATAATTATGCTACTCCAGTTGCTGAGGTCTAAAACTGCTAGGATTCTCCAGACCAAATAGATATTGTTAATGGAATGTATTCATACAAACTAATGTGTCTGCAGCATGTCTACTTGGCATTTCTTTTTGGAAGAGTTATTTGCCCTGAGAGGCAGAACAATGCAATGGAAAGAATGGAGCCCAGGGAACCAGGTTTAAATCCCAGCCCTGCAACACATCTGCTGGATAAACTTGAGCAAGCTTCTGGGCCTTTCTGAATTCAAGTGTCCCTAACTGTAATATGCATGCTGCAGAGCAATGGGGAATACAAGAAGTGGCACACGTTAAATGCTTTACAGGTAAGGGGCACTCTGAGAGTGGAGTCCATAATTATTTTGAGCTTCTTAAAATCAGAGCTCCTTCAGATCCATCTCTGACCCCAGTTCCACCAGTTGCTCCAACAACAAAAGGTTTTCTAGCAAAATCCAAGTGGATTGTCTGCATGCTCTGAATCCTCCTAGTGGAGCCAATCAAGGGCTTTCCTTTCACTTTTAAATGAGGAAAATCTCATCCAGACACTTTTAGACACAGTGTTATCGGGTAAGGTTTCTAATCGCAGGGAGCCTGTCATTTTCTAATGAGGAAATCTGAGAGTCATGAAAAAGTCAACTTATATGAAACAGGATGATTCGAGGAGGAAATTAAATAGTGTCTGAGTCATGACTGCTGGATTGTGCTTGGCCTGGAGTGCAGAGGATGTAGAAAGGGCCATATACAGTGCACAGAGCATAACTAAATGAGCTAAAGCAGGGCCACTGGCAGCGCTTGCTTAACTCTAAGGAAACAGGAGGGCTCTTTTGATCCTAATATATTCAAATAGATCCTAAAGAGGCCCTGGAAACAGCAGAGTGTTCTGAAACATTTAAAGGACGCTATTGAGATTCACAGTCCTCAAATTAGACCTGCGGCTGTTTCCTGCACTTCAGTCTAACCTTCCTTTCCATGCCTGTGATTATCTTTCCGGAAATTAAGGTTCTGGTTCATTTAAAAATCTGTTTACAATAAAGAGGCCCACAGGGAAAAGCAACAAATAACATACAAGGGAATCCCCATAAGGTTAACAGCTGATCTTTCAGCAGAAACTCTGCAAGCCAGAAGGGAGTGGCAGGATATAATTAAAGTTATGAAAGGGAAAAACCTAAAACCAAGATTACTCTACCCAGCAAGGATCTCATTCAGATTTGACAGAGAAATTAAAACCTTTACAGACAAGCAAAAGCTAAGAGAATTCAGCACCACCAAGCCAGCTTTACAACAAATGCTAAAGGAACTTCTCTACGCAGGTAACACAAGAGAAGGAAAAGGACCTACAAAAACAAACCCAAAACAATTAAGAAAATAGTAATAGGAACATACATATTGATAATTA
>NC_041226.1:10782070-10783789 GCF_002837175.3 Physeter macrocephalus | reverse complement strand
ACATACAGACTGAAAGTGAGGGGATGGAAAAAGATATTCCATGCAAATGGAAATCAAAAGAAAACTGGGGTAGCAATTCTCATATCAGACAAAATACTTTAAAATAAAGAATGTTAGAAGAGACAAGGAAGGACACTACATAATGATCAAGGGATCAATCCAAGAAGAAGATATAACAACTGTAAATATTTATGCACCCAACATAGGAGCACCTCAATACATAAGGCAAATGCTAATAGCCATAAAAGGGGAAACTGACAGTAACACAATAATAGTAGGGGACTTTAACATATCTTGGGTCACAAATCAAGCCTTGATAAATTTAAGAAAATTGAAATTGTATCAAGTATCATTTGCAACCACAATGCTATGAGACTAGATATCAATTACAGGAAAAAAAACTGTAAAAAATGCAAACACATGGCGGTTAAACAATACACTGCTAAATAACCAAGAGATCACTGAAGATATAAAAGAGTAAATCAAAAAATACCTAGAAACAAATGACAAGGTAAACATGATGGCCCAAAACCTATGGGATGCAGCAAAAGCAGTTCTAAGAGGGAAGTTTATAGAAATACAATCCTACCTCAAGAAACAAGAAAAACCTCAAATAAACAACCTAATTGTACACCTAAAGCAATTAGAGAAAAAAGAACAAAAAACCCTCAAAGTTCACAGAAGGAAAGAAATCATAAAGATCAGATCAGAAATAAATGAAAAAGAAATGAAGGACACAATGGCAAAAGATCAATAAAACTAAAAGCTGGTTCTTTGAGAAGAGAAACAAAATTGATAAACCACTCCCCAGACTCATCAAGAAAAAAAGAGAAAGGACTCAAATCAACAGAATTAGAAATGAAAAAGGAGAAGTAACAACTGACACTACAGAAATACAAAGGATCATCAGAGATTACTACAAGCAATTATATGCCAATAAAATGGACAACCTGGAAGAAATGGACAAATTCGTAGAAAAGCACAACATTCTAAGACTGAACCAGGAAGAAATAGAAAATATAAACAGACCAATCACAAGCACTGAAGTTGAAACTGTGATTAAAAATCTTCCAACAAACAAAAGCCCAGGACCAGATGGCTTCCCAGGAGAATTTTATCGAACATTTAGAGAAGACCTAACACCTAACCTTCTCAAACTCTTCGAAAATATAGCAGAGGAACAGTCCCAAACTCATTCTACAAGGCCACCATCACCCTGATACCAAAACCAGACAAAGATGCCACAAAGAAAGAAAACTACAGGCCAATATCACTGATGAACATAGATGCAAAAATCCTCAACAAAATACTAGAAAACAGAATCCAACAGCACATTAAAAGGATCATGATCCTTTTAAAAGGACCATGATCAAGTGGGGTTTATCCCAGGAATGCAAGGATTCTTCAATATAGGCAAATCAATCAATGTGATACTCCATATTAACAAACTGAAGAATAAAAACCATATGATCATCTCAATAGATGCAGAAAAAGCTTTGGACAAAATTTAACACCCATTTATGATAAAAAACGTCCAGAAAGTAGGCATTACCTCAACATAATAAAGGCCATATATGACATACATACAGCCAACATTGTTCTCAATGGTGAAAAACGGAAACCATTTCCTCTAAGATCAGGAAAAAGACAAGGTTGCCCACTCTCAGTAAAACTGTCACTATTTGCAGATGACATGATACTATACATAGAGAATCCTAA
>NC_041226.1:10781269-10781773 GCF_002837175.3 Physeter macrocephalus | reverse complement strand
GAGAAATTAAGGAAACACTCCCATTTACCATTGCAACAAAAAGAATAAAATACCTAGGAATAAACCTACCTAAGGAGACAAAAGACCTGTATGCAGAAAACTATAAGACACTGATGAAAGAAATTAAAGAGGGTACAAACAGATGGAAAGATATACCATGTTCTTGCACTGAAGGAATCAACATTGTGAAAATGACTATACTATCCAAAGCAATCTATAAATTCAATGCAATCCCTATCAAACTATCAATGGCATTTTTCACAGAACTACAACAAAGAATTTCACACTTTGTATGGAAACACAAAAGACTCTAGGGCTTCCCTGGTGGCGCAGTGGTTGAGAGTCCGCCTGCCGATGCAGGGGACACGGATTTGTGCCCCGGTCCAGGAAGATCCCACATGCCGCAGAGCAGCTAGGCCCGTGAGCCATGGCCGCTGAGCCTGCGCGTCCGGAGCCTGTGCTCCACAACAGGAGAGGCCACAACAGTGAGAGGCTCGCGTACCG
>NC_041226.1:10758061-10780717 GCF_002837175.3 Physeter macrocephalus | reverse complement strand
CCTAGAGAAATGGAAATAAAAACAAAAATAAACAAATGGGACCTAATGAAACTTAAAAGCTTTTGCACAGCCAAGGAAACCATAAACAAGATGAAAAGACAACCCTCAGAATGGGAGAAAATATTTGCAAATGAAGCAACTGACAAAGGATTAATCTCCAAAATATACAAGTAGCTCATGCAGCTCAATATCAGAAAAACAAACAACCCAATCCAAAAATGGGCAGAAGACTTAAATAGACATTTCACCAAAGAAGATATACAGAGCGCAAAAAACACATGAAAGGATGCTCAACATCACTAAACATTAGAGAAATGCAAATCAAAACTGCAATGAAGTATTACCTCACACCTCAGAATGGCCATCATCAAAAACTCTACAAACAATAAACGATGGAGAGGGTGTGGAGAAAAGGGAACCCTCTTGCACTGCTGGTGGGAATGTAAATTGATACAGCCTCTATGGAGAACAGTATGGAGGTTCCTTAAAAAACTAAAAATAGAATTACCATATGACCCAGCAATCCCACTACTGGACATATTCCCTGAGAAACCACAATTCAAAAAGAGTCATGTACCCCAATGTTCATTGCAGCACTATTTACAACAGCCAGGACATGGAAGGAATCTAAGTGTCCATCAACAGATGAATGGATAAAGAAGATGTGGCACATATATACAATGGAATATTATTCAGCCATAAAACGAAACAAAATTGAGTTATTTGTAGTGAGGTGGCTGGACCTAGAGTCTGCCATACAGAGTGAAATAAGTCAGAAAGAGAAAAACGAATACCGCATTCTAACACATATGTATGGAATCTAAAAAGAAAAATGGTTCTGAAGAGCCTAGGTGCAGGACAGGAATAAAGATGCAGACGTAGAAAATGGACTTGAGGACACGGGGAGGGGGATGGGTAAGCTGGGATGAAGTGAGAGAGTGGCATGGACGTATATACACTACCAAATGTAAAATAGATAGCTAGTGGGAAGCGGCTGCATAGCACAGGGAGATCAGCTCGGTGCTCTGTGACCACCTAGCAGGGTGGGATAGGGAGGGTAAGAGGGAGATGCAAGAGGGAGGAGATACGAGGATATATGTATACGTATAGTTGATTCACTTTGTTATACAGTAGAAACTAGCACAACATTGTAAAGCAATTATACTCCAATAAAGATGTTAAAAAAAAAAAAAAAAAAAGGCCCACAGAAGCCTGGCCTCTCCTTCCTTATACATAGAGTTACCTGCATAGGACCACACCTGTGTTCTGTGAAATGAGGTGTCTGACAGGGAAACTGCTTTGGCCTGTGATCATGTCTTATGACTCAAGGACTGTACAGGGGAAATGTGGACTTCTACATGTCTTGCAAATCCATTCACATTGCCAGCACCTCAAAACGGGAGCATGTGTCCACAATCTTTCCCTTCTTTTCAGAGTTTTAAACTTTTAGTACCTTGAAATTTTACAGATTAATGTCTCAAAGTCCCCTGTACTCACTTGGGAATTATATCTTTAATTTTTAAGAAATTTCAATTTAACAACTTTGACTTTTGGTGTTAAATTATGTCAGTAACCTTTTAGGTGAGGAAAGTAATATAAGCAAAAAATGCATTGGGCAAGTGGAATTAAAAAGTTTTGCATGCGCACACACACACACACACATACACACATGCATGCCACATACATATATACATACATACACATACACATACATATACATATAAATGCAGTTGCTCCCTGTGAATGGCCTTGCTGAAATCATCATTGGTATTATCAGCCAAACCTCCACAGATACTATGAGGCAATATTCTGCATTATCACATTTCATCTAGTCAAAATCCAGATGGTTGTCAATGAAGAATGCTTTCCCTGCTAGGCAAAGTCTGACTTTGTGTGATCCAGGCCTTTTTGAAACATCTGCTTCTGTCACCAAAGGATGAGAATGATTTTTGTCTAGTGAGTTTTGAGTAGAATAATATACAAGCAGGAAGACCACTGATTGCTGTATTTTCTTCCTATCTTTAAGTGTATTTTAAAATATTGTTCTTTCAATTCTGCATCTTAAGGAAAAAAGTTTTGGAATTATGCCTTTAAATTTTTAGCAGGTGGCTGGGAAGGAGCTCCAGAGGGTCACATGTGCCCTCAGCAGGATGGAAATAGGAGACACCTGCAACTCAGCATCTTGGGCAAGTGAGCATTTTCCTTACAATTTTTTAGCCTAAAGGAAGCTCTCTCATTTAGAGATAGTTATTCTCTCTAAATTTTAAAATCAATCATTATAATTTTAGTCATTTTTTTAAAATTTAATCATACTAAATAATAGTGATATAATATTTGTGAAAGTAGACAATAAAACTTGAGTCTCTCCTCCCGACGGTGATTGGGAAGCTAACCTGACTGATTGAAAATTAGAGTCTAGGAAGTTGAAAGAAAAAGAATACAAAACCTTGGCATGGGCATGAGGAAAGCTATGGAAATCTACTCCCATGAAAGCCAGCATTTCCATTTTCTCTCTTCAGTGCATGTTTTCAGATTAAGTAAACTTTATGGTCTCTGCCCTGAACAAGGTTAGCATTTAACAGGAATTTATATATATGTGTATATATATTCATATAGAATTAGTATTATATAAAATTAATATTATATATATAAATAATATTATATAGAACAGAATTAATGTAGGATTGCCATTCTTTATATATATATATATATATATATATATGTATGTAAACAGAGATGCACACACACACACGTATATACACACATATATATGTATATAAAATATCCAGAAAAGGGGGGAAGTATGCATTGGTATTTTAAAAACCTCTTCATTTTAGTTCTTGAATTCTCTGTTGGCAACATCATAATTCCTGCAGTAGCAACTATGATAGCCAAACAAAGGATTAAGGCTGTTTGTGGAAAAGCAGCAGCAAGAGAAATTCAATATACTTGTAAATGCCTCTCACAATAGAAAACGAGATAAAACATCGAGAAACAGAACTATTTATTTCTCTCATATTATTTGAATTGTAAAAGTAGTGAAGCCTCTTTAGCCGGCACTTTCAAGATGGTATCTTGGATTTTGACCACGTACAAAACAATTCTTTGTAGTATTTATTTTTAGTATATTGTAAAATAATATTAAAATAAATTTAAAATAAAATTTTACCATTGGAAAAAAATTATTCCACTCTCCTAACATACTATTTTCATTTTTGTTTGCTCTTGCCAACAAATTGCCAAGGTGTCAATTTACCTTGCCAACAGACACATGTGTGTGTAAGGTGCCCATTTCTAAATTTGTGTGTTAGTTTGGAGTATATGGGGGGCAAAGTGGAGGAAGGACATACAGAGTAGGAGGTACATAAAAGAATAATAGGGGGTGTTCATTAAATGTTGGTTGAATGAATGAATAGATAATTGGACCTTTTCAATACTGAACTCCTTCCTTGGAAGGAAAAGTAGCCTAGAATAAAGCATTTGTCTAGCACAATTAGTGGTTCCATTTTCTTCCAAAGCTTGGCTCAATAACAGAGCAAGTATTGGCTCCTTATTAGCTTGAAAGCAGAAATAAGATGCTCTTTTCAATATGATTTTTTATTATAATTGACCATGAACTGCCTATATACCACTATCATAAGAACAATACACTTAATCGTCATTTCCAATCTTTAACTAAATACATTTCTAAGGCAATTACCTGTCTACTATTAATTGGCCATCTGTTTCCCCAGTAATTACATGAGCATATCACTTAGCAACAGGATGCACTTCTTTTTCATATTTCCATAGAACAACATGGTTATGGCTTTCAAGCAAGAAAACAATGAAGTCTTCTGTTATTACAAATAAACACATAGTCACATTCTCTGTGCACATCTGTGTGAACGGGTGTGGCTGTATGCTCCTTTCACTCCTGGTTGCTGCAGTAAACAGGGGGAAAAGGATATTTGCCTTCCCTGGATGTCTCATAATAACAACAGCAGTGGCTATAGTAACTACCAGAGACTTACTATTTGCCAGACACTGCAACTTGCTAAAACTTTACATACATTATTTCACTCAAGCCTTACAACAATCTGATGAGCTTGGTATTTTTATACTTAACTGGGTAGTTTTATCCCATTTACAGATAAAGAAATTGAGGCTTAAAAAGATTAATTTCCCTAAGGTCATAGAGTAAGTGACAGAACTGGAATTCTAAACCAGAATTATCCACTCAAAAGCCCATGTTCTTAACCGCTGTGTCCTTCAAGCTGATCACAAAATTAGTTCATTTACTACTTGAGCAGCTTGGTGCGTTCAGAACAGCTTCATATGGATTAATAATGAAGAAGAGATTTAATAGTGTCTCTGGCTCCCTCCTTTAGACTCCTTCAGATGTTCCTTATTATCCCGCCAGTACGTGGCTCAGTGCTTTGGGCTCAGTTTAAGCCCTGTGGGGACTGTTCTGGAAACCCCCAGATTCTAGTATAGATAGCAAAGGTCCTTGTCCAGGGAGTTTTATCCCCTTCCCAGAGAGTGTCTTGGGAAAATAATTAGTCATTAAGTTTCTGTACATTAATTTGACATTTTCACTTGCCTGCTTTATGCTAGGCAACTTCACTTGAGTCACCCACAAACACTTCAGACTCAAAATCCAAAACTAAACTCAATTCTATTTCTTTCTGACCCTCTCTATAACCCCAAACTGTCCTTAGTCCAGTGTCCCCTGCTTCTGTGAATGGCACTGTCAGATGAGGGTTTGCTCAACAGAACCTAATGAGTGCAATTCATCTATGACTCCTCTACCTCATCCGCTCACATGTCCAATCAATTACCAAGCCAGTTACCACTCTTGTCTTTCCACTTATTTCCATCCCCAGGACACTAATATGTCTTGCTTTAGTTATTATAAAATTCCCCTACCGATATTCCTGCACCCACTCTTGGCCTACGCTATCTGTTCTGTCACTGCACTACAATTGGATCTTTATAAAATTACAAGTCTGATATTTCTAGTCTCCTAATAAATAGTATATAATTCCACATTGTCCTTAGAATGAACTTCCAATTCCTTTCTCATGTTCACATAGCCCTTCATACCCGGTTTCTGCATCACTCTCCATGCTCTGCTCTGGAGATGAATGAGTTCCCACCATTCCAGCCACACTGATTCACTTCTGCATCCTGAATATATCCTCCTTCTTCCAGGCCATTGCACTGGCTGTTGCTCAAGCCTAACCTGAGGAACACCAACCACTGACCCTTTCTAGCTCACTAACTCTGACCCATTGCAAAACTCAATGCTGAAATTACTTCCTCCAGAAAGCCCTCCTTAATACCCAAGGTCAGAACAGATGTCCTTCCCAGGAGCTCTCATAACAGCTTTGACTTTCCCGATCACTGAGTTAGTTACACTGTTTTACAGTCATTCATTCTCTTGTCACATTCCCACCATCACTGCAGTATCTCTAGGACCTAGGACACATCCTAGGTCCTACACTCCTGCACAATGGAGCAGATGGAAACTCCATTTCTTGAGTGACTAATCGGCTAAATAAATACTAATGATAAGAAATTGGGGACTGAAAACCAGTATAGTTGGACTTGGACATTTTTTTCTTGGTTTCATATCATTAACTCTTTTGTTCCCTTTCTTCATCTTGACTAGATCATATGAGCAAGAATTTTCAAGTAGCTCTTTGATCTGGCAATGAGGAGAGGTAGTAATAGAAAGTGTTAGGTGGGTTCTAGGAAAGAAAAACATTAATCAATTCTAGCAATGTATACCCCAAAATACATGCTTTATCAGCTGTCAATATCTAGGTAGTTAAGAAAAAGATTATAAGTGATAGATATAGAAAGCTGCTGATGCAAATTTCTATACAGAAACTCTTGACTTCTATGTGTAAACTACCAGCAGGATGTTCTCCCATGTCAGCTTTGCATTGGCAAGGGGGACTGTGGGGTGAAAGAGCTCTCTCGCTCATCAGTTGTTTGACCTTAGGTAATTCATTTCAACTAAGGCATTTAGGCCTCAACCTCCTCATCTATAAAATGGGTGCTTGAACTATCCTACCTCAAATTGGACTCTATGAGGTCTGCTTCTGTCAGTTTCTTTAAAACCCTTCTCTGTAAGTGCCTTGAGCTTTCACAGCTTATTGTTTTTATAACTGCTATTCTCCTTTACCTGGAACACCTTTTTTTAGACTCCTTCTTGTAAGGTAGCTCCTAGTCTGCCCAAGGACTCAACTCAAGTGCAAGTCCTCCAGGAAGCCTTCTTTGATCCTTCTATCAGGGATCAAGTCCAAGTTTCCTCAGCTCCATTTGTCATGGAGCACTGACAACATCATCATGCTCTTCTATACTATTGATTTACCTTCATGAGTCTCTGAGTTGGCTTCAAGGTTAATGTCAATAATAAAAATAATGATGAACACTGATGAATGCTTACTATGTTCCAAGTACTCTGCCAAACTCTTTCCATGCATTTAATCATCACTATAGTCCTATTAATCCCTACTTTATACATAAGCAAACCAAGGTTCAGAGAGAGTAACTTCTAAATAAGTGACAAAAACTAAGCTTAAATAGGATTGTCCGTCCTATTTCAGAGTCCAAATTCTTAACTGTTATGCTGTATTAACTCTTGAGAGCAAAATCTGTCCTATTTATCTGTGCACCTCCCATACATGCCCAACACATAGTAGGAGTTAAGTGTTAGGGAGTTGAGTAGGCATATGAATAAATAAACAAGTGAATTAATGAATATGGCAAAGAATCAATAATAAAATAGTAATAATAATAGCAATAATAAATAATAAGATAATATCAAACATGTTGATAACAAAATTTGAGAAATCTTATATAGGTATCATTGCCATGGTTTCTGGTCTATAATTCTTATCTACTTGCTGAAAGGTGACTAAATGTTTACTACATTTTTATGATGAAAACTCTAAGATCTCTCTCCTTCTCCTAAGTGAGCTAAAGTGCTCAACATAGGACCCAAAATATAGTATGTGCCAATCAAATCTTACTTTTACTGAGCAAATGCCCTAAATGGTCTTTCCGGTGAGATGCCAAGTCTCAACCAAAGGGGTACCACGTATGCAATTTCCAAGTCCTCAGGGACACTCTTGCTTTAGGTCCATCTCCAAGATCTTGGTTCAAAAGAGGATCCATCACAGGGAGATGACCATCACAGCCTTTGCCTTCAGGCTGAAGACATATAAACCTAAGTTAAGGAAGCATGCTTTGTTTTGTATTTTTTCCAATCCCTACGTTTTTCAACTCCAGGAAAAACGGAGACAGAGCAGGAAGAGGAGAAAGACGAATAAGGGGAGGAATAGAAAGGAGAGGAAGAGAAGGACGTGGATAAAGAGGAAAAGGAGAGCAAGAGGAGAACTAGGAAGAGGAGGAGAAAGACCAAGATAACAGGAGGAAGAAGACTTGGAGGAAGATAAGAAAGAGGAGAGGAGAAGACGGAGCAGATGCAGGTGAAAGAGAAGGCAAGCTTCTCCCCACATAACAGCTTTCTTGACTTTAGAAGTGCTATGGACTGTGGGAGAAGCCCTAGCCTGAGAGCAGGAGGACAGGGACCAGCTTGGCCTCTTATTGCCTCAGGAACCCCACGAGTGGTATCTTTGTAAAGATAAAATCAGAGACTTAGACTAAAACTTTCTAAAATTTCTTCCAGGTCTACAATATTAATGATTCTACAGAAAACCCTGCTTTCAATTATTTTAAATCATGCCTGAAGAATGGACATTATACTTTTGATGTCTTTCAGGTAATAAGAGAAAAAGCTATCAGTATTATCAGGTTACAAGGGTGTTTCTTGATAATATTATCATTTGTATCAGTAGACTGAATAAAGCAGATTGCTCTCCCTAATGCAGGTGGCCCTCATCAGTCAGTTGAAGGCCTGAATAGAAAAAAAGGAGCAGATCTTCCCCAGTGAAAGGGAACTCCTGCCTGACTCTTGAGCTGAGACATTAGTCTTTTCCTGCCTTTGGACTCAAACTGAAACATAGGCTTTTCTTGGGTTTCAAGCACACTGGCTTTTGGACTGGATCTTATGTTATCAGCTCTCCTGCTTCTCAACCCTTTGGACTTGGATTGGAAGTATATCATTGGCTCTCCTGGGCCCCCAGCTTGCTTACTGCAGATTTTGGGACTTCTCAGCCTCCATAACCACCTGAGTCAATTCCTTATACAATTTCTCGCTCTCTCTCAATAGATAGATAGATAGATAGATAGATAGATAGATAGATAGATAGATAGACAGATAAAGTTCTATTAGTTCTGTTTCTGGAGAACCCTGACTAAACACAGATCATTACAGAAGAGAGATCAGCAAGGCCTGATAATTTCCCTCCTTCACTGGAACCATAAGACTTTTCCCAGCTAATTTTGTGGAGCTAACAATCTCCACAAGAACTAAGATTCAAGTCACAACAAGCTTTCTAGATCATGGAGCACTCAGTGAGCCACCTCAGAAATCACAATCATAGCTCTTCTGGGTCTCAAGTGAGCATTTCCTGAAACTCCAGGTCTCCAAGCCACGAAAGCCTTCTCTGGCTCCTTAATGCCGTGAAGCAGTTTCCAGAACTCTTCCCTCCTAGTTTGCAGCGTGTCTCTCACTTTTAATAGACTTTTCAGGAGACTCTCATCTTTCTTATAAAACAAATGCCAAACTGGTCAATTTAACATTGTTTTTTTCAGATAAATGCAGTGCAAATCATTAATCTTAATGGAAATATTTTGGAGAGTTCTTCAAGTAGGTTAATACTTGATAATTTTACCCTTTCTGACTTTCAGCATGTCCAGCTAGAGAATGAATTTTATTATCTAGAATTTTTTATTCCAAGTACATTGAAGACTTTCTCTTATAGAGCCTGTCAGGGAGAAAGTGACATAGAACACACTGAACATGTACATGCTATAAGAAAGAAAAAGAATTTTTAAAAAAATTGCGACGGCCTGATTCCCAAATACTTTTCAAAAGTATGTAAAAGACTTTGACCTTAATATAAGATTTGGCAGAAGAATTATTTCTGATTACATGCTTTTCTTGTTTTTAACAAGATTTAAATTGGATCACTGATTTAAAATATTCATATTGAAAATTATTTCACACAAAAAAGATTAAATAGTTGATGCTTTTAACTGTGGTCTTTAGAGACAGCCAAATTCTATTAAAGCTTGTTCTGCATTGTCTTTTTGTTCTAAATAATCTCTACTGGGATGATTATTGGTAATATTTAAATTAACCAAAGAAGCAATTATTTCTATTCTTATTAAATTAGAATGAATTAAATCTCTAAGAACTTTATCATTCTAAAATTTTGCCTAACAATTAAAGGATGGCTCCTTCACTAAGAAAGTATTTTTGGCTGAAGATTTAAGTGTAATTTTTGAAATGAGCTGTATTCACAATTAATTTTTCATCAATTTTATTTGTCTTGGGGAGATTTAATTTTTGATATGTAATAACTTGGGACAGTGAAATACGTCCCAGGATTTATCATTTCTTAATAACAATAGCAAATGTAACAATCTCAAGATTTCTGGTCCAGATTTAGGGATAATAAAGATATTAGAACTAAGTAGAACATAGAGTTTCCATTTCTAAATAATCTTCCATTTTCATTATGCCAAAAAGTTTAGGGATAGAATATACTACCCAAAGTCTTTACCTCACAAATAATTAAGATAGAATTCAATAAGTAGTTAATAAGAGCTGCGTACTATAATACGTTAGTACTGTGAACAACAGAAAAATGGAGATCACAAGTGAACTAAGGAGTAGCCCTTTCAGAAAAGGAAAAGTATGCAAATAAAAATGACTGTCAACAGTAAGAAAGACTGACTATATAATTTAAAACTTACATTTCCACAGAAAGTGATGATCAGGACATGTAGTGTCTACATGAATCTGAGAAGTTCAAGTTGTGTCATATGTAGAATCTGGGTGTCTCCTGGGGTTTTAGTTCCAATGTATGTCTGCTACTGGATCTACTACTAGTCAAACAAACACTTGAAGATCAGTAAACACAGAAAATGGAGATTTCCCTGTAAATTGGTTTATCCACCTTTCAATCTCTCTTGATTTACTGACCATGAGCCAAATAAATAAGACTCAGATATCACAGAATGCTTTCCAACTTAGAGTAATGGGTAGAATTTTAAGGTCCTGTGGCAATATAAAGAGAGCTGATTCACAACCAAAACACTATATTTTGAGGATGTGATCAACGTGTCGTTTTACAAACAGAACCATTAATCAAACAACAGATTAAGTAACACTATGTACATATCATTATATATGATAACAAAACATAAGCCACAGTCCCTTAAGGACATAATGGTTTTGATATTGAGAACAGAAGTATTTAGCATCATACACAACTAAGCAAAGCAGCAGTTAGGAGAAGGGCAAGACAACTTGAGTTTAAAATTCCTAGTAGCTTTTTCCCATTGGCACATAAATGCAGATTGTCTTATCAGGCCAGGTATTAGTCAAAGTGAGCTTTCCAATCATTGCTCCTATTTTTTTTGGAAAAGGTCAGATTTGCTGAAAATGTTAGTGGATCATTTGAGTTGAATTTTAACAGTCACTGGAAATCCAATCAACAATATTTAGTGTGAACCTACTAGGTGTGAGACACTGAGCTTTCTATTTTAACAGCTATCTTTACCATCTACTTTTACCATAATGAGGGAACAAGTCAAGGGAATCTTCTTCAGCCACAAAGATCCCTGAGTTACCTTTAAACTTGAATGTAAATATTGTTACAAACTTATGGATAATTTTTTCTTGCTATTTAGAAATTTATTTTGTACTTAATAAAAGAGGTCTTTCACACTTAGATTTTTGTCAATTGTCACTCTTAGGCATACAAAAGAAAGGAGGACATAAGTTAAAGTAATTGGTTAAGATATTTCTAAGGTAAAGACAACTACAGCACAATTGTCACTTGACCCTCAGCAATTGTAAGACCATCCTGATTTCAGAGATGTTAAAATGTGAAAAAATATATACAAACAACAACAAATAACAGGCACTCGTGCACATACTACCCTATTTAAGATACAGAACAATTTTCAACACCATTAAAGTCCCTTATATATACCTCCCTCCTTTCCACACAAGATAACTACTACCCTGAACTTTGTATTCATCATTCCCTTGTTTTTCTCTAGTTTTACCAAATGTATACCCAAATATATATATATTGTTGGGTCATATTTTTCAACACAGTTTGGCTCTGAGAAGTTCTACCAAGCTCTGCTTAGGCCAGCACTGCCATCCCCACTTATTTGGCCATGGGGAATGTGTTCAATGTAGCATCTATTAATTTCTGAAGAAGTAGTGTTCTGAGGAATTCATCTGGGAAATATCGGCATGTCAAATGTAGAAGGATTTGCTGAGAGGAAATGGTGGGTAGGCAGATTGAGGCCAGATTGTGGAAGGGCCTGAATGGCACATGAGGGAATTTGGATTTTATCCTGATGATGTCAGAGCCATCTGGTCTGTTTTAAAGGACATGGCACGATCTGACCTGTGCTTCAGGAGGGTTCCTCTGGCAGCAGGAAGATGGATGAATGTGGTGAGAGACTGGAGGTGGGAAAACTAATTTGAAGACAATTAACAGTGCCTAATGAAAGGTGATAAGGGTATGAGCTAGGCCATAGACAGCATTTAGAAAATATATAAACGGGTAGAGGAAGGACACTTCAGCTACATTTACCAACACTGGTGAAGAGCAGAGGTGAGGAGATGGATGCTTAACAGACAACTCAGAGGATTTAAGCACGGGTGACAAAAATATAAGTGGTGACTTTAGAAAAAAAAAGTCAGAAAGAATTAACTTTTTAGAAAAAATATTGTTTAGTTTGGCCATAGAACAAGATACAGTCATCCAATCATTCAATAATTTTCAAGTGTTAATAATCATGGCTGAATAAGATGTCCCTTGTTCATATCTTCCTCAACAACAATTTGGTATTCACTCACAGACAGAGTCCCTTTGTGGGAGCTGTGGGATCCAGCACCACATGCCAAGAGACCCAGGAGGAGCCTGACCCATCCAGGCATCAGGTAATAGGCACACAGACTTGGTCCTGGCTGTGGACCCTGCAGTGACCCATGAACCAGCTCCAGCTCCCTCTAAGCTATGGTCCAGAGGCTACAGAAAACACTGCCTTAGACAATCATCCATGGGCAAAAAAGCCTCTGAGGAAGTGCAGGTTTCCAGTGGAGAAGTTCCAGCACACTGTTGGGGCAAAACTACATGAGTTTGGACACATTGGAGAGGGTAGTATGTAACTGGAGGAAGTGACAGCTATTTCAAATGCAAAGATAGCAATGAAAAAAAATTTTCGGGAAACCTTGGCGCCACTAGTGGATCACAATCATCATCCAGTAACCATTAACAAAGACATGAAGATCTATGATTTACTCGATAAAGAATACAAAATAGCTGTTTTAAGGGAACCCAATGGGCCACAAGAAAACAAGAAAGACAATTCAATGAAATCAGCAACACAATATATGAACAAAATGAGAAGTTTAACAGAGATAAAAATTATAAAAAGAATCAAACAGAAATTCTGGGGCTGAAGGATACAAAGAATTAAATGAAAAAAAAACCCTGCAATACAGAGCATCAACATCAAAATGGATCAAACAGAAGAAGAGCCTGTGAGTTTGAAGACAGGAACTTTGAAATAGTCTAGTCAGGGAGAACAAAGAAAAAGGATTGGAAAAGAGTAAAGAAAGTCTGCATGATCTATTGGGATACCAATCAAAGAGCCAATTGTGAATTACTGGAGTTCCAGAAAGAGAAGGCAAAGGGGGCAGAAAGCTTATTTAATGAAATAATGGCTGAGAATATCCCAAATCTGGGGAGAGATTTGGATATCCAAGTTCATGAAGCTCATAGCTCACCAAATAAACTCAAAGAGATCCTCTCTAAGATACATCATAACAAAACTGTAAAAAATCAAAGACAGAGAGAATCTTTAAAAGCTCCAAGAGAAAAGAAGCTTGTAACTTACAAGAGAACCCTTATAAGCCTATCAGTAGATTTCCCAGTTTAAATCTTACAGACCAGGAGAGACTAGGATGATATAGCCAAAGTGCTGATAGAAAAAAATGCTATCCAAGAATACTCTATCCAGCAAATTTATCCTTCAGAAATGAAGGAGAGATAAAGACTTTCCCCAGCAAAAAAAAGCTGTGAAAAAACATCACCAAGGGGCTTCCCTGGTGACGCAGTGATTGAGAGTCCGCCTGCCGATGCAGGGGACACGGGTTCGTGCCCCGGTCCGGGAGGATCCCGCATGCCGCAGAGCGGCTGGGCCCGTGAGCCATGGCCGCTGAGCCTGCGCGTCCGGGGCCTGTGCTCCGCAACGGGAGAGGCCACAGCGGTGAGAGGCCCGGGTACCGCAAAAAACAAACAAACAAACAAAAAAACATCACCAAAACATGGAGGATTTTCTTGGTTTTGTATAAATATTCAAATCTAAGCAGGAGTGTTTAAGAACTTCTGGGGTACATACAGTGATGTCCTGGAGTCAGCATGCACCCCCTCACGAGAACCTATTGTTAAATTTTCAGAAATTCTGCAAGCCAGTTTTTAAAAATACGCATTTCAAAAAATAAATTATATAAACTTACACTTAAATTTTATTGAAAACAAAGGCAATAAATACTTTAAATTTATTACTGCCTAATTATATTATAAATTTCACCATTATTTGTGCTCTTGCAGTTTTTACACCTCCTGTTATCTGTACAGTGGAAACACTACAAACGGGGACAACTGTGCATCTCTGCCCAGCTGCATGTCCAGTGACATTGTATTCATAGCTTGGAATTGGTCAAGGTAGGAGTATTTACACTAGAGAAATTGGCAAATGCTACATGTCAGGCTTGGTTCCCTGCTTTGTTCACTATCTAGATGTAATAAAGAGATGGAGAAAGTGTACTTAGCTAGCGTGACAGAGGCAGAGAGTAAACTGTAATCTGGTCAGGAGCTGGGCAGGGGTTGGATTGTGTGGCAGCTTTCAGATCATAGAAGGGAGTTTGGATTTTATTTGTAGTGGAAAAGGGAGGATATAAAGGTTCAAATCAGGGGAAAGACATCACCTGATTTACATTTTGTTAAGTTCCTTCTGGTGGTCTATGGACTGGACCTAGAGAAGCTACTGTACTTGTTCAGGTGACATAATGGTGACTTGGACTGGGGAGATGATCAGTAGTAATGAAGAAAGGTGGATGGATATGGGGTAAATTCTGGAAGTGGAGCTGACAATCTTGGCATTATACACAGGTCAACTATCTGACAAAGGATGAACAGTGAGTATAAAATTAAATTGCAATCTTTAAATGCTATTAGATAAAACCTTAAGGTACAATTTTCAATAGGCTTTACTGCCAGGTGCAAATATTTTTACTACTGATTTCTGTTTCATTAATAAGAAGTGAAATGTAGAGACTGCCTATTCACATGTTCCTTTAGAGCTAATTCTGATGGGAACTGAGAGTCCTATCCTGATCTATCAGTCTCTAAATAGAGCCCCACGTTTCCACACCTACATTCACTCTGCCTTTTCAAATTGCTGGCTCCTTCTCAACCTTCAGGTCTCAGTTTAAATGTTATTACCTGAGAGGGGCTTTTCCTGACCAATCTAAGAATGACTAGGATATTTTCTTCCATTATTTTTCTATTTTAGCACCATGTTTGTTTCCTTCATAGCAATAGTCAAAGTTTATAATTATTTACTTGGTTATTTAATATATCTATTTATATTGCCTTTCTCCCCACTACAACAATAATGGTTCCTGTCTTATTCAACATTTCATGCAAATATCAAGAACAGTGTTTGGTATATCACAGGCTTTTAGTAGTTATTCGGTAAATAAGAAAAAAATGACTAAGCTCATTTTCTTCAGGTGGACTCTTAGCATTGTGGTAGTGGTAGAAACAGTCATAAGCATAAGTAATAATTAGCCATTATTTATTGAGCACTTCTCATCTGCCACATACTATTCTAAGCACTTTACATGAATGTACTTACTTAACCCTTACTTAACTAACCCTCAGGGAGTCACTGTTAACACCCTTCCCATTTTACAGCTGAGGAAACTGAGGCACGGAGATCAAGTAGCTTGTCCACAGTTACACCACGAGTAAGGGCTAAGGTTTGCTCCTAAGTAGTCTTACTACACACTCATGGAATTTAACTACCACATATTATTCTGATAGAATCACACAGGCTTGAGATAGGGTCAGCCTTATGTTTCAGCAAGCAAGGAGGCTAATTCTTATAGGACCTGAGAATCCTATCATGTTCTATCAGCCTCCAAATACATCCTTATGTTTTTCTACCCATATTCACCCTGTCTCCTGTCTATATGTTCACCACTCTCTGCCTGGCCTGATATTCCCACCATCAGTGTTATTCCATGTAACTGTGTTGTCTTACATTTGGAAAGTCAGAATAGTCTTTTTTTTTTATCAGTCAATGCGTACATTATTTTAAAAAAAACAAAACCAACACATTTAAAAAGGTGTTATTGAATCATTGGTCCATCTTCTAATCAATACCGTTTCAGAAAAAAATATGGAACGCTTCACGAATTTGCGTGTCATCCTTGTGCAGGGGCCATGCTAATCTTCTCTGTATCGTTCCAATTTTAGTATATGTGCTGCCGAAGCAAGCACGAGAATAGTCATTTTTTAAAATGTACCCATAGCAGGGCAGGGGCCAGGGTCTGGGGTGTGGGTGGACACCTCTCTGCTAGGGAAGTATTTTCCTCAGGACTTTTCCCACTGAAGGGATTCAAATGAATGACTTTATTATCACTTACATTTTAGAAGGTGCAAAGAGTCTGATGCTGAGCTTTTAAACTGGAGGGAAATTTGCTCATGAGGGCAAGTGCAGTGGCAGGAAATCTTGGTGGTCTTTGCTGGGAGTGCGGGAGGATGCATAAAAGCACCACTCGGGGTCAGAGGTCTTAGATTGTTGGATGAGGTGAGGCAGGTGCCATAGGAAGAGTCACTGATAGACTCACCAAAGAAAGATGGGAGATGGAAGAAAGTCAGGAAACAGAAATGTGGCACCAACACCCAGCTTTGCAAACCTTATGGTTTTAATTGGGGCAGAAAGAATATAAGGTGCTTTCCAGGCTGAGGCAGCCTTTCTTTAAGTCTTAAAGGCCCTCTGGTTTCAGGTGGATGGAACTTTCTACTAACAAGCAGGGGGTCCATATACCTTATTCTGGCTTCTGGAGCTCTGGCTTTTATGTTCTGTCTTTGACCATTTCTTTAACCTTCCCCTAATTTTGTCTTTGATTTGCTTAAGTTATCTACCCACCCCCCAAGGCAACAGTCCACAAGGGCCAGCAAATTCCTATATTTTAGATGCCTTAGCCATTAGTAAAAATTCAAGCAATACATGTATAGGCTATCAATTACAATTTTGATGGCATCATTGGATTTTTAAAAAAATTTATTTGATTTGCTTGGGTAGTCATCTGACCATATTTTTTGGTTGTTTTGGTACCATGTAGGCATAGTCAAATAATGCTATTAAATTATCCCTTATCTACATTTTTTACAGATTGAATTATCCTGATATCATTAATATCTATGCCTAGAAAGTATTTTCTGATGCCTCACTAATTTTCCTTGCATTCCTGTTAACTTTCTTACAATTCATACCCTTTGGTATGAATAGGACTTTAAGCAAGTTTATATTGATGCAAAACTTTGAATATAATACAAAGGCTAAAAATTCAGATATTTCCAAGTACATACATTCTGTGTGTGTCTGTGTGCGCACGTGTGTATATGTTGTGTTTATACATATAGATTTGACATTGTAGAAATAGAGCATCTGGTATTTTCATCCAGATGTTTGACATTATGTAGTGACTATAATCCAGTCAGCTATGTGCTTCAGGTCACATTTTTTTTTTCTTTTTTGTTCATTGATAGGTGTAACATGAGATAATCAGAAGATCTGCTGCAATCAAGACACAGTACATCTATCATTTCTCCTTAATCTACCATATTAGATTAGCTTAAAAGGATTTGGTTTTAAGTAGGACACATTAGTCATTATCCACTAAGTAGCTTCTTGTCTTCAAGTTATTTGCAAATTGATTGTATCAGGGTTTCTGCCAGTATTTTCTTAAGCATCCAAGTAAAGTTACTTGTCTGTTCTGCTTGTTATATGACTCGTGACTTCATTTAGTTCTCTACTGGTGACAGATTTCCCTGTTAACACTTCAAGATAAAACCTTTAGGGAACCAGGCATATGAATAAAAAGAACACATTAAAACCAAGGTTGGTGGAGTTGTTTCTATTGTTAGAGTTCCTACATATGAAATTCTGCCAGTATTTCAAATGCATACAGAATGCTTAAAAATACCATTTCCATTCTTAGTTTTGTATTTAATATAAGGCTTAGAATGCAAGATTATGAAAGATGCTTAGTTTATTAATTTTTACAACCACTGAACATGATAGACTCTTTAGTTTTGTTAGGCGATCATGACCTAGAAGGACCAAAGAGTTGAAAATTATAATAATTTTTAGGTTTTTCACTTTATAGATGGATTAAACTATGCGTAACACAAAGTCGATGTTATTTCATGAACTGTATGCTTGATATGCAATAATATGTGGCTCCTATGGATAAGTGTCAGCATTTAAAAATTAAGTTGGGGACTTTCAAGATGGTGGAGGAGTAAGACGTGGAGATCACCTTCCTCCCCACAAATACATCAAAAATACATCTACTTGTGGAACATCTCCTACAGAACACCTATTGAACGCTGGCAGAAGACCTCAGACTTCCCAAAAGGCAAAAAAATCCCCATGTACCTGTGTAGGGCAAAAGAAAAAAGAAAAAACAGAGACAAAAGAATAGGGATGGGACATGCACCTCTGGGATGGAGCTGTGAAGAAGGAAAAGTTTCCACACACTAGGAAGACCCTTCACTGGCGGAGATGGAGGGGTGGATGGGAGGGAAGCTTCAGAGCCATGGAGGAGAGCGCAGCAACAGGGCTGCAGAGGGCAAACTGGAGAGATTCCTGCACAGAGGATCAGTGCCAACCAGCACTCACAAGCCCAAGAGGTTTGTCTGCTCACCCGTGGGGGTGGGTGGGGGCTGGGAGCTGAGGCTCGGGCTTCAGAAGTCAGATCCCAGGGAGAGGACTGGGGTTGGCTGCGTGAACACAGCCTGAAGGGGGCTAGTGCACCACAGCTAGCCAGGAGGGAGTCTAGGAAAAAGTCTGGACCTGCCTAAGAGGTAAGAGACCATTCTTTTGGGGTGCGCGAGGAGAGGGGATTCAGAGCACTGCCTAAACGAGCTCCAGAGATGGGCGCGAGCCACGGCTATCAGCGCAGACACCAGAGATGGTCATGAAACGTTAAGACTGCTGCTGCAGCCACCAAGAAGCCTGTGTGCAAGCACAGGTCACTGTCCACATCCCCCCAGGAGCCTGTGCAACACGCCACTGCCAGGGTTCCGTGATCCAGGGATAAGCTCCCTGGGAGAACACACAGCGCGCCTCAGGCTGTTGCAATGTCATGCCAGCCTCTGCCGTCGCAGGCTCACCCCACATTCCAATTATAACTACCATACCCCTCCCTCTGTTGGCTTGAGTGAGCAAGAGCCCCCTAATCAGCCACTGCTTTTACTCCACCCTGTCTGGGTGGGAACAGATGCCTGAGGGCTACCTACACGCAGAGGAAGGGCCAAAACCAAAGCTGAACCCCAGGAGCTGTGCAAACAAAGAAGAGAAAGGGAAATCTCTCCCAGCAGCCTCAGGAGCAGTGGATTAAATCCCCACAATCAACTTGAGGTACCCAAAATCTGTGGAATACATGAATAGACAACGATTCATCCCAAAACTGAGGCAGAGGAATTTGGGAGCAACTGTAGACTTCGGGTTTGCTGACTGTGACCGATATGCTTCTGATTTTTATGTTTATCTTACTATAGGTTTTAGTGCTTACTTTCATTGATGGAATTGTTTATTGCTTTAGTTGCTCTCTTCTTTATTATTATTATTATATATTTTTTTATTTTAATAATTTTTATTTGTTTATTTTTCTTTCCTTTTTTCTCCCTTTTCTCCTGAGCCATGTGGCTCACAGGGGCTTGGTGCTCTGGCATGGTGTCAGGCCTGAGCCTCTGAGGTGAGAGAGGTGAGTTCAGGACATTAGATTACCAGAGACCTCCCAGTCCACATAATACCAATTGGCAACAGCTCTCCCAAAGATTTCCATCTCAACGCTAAGACCCAGCTACTGCTGACCCAATGGTCAGCAAGCTCCAGTGGTGGATGCCCCATGCCACTCAACTAGCATGACAGGAACACAACCCCATCCATTAACACAGAGGCTGCCTAAAATCATACTAAGTTCACAGACACCCCAAAACACACCACCAGACGCGGCCCCGCCCATCAGACAGACAAGATCCAGCCCCATCCATCAGAACACAGGCACCAGTCTACAGGTCACTGTCCACATCCCCCCAGGAGCCTGTGCAACACGCCACTGCCAGGGTTCCGTGATCCAGGGATAAGCTCCCTGGGAGAACACACAGCGCGCCTCAGGCTGTTGCAATGTCATGCCAGCCTCTGCCGTCGCAGGCTCACCCCACATTCCAATTATAACTACCATACCCCTCCCTCTGTTGGCTTGAGTGAGCAAGAGCCCCCTAATCAGCCACTGCTTTTACTCCACCCTGTCTGGGTGGGAACAGATGCCTGAGGGCTACCTACACGCAGAGGAAGGGCCAAAACCAAAGCTGAACCCCAGGAGCTGTGCAAACAAAGAAGAGAACGGGAAATCTCTCCCAGCAGCCTCAGGAGCAGTGGATTAAATCCCCACAATCAACTTGAGGTACCCAAAATCTGTGGAATACATGAATAGACAACGATTCATCCCAAAACTGAGGCAGAGGAATTTGGGAGCAACTGTAGACTTCGGGTTTGCTGACTGTGACCGATATGCTTCTGATTTTTATGTTTATCTTACTATAGGTTTTAGTGCTTACTTTCATTGATGGAATTGTTTATTGCTTTAGTTGCTCTCTTCTTTATTATTATTATTATATATTTTTTTATTTTAATAATTTTTATTTGTTTATTTTTCTTTCCTTTTTTCTCCCTTTTCTCCTGAGCCATGTGGCTCACAGGGGCTTGGTGCTCTGGCATGGTGTCAGGCCTGAGCCTCTGAGGTGAGAGAGGTGAGTTCAGGACATTAGATTACCAGAGACCTCCCAGTCCACATAATACCAATTGGCAACAGCTCTCCCAAAGATTTCCATCTCAACGCTAAGACCCAGCTACTGCTGACCCAATGGTCAGCAAGCTCCAGTGGTGGATGCCCCATGCCACTCAACTAGCATGACAGGAACACAACCCCATCCATTAACACAGAGGCTGCCTAAAATCATACTAAGTTCACAGACACCCCAAAACACACCACCAGACGCGGCCCCGCCCATCAGACAGACAAGATCCAGCCCCATCCATCAGAACACAGGCACCAGTCCCCTCCACCAGGAAGCCTGCACAAGCCACTGAACCAACCTCACCCACTAGGGGCAGACACCAAAGACAATGGGAACTATGAACCTGCAGCCTGTGAAAAGGAGACCGCAAACACAGTAAGTTAAGCAAAATGAGAAGACAGAGAAATATACAGCAGATGAAGGAGTAAGGTAAAAACCCACCAGACCAAATAAATAAAGAGGAAATAGGTAGTCTACCTGAAAAAGAATTCAGAGTAATGACAGTAAAGATGATCCAAAATCTTGGAAACAGAATGCAGAACATACAAGAAACGTTTAACAAAGAACTAGAAGAACTAAAGAGCAAACAAACAATGATGAACAACACGATAAATGAAATTAAAAATTCTCTAGAAGGAATCAATAGCAGAATAACTGAGGCAGAAGAATGGATAAGTGACCTGGAAGATAAAACAGTGGAAGGGAAAAGCAACAAATAACATACAAGGGAATCCCCAGAGGTTAAGAGCTCATCTTTCAGCAGAAACTCTGAAAGCCAGAAGGGAGTGGCAGGATATATTTAAAGTGATGAAAGGGAAAAACCTACAACCAAGATTACCCAGCGAAGATCTCATTCAGATTCAACAGAGAAATTAAAACCTTTAAAGACAAGCAAAAGCTAAGAGAATTCAGCACCACCAAACCAGATCTACAACAAATGTTACAGGAACTTCCCTAGGCAGGAAACACAAGAGAAGGAAAAGACTTACAAAAACAAACCAAATCAATTAAGAAAATGGTAATAGGAACATACATATTGATAATTAGCTTAAATATAAATGGATTAAATGCTCCAACCAAAAGACAAAGACTGGCTGAATGCATACAAAAACAAGACCCATATATATGCTGTCTACAAGAGACCCACTTCAGACCTAGGGACACATACAACTGAAAGTGAGGGGATGGAAATGATATTCCATGGAAATGGAAATCAAAAGAAAGCTGGAGTAGCAATTCTCGAGGGACTGAGAAAATATTTGAAGAGATTATAGTTGAAAACTTCCCTAATATGGGAAAGGTAATAGTCAATCAAGTCTAGGAAGGACAGAGAGTGCCATACAGGATAAATCCAAGAAGGAATCATGCCAAGACATGATAATCAAACTCTCAAAAATTAAATACAAAGAAAAAATATTAAAAGCAGCAGTAACAGATAAAATAGACTTTAAAATGAAGAGTATTACAGAGACAAAGAAGGACACTACATAATGATCAAGGGATCAATCCAAGAGAAGAAATAACAATTGTAAATATTTATGCACCCAACATAGGAGCACATCAATACATAAGGCAAATGCTAACAATCGTAAAAGGGAAAATCGACAGTGACACAATAATAGTAGGGGACTTTAAGACCCCAGTTTCACCAATGGAGAGATCATCCAAAATGAAAATAAATAAGGAAACACAAGTTTTAAATGACACATTAAACAAGATGGACTTAATTGATATTTATAGGACATTCCATCAAAAACAACAGAATACACTTTTTTCTCAAGTGCTCATGGAACATTCTCTGGGATAGACCATATCTTGGGTCACAAATCAAGCCTTGGTAAATTTAAGAAAATTGAAATTGTATCAAGTATCATTTCTGACCACAATGCTATGAGACTAGATATCAATTACAGGATAAAAACTGTAAAAAATAAAAACACATAGAGGCTAAATAATACACTACTAAATAACCAAGAGATCACTGAAGATATAAAAGAGGAAATCAAAAAATACCTAGAAACAAATGACAATGAAAACATGATAGCCCAAAACCTATGGAATTTAGCAAAAGCAGTTCTAAAACTTTATAGCAATAAAATCTTACCTCACGAAACAAGAAAAACCTCAAATAAACAACCTAACATTACACCTAAAGCAATTAGAGAAAAAAGAACAAAAAACCTTCAAAGTTCACAGAAGGAAAGAAATCATAAAGATCAGATCAGAAATAAATGAAAAAGAAATTAAGGACACAATAGCAAAGATCAATAAAACTAAAAGCTGTTTCTTTGAGAAGATAAACAAAATTGATAAACCATTAGCCAGACTCATCAAGAAAAAAAGG